>NC_073647.1:82595445-82901622 GCF_029407905.1 Bubalus kerabau
ACAGACAACTAGCCAATCTAATCACATGGACCACAGCCTTGTCTAACTCAGTGAAACTAAGCCATGCTGTGTGGGGCCAGCCAAGACAGATGGGTCATGGTGGAGAGATCTGACAGAATGTGGTCCACTGGAGAAGGGAACGGCAAACCCCTTCAGTATTCTTGGCTTGAGAACCCCATGAACAGTATGAAAAGGCAAAAAGATAGGACACTGAAAGATGAACTCCCCAGGTCAGTAGGTGCCCAATATGCTGCTGGAGATCAGTGGAGAAATAACTCCATAAAAAATGAAGGGATGGAGCCAAAGCAAAAACAACACCCAGTTGTGGATGGGACTGGTGATAGAAGCAAGGTTCGATGCTGTAAAGAGCAATATTGCATAGGAACCTGGAATGTTAGGTGCATGAATCAAAGCAAATTGGAAGTGGTCAAACAGGAGATGACAAGTGAACACTGACATTCTAGGAATCAGCGAATTAAGATGGACTGGAATGGGTGAATTTAACTCAGATGATAATCATATCTACTACTGTGGGCAGGAATCCGTTAGAAAAAATGGAGTAGCCATCATAGTCAACAAAAGAATCTGAAGTGCAGTACTTGGATGCAATCTCAAAAAGAACAGAATGATCTCTATTCGTTTCCAAGGCAAACCATTCAATATCATGGTAATTCAAGTCTGTGCCCCAACCAGTAACACTGAAGAAGCTGAAGTTGAACAGTTGTATGAAGACCTACAAGACCTTCTAGAACTAACACCCCCCAAAAGATGTCCTTTTCGTTATAGGGGACTGGAATGCAAAAGTACGAAGATTTGGCAAATCTAATACAGTTATGTAAAGTTTAAAAAGAAAATAAAATTTAAAAAAAAAAAAAAAAATTAAAAAAAAAAAAAAAAAAGAAACACCTGGAGAAACAGGCAAATTTGGCCTTGGAGTACAGAGTGAAGCAGGGCAAAGGCTAATAGAGTTCTGCCAAGAGAACGCACTGGTCATAGCAAACACCGTCTTCCAACAACACAAGAGAAGACTCTACACATGGACATCACCAGATGGTCAACACTGAAATCAGATTGATTATATTCTTTGCAGCCAAATATAGAGAAGCTCTACACGGTCAGCACAAACAAGACCAGGAGCTGACTGTGGCTCAGATCATGAGCTCCTTATTGCCAAATTCAGACTTAAATTGAAGAAAGTAGGGAAAACCACTAGACCATTCAGGTATGACCTAAATCAAATCCCTTATGACTATACAGTGGAAGTGAGAAATAAGTTTAAGGGACTAGATCTGATAGAGAGCCTGAAGAACTATGGACGGTGGTTCGTAACATTGTACAGGAGACAGGTATCAAGATCATCCCCAAGAAAAAGAAATGCAAAAAGCAAAATGGCTGTCTGAGGAGGCCTTCCAAATAGCTGTGAAAAGAAGGGAAGTAAAATGCAAAAGAGAAAAAGAAAGATATAAACATCTGAATGCAGAATTCCAGAAAATAGCAAGGAGAGACAAGAAAGCCTTCCTCAGTGATCATTGCAAAGAAACAGAGGAAATAAACAGAATGGGAAAGACTAGAGATCTCTGCAAGAAAATTAGAGATACCAAGGGAACATTTCACGCAAATATGGGTTCAATAAAGGACAGAAATGGTATGGACCTAACAGAAGCAGAAGATATTAAGAAGAGATGGCAACAATACACAGAAGAACTATACAAAAACATCTTTATGACCCAGATATTCAAGATGGTGTGATCTCTCACGTAGAGCCAGACATCCTGGAATGTGAAGTCAAGTGGGCCTTAGAAAGCATGACTATGAACAAAGCTAGTGGAGGTTATGGCATTCCAGTTGAGCTCTTTCAAATCTGAAAGATGATGCTGTGAAAGTGCTGTACTTATATGCCAGCAAATTTGGAAAACTCAGCAGTGGCCACAGGACTGGAAAAGGTCAGTTTTCATTCCAATCCCAAAGAAAGGCAATGCCAAAGAATGCTCAAACTATCGCACAGTTGCACTAATCTCACACACTAGTAAAGTAATGCTTAAAATTCTCCAAGCCAGGCTTCAGCAATACGTGAACCATAAACTTCCAGATGTTCAAGCTGGTTTGAGAAAAGGCAGAGGAACCAGAGATCAAATTGCCAACATCCGCTGGATCATGGAAAAAGCAAGAGAGTTCCAGAAAAGCATCTATTTCTGCTTTATTGACTATGCCAAAGCCTTTGACTGTGTGGATCACAATACACTGTGGAAAATTCTTCAAGAGATGGGAATCCCAGACCACCTGACCTGCCTCTTGAGAAACATGTATGCAGGTCAGGAAGCAACAGTTAGAACTGGACATGGAACAACAGACTGGTTCCAAATAGGAAAAGGAGTTCATCAAGGCTGTATATTGTCACCCTACTTATTTAACTTATATGCAGAGTACATCAGGAGAAACACTGGTCTGGAGGAAGCACAAGCTGGAATCAAGATTGCTGGGAGAAATATCAATAACCTCAGATATGCAGATGACACCACCCTTATGGCAGAAAGTGAAGAAGCCCTAAAGAGCCTCTTGATGAAAGTGAAAGAGGAGAACAAAAACGTTGGTTTAAAGCTCAACATTCAGAAAAGATTCAGATCATTGCATCTGGTCCCATCACTTCATGGCAAATAGATGGGGAAACAGTGGAAACAGTGGCTGACTTTATTTTTCTGGATTCCCAAATCATTGCAGATGGTGATTGCAGCCATGAAATTAAAAGATGCTTACTCCTTGGAAGGAAAATTATGACCAACCTCGATAGCATATTGAAAAGCAGAGACATTACTTTGCCAACAAAGGTTCGTCTAGTCAAGTCTATAGTTTTTCCAGTGGTCATATGTGGATGTGAGAGTAGGACTGTGAAGAAAGCTGAGTGCAGAAGAATTAATGCTTTTGAACTGTGGTGTTGGAGAAGACTCTTGAGAGTCCCTTGCACTGCAAGGAGATCCAACGAGTTCATCCTAAAGGAGATCATTCGTGGGTGTTCTTTGGAAGGACTGATGTTGAAGCTGAAACTCCAATAGTTTGGCCACCTGATGCGAAGAGGTGACTCATTGGAAAAGACCCTGATGCTGGGAAAGTTTGAGGGCAGCAGGAGAAGGGGACAACAGAGGATGGGATGGCTGGATGGCAGCACTGATTCAATGGACATGGTTTTAGGTGGACTCCGGGAGTTGGTGATATACAGGGTGGCCTGGTGTACTTTGTTTCATGGGTGACAATGAATCGGACACGACTGAGCGACTGAACTGCACTGAAACCTTGTAGTTTCTAATTGTGCACAAAATAGACCAATTTTGAAATTTCAGAAGTTACCCATTGTGAGCAGATAAATTTTATGTCATCTCTGTTATACCATTGCAGTTTACCTAGCCAAGCATAAGTGGTGGTGCCATACTTTTTATACAGTTACCCATCGGGAGTCCCAGATGGGTGAGAATCCTCCCCCATAACAGTCTTAGACATTGACCATCCCATTATAGTACTAAACAAAAGGGAGCAAGCAATTGATCAAACAAAAGACACCAAGAATAAGGGCCTCATCCTCAACCTAGGAGGGAAGTTTGGGACTTAAAAAACTAATCACTCAGACCCAGTACTGCTGGGGAGGTGACAGAGCATAAGGGGCTCCATAAGTAACTTGCTTAAATCCATTGTGGCTTTGGAGATGGGAGGACGACTGTTTTGGATCCCACTTTCAATGTCAAAAATGTAACACAAAGTACCATGAAATGTAAAGAAGCCAAAAAAAATAAATAAACAAGTTTATTTGAGGTAATACAATTCCAATTTAGGGATCACAGATTCTGGAGGAACTCTGAATAGTGTCTCAGTGAAAGAAAGTAGCAGGAGTTTTTATAGGAAAGAGAGGGAAGTTAATGTAGAGTTTGGATTGGAGGGTAACATTGTTCTTTACCTTCTATGGGCTATGGAACAAATCTCATTCATTACTTGGAAAAGGTATGTTTTCTTTAGTCCAGAAGAAGTCCAGTCAGTTAGTCAGTCCAGCCGCATAGTCATGCCTGACTCTTGGCGACCCGATGGACTACAGCACACCAGGCCTCACTGTCCATCACCAACTCCTGGAGTTTACTCAGACTCATGTCCATTGAGTCGGTGATGCCATCCAACCATCTCATCCTCTGTCATCCCCTTCTTCTACCTTTAATCTTCCCCAGCATCAGAGTCTTTTCAAATGAGTCAGCTCTTCACATCAGGTGGCCAAAATACTGGAATTTCAGCTTCAGCATCAGTCCTTCCAATGAATATTCAGGACTGATTTCCTTTTAGAATGGACTGGTTGATCTCCTTGCAGTCCAAGGGACTCTCAAGAGGCCTCTCCAGTACCACAGTTCAAAAGTGTCAATTCTTTGGAGCTTAGCTTTCTTTATAGGCCAACTCTCACATCCATACATGATTACTGGAAAAACCATAGCTTTGACTAGATGGACCTTTGTTGGCGAAGTGATGTCTCTGCTTTTTAATATGCTGTCTAGGTTGGTCATGACTTTTCTTCCAAGAGGCAAGTGTCTGTTAATTTCATGGCTGCAGTCACCATCTGCAGTGATTTTGGAGCCCCTCAAAATAAGATCTCTGACTATTTCCACTCTTTCCCCATCTATTTGCCATGAAGTGATGGGACCAGATGCCGTGACCTTAGTTTTCTGAATGTTGAGTTTTAAGCCAACTTTTTCACTCTCCTCTTTTACTTTCATCAAGAGGCTCTTTAGTTCTTCACTTTCTGCCATAAGGGTTGTGTAATCTTCATATCTGAGGTTATTGATATTTCTACTAGCAATCTTGATGCCAGCTTATGTTTTATCCAGTCCAGCATTTCTCATGATGTACTCTGCATATAAGTTAAATAAGTAATATGACAGTATACAGCCTTGACATACTCCTTTCTCCATTTGAAACTAGTCTGTTGTTCCATGTTCAGTTCCAACTGTTGTTTCTTGACCTGCATACAGATTTCTCACGAGGCATATCAGGTGGTCTGGTATTCCCATGTCTTTAAGAATTTTCCACAGTTTGTTGTGATCCATACAGTCAGTGCAAGGCTTTGGCATAGTTGATAAAGCAGATTTTTTTCTGGAACTCTCTTGCTTTTTCGGTGATCCAGCGGATGTTGGCAGTTTGATCTCTGGTACCTTTGCCTTTTCTAAATCCAGCTTGAACATCTGGAAGTTCACAATTCATGTACACTATTCACGTTCTATTAGCAACACAGGAACCATTTAGCAGGGTTAATTTAAGGCATTCAGCAAAAGTTCAGCATGAAAAGCAAACATGGAAGTCCTCAGGTCACATCTCATTCATTCCTGACAATTATTGTCACAACTCATACCCACTTTCCTAAAGTAAAGAGGGCGATACTTGTAAACGTTGCTCCTGTGTTCATGCATGCTACCAGCATTATCTTGGACTCCTGGATGCTTCTGGTGTTTGCCAGTGCAGTTTTGGCCTTGGCTTACAAGGTTTTGTGTCTTTAGTCTTGATGGCATGATGGCAGCCAAAACCTATGGTCAGTGACCTTTGATGTTACTATTGCGACTCACTGAAGGCTCAGATAATAGTTAGCAGTTTTCAGTAATAAACTATAGTATTTTTAAGTTAAGGTATGTATATTCTTTTTAAAGATATAGTGCTGTTACACACTTAATAGACTGCAGTATGTTGTAGTTGTTTTTGTTTAGTTGCTAAGTCATGTCCAACTCTATTGCAACCCTGTGGTATAGTATAAGTATAACTTTTATGTGCATCAGGAAGCCGAAATATTTGTGTTATTTGCTTTATTGCAACAATTTCTTTACTGTGGTGATCTGTAACTGAATTTGCAATATATCTGAAGTATGCCTAGATACAGGCATAGATCTTTATTTTAGGCAGATGTGGTACCACCTCTAAATTTAGATCTAATTTGCTGTGGTTATTTAAATGAAGTAACAAAAATGAAGAGCTCTTCTTTCTGAATCTGTCAGCAACTAATCTGTAAACGTGAAGGTTATTTGAGAGAGAAAAATTTCTTTGAATATGAACTTCTGAAACATTTTTAACATTCAGAGATCAGATCAGATCAGTCGCTCAGTCGTGTCTGACTCCTTGCGACCCCATGAATTGCAGCACGCCAGGCCTCCCTGTCCATCACCAACTCCCGGAGTTCACTGAGACTCACGTCCATCGAGTCAGTGATGTCATCCAGCCATCTCATCCTCTGTCGTCCCCTTCTCCTGCCCCCAATTCCTCCCAGTATCAGAGTCTTTTCCAATGAGTTAACTCTTCGCATGAGGTGGCCAGAGTACTGGAGTTTCAGCTTTAGCATCATTCCTTCCAAAGAAATCCCAGGGCTGATCTCCTTCAGAATGGACTGGTTGGATCACCTTGCAGTCCAAGGGACTCTCAAGAGTCTTCTCCAACACCACAGTTTAAAAGCACCAATTCTTTGGTGCTCAGCCTTCTTCACAGTCCAACTCTCACATCCATACATGACCACAGGAAAAACCATAGCCTTAACCGGACAAATCTTTGTTGGCAAAGTAATGTCTCTGCTTTTGAATATGCTGTGTAGTTTGGTCATAACTTCCTTCCAAGGAGTAAGCGTCTTTTAATTTCATGGCTGCAGTCACCATAAGTTTTGATTTTGGAGCCCAGAAAAATAAAGTGTGACACTGTTTCTACTGTTTCCCCATCTATTTCCCATGAAGTGGTGGGACTGGATGCCATGATCTTCGTTTTCTGAACGTTGAGCTTTAAGCCAACTTTTTCACTCTCCACTTTCACTTTCATCAAGAGGCTTTGTAGTTCCTCTTCACTTTCTGCCATAAGGGTGGTGTCATCTGCATATCTGAGGTTATTGAGATTTCTCCCAGCAATCTTGATTCCAGCTTGTGTTTCTTCCAGTCCAGTGTTTCTCATGATGTACTCTGCATATAAGTTGAATAAACATGGTGACAATATACAGCCTTGACGAACTCCTTTTCCTATTTGGAACCAGTCTGTTGTTCCATGTCCAGTTCTAACTGTTGCGTCCTGACATGCATATAGATTTCTTAAGAGGCAGATCAGGTGGTCTGGTATTCCCATCTCTTGAAGAATTTTCCACAGTTTATTGTGATCCACACAGTCAAAGGCTTTGGCATAGTCAATAAAGCAGAAATAGATGTTTTTCTGGAATTCTCTTGCTTTTTCTATGATCCAGCAGATGTTGGCAATTTGATCTCTGGTTCCTCTGCCTTTTCTAAAACCAGCTTGAACATCTGGAAGTTCACAGTCCACATATTGCTGAAGCCTGGCTTGGAGAATTTTGAGCATTACTTTACTAGCGTGTGAGATTAGTGCAATTGTGTGATACTTTGAGCATTCTTTGGCATTGCCTTTCTTTGGGATTGGAATGAAAACTGACCTTTTCCAGTCCTGTAGCCACTGCTGAGTTTTCCAAATTTGCTGGCATATTGAGTGCAGCACTTTCACAGCATCATCTTTCAGGATTTGGAATAGCTCAACTGGAATTCCATCACCTCCACTAGCTTTGTTCGTAGTGATGCTTTCTAAGGCGCACTTGACTTCACATTCCAGGATGTCTGGCTCTAGGTCAGTGCTCACACCATCGTGATTATCTGGGTTGTGAAGATCTTTTTTGTACAGTTCTTCTGTGTATTCTTGCCATCTCTTCTTAATATCTTCTGCTTCTGTTAGGTCCATACCATTTCTGTCCTTTATCGAGCTCATCTTTGCATGAAATGTTCCTTTGGTATCTCTGATTTTCTTGAACAGATCCCTAGTCTTTGCCATTCTGTTGTTTTCCTCTATTTCTTTGCATTGATTGCTGAAGAAAGCTTTCTTGTCTCTTCTTGGTATTCTTTGGAACTCTGCATTCAGATGCTTATATCTTTCCTTTACTCCTTTGCTTTTCACTTCTCTTCTTTTCACAGCTATTTGTAAGGCCTCTTCAGACAGCCATTTTGCTTTTTTGCATTTCTTTTCCATGGGGATGGTCTTGATCCCTGTTTCCTGTACAGTGTCACGAACCGCATTCCATAGTTCATCAGGCACTCTATCTATCAGTTCTAGGCCCTTAAATCTATTTCTCACTTCCACTGTATAATCATAAGGGATTGTATTTAGGTCATACCTGAATGGTCTAGTGGTAGGAACTATATAAATATAGTGCTTTTGTTTATTAGGTGGAATTTGGTGATCTTGGAGACTACTTGAAAGTTGATAATACCATCAAATTTGTTGTGAATATTTATGTTTTGTTGTGTGTGCTATGTGACATAGTTATGCCCGACTCTTCGCAACCCTGTGGACTGTAGCCCACCAGGCTCCTCTGTTCCTGGGATTCTCCAGGCAAGAATACTGGAGTGGGTTTTTATGCCCTTCTTCAGGGGATCCTCCCGACCCAGGGATGGAATCCATATCTCCTGCATTGCAGGCAGATTCTTTAAGGTCTGAGCCACCAGGGAAGCTCTGTATGTTTTATTAGTGATTTACATTACCCATGTTTCTCACTTACTTTTTACCTTCCTTGCATATTTTATGTTTCTGCATCTTTCTTCAGTATTCTGGTCAACACCAAGTCATGAACTTCTCAAATTTAACACTGAGGAACAGATAATGCTTAATAGTGTTAATCATGATCAGATTACAGTCTTTCTAAAAGCTCTGTTCACTTATGTGTTCATTTTCCCACACTACCTCCAGTTCTAAGGATCTGAAGGAAGAATATATTTTGTTAGTTTAATTTTCCATGATGAGCTACTTTTGTCATTAATAGTGAGAAAATGATAGTTTTGGGGTTACCTTTGTGATTTTCTGAGATCAGATGAGTACTGTGACTCAAGTTTAGTATTTCTGTTTGTCCAGAATTATTTTTTGAGAAATTGAAAATAATTAAAAAGTTCTTCACTGGGCTCTGATATAAAAGGGTGTTCACTTGAATTTGAGTATTTGAGTAAATTATTAGTATCTTTGTAATTGTTGATTAGCTTTCAGAATCTTCTGTTGGGAATTTTTTAATTCCCTGTTTGGCATTTATTGGGGGAAACAACATATCTGCTTGTTTTTTCAAAATATAAATTTTGTTCTTGAAATAAAGGTTTATTGTCCCAGAGAATTCTGAAAATGTTTTTATGCAGATAAAAATGACTTGTTACAGTAAATATCACTGAATACTAAAGTCCTTTAGAGAAATGAATATTCTTATTTTGAAAACCTGGTATCTTGTTGAAGGTAGATGAGGTGGGAGTATTGGAGTGTTTTCTTTTTAAAGCCTATTTATGTAGACTGTGTTGTTTTTTAGGATATAGTCATCTTCTTAACTCATTCAGATTAATTTTATTTATAGTTACTTCAGGCACACAGGTTCATGCTAAATTAATCATAGGATGGTATGAATTGGAAGTAACCAGTGACTGAGGTAACAGAGGAATGCAGTATTACCTTTTTAAAAAGTGGATAATCTTGAAAGTCATTTTGTAGTAAAATTTCACTTATCAGGATTCTGTCTTAATATTGGTTTGTGGACTCTTGCTGAATGTACCTCTTCCTATATGCTGGAGATGAATTCATTACTATTCTTTCATCCCCCCTAGTCTATATGTGCTTTTGAGTTAAGACAACAAATTGTGGTGCTATTTGCCCTGGAGGAAAGATGTATGTGTGTTGGAGGGGGATCACTAATTTGTTTTTATATTATTTATTTTTTGAAAGACAGATGAGGAAGTGGAAATGTCAAGTAGGCAGTTGATTATATGGATCAGGAGCTCAGAAGAGTAGTGTCTGAGTAAATGTGAATCATGTCAGTAAATTGTCTGTCTGGGGAAAGATGTAAAGTGAGATGAAATTGTGGCCCAAGTCCATTTCCTGAGGACCTACAATGTTTCAAGGATACTGAAAAGAGCAAAGAAATTTGAGTAAAAGGAAATGAAAGTATGGTTTTAAAAAACTCAAACAGGAGGGAGTGGTTGGTCAGCAGTGACATGTAAGATCAAGTAAGATAAGGATTGTTGGTGATTTTATTTGTTTTTTGTTGAGTTTTTTATAAAGATGGTAGTCAAGTAAATAATGCTGGGTAAATCACTCTTTAATAAGTCTATTTTCAAATTTACATATAGTAAAATTCGCTCTTTTTCATGTAAGGTTCTGAGATGAATAGAGTTGTATAACCACCACCACAGTCAGATTAGTCCCATCATCCCCTTGCCTCAATTCTTATTGCTGCTTACCGCTAGGCCTAAACTCTGACTATTGCTAATCCCTTCTCCATGCCTTATCGTTTTACCTTTTCCATAATGTCTGATAAATAGAATCATACAGTATATATGCTTTTGAGGCTGTTTTCTTCCCATTAATTATATAATGTAATTATACATTTCAGATTTCAGATTCATCCATATTGTTGAATATATCAGTAGGTTGTTCTTTATGTGTTGCTGGGTAGTGTTCCACTTTTAATTGCTGAGTAGTATTCTATTCTTTCTCCATGTTGAAGGACATCTGGAATGTTTCCAAAAAGCAGTTAGAAACAAAGCTGCTATATACATTCATGTATAGGCTTTTGTGTTAACATAAGTTTCCATTTATCTCAGGTAAATATTCTTACTGTCTTTTGACGTCCATGATGTCTCATAAGAAATATTAAAAAAAAAAAAGAGAAATCTGTTATTCAATTTGATGTCTATGTAATGTGTTTTTCTCTCATTGCTTTAGAAACTTCTTTTGATTTAGTGTAGTTTAATTAAGATATGTCTTGGGATGGCTTTCTTTAATTTTATACCTTTTGGGTTTCCCTGAGCTTCTTGAAATTGTAAATTTATGTCTTTTACCAAATTTGGGAAATCCCTAGCCATTTTTAAAAAGACAGATTTATCGAAACATAATTAACATACCACATAATTCACCCATTTAAAATGCAAAACCTTATGGTTTTTAGTATACAGTATTCACAGATATGTGTAATCATCACCACAGTCAATTTTAGAACATTTTTTGTCACATCAAAAAGAAACCTTCTACCTTGTAGTTGTTATCTCCATCTTCCCATCCCCTAGCCCTAAGGAACCACTAATATACTTCCTATCTCTACAGACTTTCCTCTTAACATTTAGTATGAATTGAATTGCCATAGTTGAATTGCCCATGAACAGTATGAAAAGGCAAAAAGATAGGACATTGAAAGATGAATTCCCCAGGTCGGTAGGTGCCCAGTTTGCTACTGGAAATCAGTGGAGAAGTAATTCCAGAAAGAACGAAGAGACGGAGCCAAAGCAACAATACCACCCAGTTGTGCATTTGAGTGGTGATGGAAGTAAAGTCTGATGCTGTAAACAGCAGTATTGCATAGGAACCTGGAATGTTAGGTGCATGAATCAAGGCAAACTGGAAATGGTCAAACAGGAGATGGCAAGAGTTAACATTGACATTTTAGGAATCAGCGAGCTAAAATGGACTGGAATGGGTGAATTTAACTCAGAGGACCATTATATCTACTACTGTGGGCAAGAATCCATTAGAAGAAATGGAGTAAACATCATGGTAAACAAAAGAGTATTAAAGGCAGGACTTGGATACAATCTCAAAAAGAACAGAATGATCTCTATTCATTTCCAAGGCAAACCATTCAATATCACAGTAATGCATGTATATGCCCCAAACAGTAATGCTGAAGAAGCTAAAGTTGAATGGTTCTATGAAGACCTACAAGACCTTCTAGAACTAACAGCAAAAAAAGATGTCCTTTTCATCATATAGGACTGGAATGCAAAAGTAGAAAGTCAAGAAATACCTGGAGAAACAGGCAAATTTGGCTTTGGGAGTACACAATGAAGCAGGGCAGAAGCAAATAGAGTTTTGCCAAGAGAACACACTGGTCATAGCAAACACCCTCTTCCAACAACACAAGAGAAGACTCTACACATGGACATCACTAGATGGTCAGTTCTAAAATCAGATTGATTATAGTCCTTGCAGCCAAAGATAGAGAAGCTCTATACAGTCAGCAAAAACAAGACTATGGCTCAGATGATGAACTCCTTATTGCCAAATTCAGACTTAAACTGAAGAAAGTATGGGAAACCACTAGACCATTCAGGTATGGCCTGAATCAAATCCTTTACGATTATACAGTGGAAGTGAGAAATAGATTCAGGGGACTAGATCTGAAAGAGTGCCTGGAGAACTATGAACAGAGGTTCATGACATTGTCCAGGAGACAGGGATCAAGACCATCTGCAAGAAAAAGAAATGCAAAAAGGCAAAATGGCTGTCTGAGGAGGCCTTACAAATAGCTGTGAAAAGAGGAGAAATGCAAGGCAAAGGAGAAAAGGAAGGATATACCCATTTGAATGCAGAGTTCCAAAGAACAGCAAGGAGAGATAAGAAAACCTTCCTCAGTGATCAATGCAAAGAAATAGAGGAAAACAACAGAATGGGAAAGACTAGAGATCTCTTCAAGAAAATGAGAGATACCAAGAGAATATTTCATGCAAAGATGGGCACAATAAATGACAGAAATGGTACCGACCTAACAGAAGCAGAAAATATTAAGAAGAGGTGGCAAGAATACACAGAAGAACTATACAAAAAAAGATCTTCATGACCCAGATAATCACGATCGTGAGATCACTCACCTAGAGCCAGACATCCTGGAATGCGAAGTCAAGTGGGCCTTAGGAAGCATCACTACAAACAAAGCTAATGTATGTGACAGAATTCCAGTTGAGCTACTTCAAATCCTAAAAGATGATGCTGTGAAAGTGCTGCACTCCATATGCCAGCAAATTTGGAAAACTCAGCAGTGGCCACAGGACTGAAAAAGGTCAGTTTTCATTCCAATCCCAAAGAAAGGCAATGCCAAAGAATGCTCAAATTGCCACACAGTTGGCACTCATCTCACATGCTAGCAAAGTAATACTCAAAATTCTCCAAGCCCAGCTTCAACAGTATATGAACTGTGAACTTCCAGATGTCGAAGCTGGATTTAGAAAAGGCAGAGGAAGCAGTGATCAAATTGCCAACATCCATTGGTCATTGAAAAAGTGAGAGAGTGCCAGAAAAAACGTCTACTTCTGCTTCACAACAAACTGTGGGAAATTCTTCAAGAGATAGGAATCCCAGACCACCTGACCTGCCTCCTGAGAAATCTGTAGCAGGTCAAGAAGCAACAGTTAGAACTGGACATGGAACAAAAGACTGGTTCCAAATCGGGAAAGGAGTACATCAAGGGTGTATATTGTCACCCTTCTTATTTAACTTACATACAGAGTACATCATGAGAAACTCTGGGCTGGATGAAGCACAAGCTGGAATCATGATTGCCAGGAGAAATAATCAGTAACCTCAGATATGGAGATGACACCACCCTTATGACAGAAAGCAAAGAACTAAAGAGCCTCTTGATGGAAGTGAAAGAGGAGAGTGAAAAAGTTGGCTTAAAGCTCAACATTCAGAAAACTAAGATCATGGCATCTAGTCCCATTACCTCATGGCAAATAGATAGGGAAACAATGGAAATAGTGGCAGACTTTATTTTTGGGGGCTCCAAAATCACTGCAGATGGTGAATGCAGCCATGAAATTAAAAGACACTTACCCCTTGAAAGAATAGTTATGACCAACCTAAACAGCATATTAAAAAGCAGAGACATTACTTTGCCAATGAAGATCCATCTAGTCAAAGCTGTTGTTTTTCCAGTAGTCCTGTATGGATGTTAGAGTTGGCGTACAAATAAAGCTGAGTAGTGAAGAAATGATACTTTTGAATTGTGGTGTTGGAGAGGATTTTTGAGAATCCTTTGGACTGCAAGGAGATTCAATCTGTCCATCCTAAAGGAAATCAGTCCTGAATATTCATTGGAAGGACTGATGCTGAAGCTGAAACACCAATACTTTTGCCACCTGATGTGAAGAACTGACTTATTTGAAAAGACCCTGATGATAGGAAAGATTGAAGGTGGAAAAGGGAACGACAGAGGATGAGATGGCTGGATGGCATCACAGACTTGATGGACATGAGTTTGAGTAAGCTTCTGGAGTTGGTCATGGACAGGGAGGCCTGGCATGCTGTAGTCCTTGGGGCTGCAAATAGTTGGACATGAGTGGGAGACTAAACAGAACTAAACTGAACTCATACATTATAATATTTTTGTTCTAAAGTTATTTACATTTGATTATTTTATAGTTTCTTTTTCTCTGCCTATAACTTTAAACCTTCCCATTCAGGTGTGTTTATTTTTATCCCAAAGAACATAATTACAATAGCTGCTTAAAGTGCTTGTCAGATATTTCAACATTTATGTTATCCTGGAATTGATACCTGTTGAATTTGATTGTTTCAGCATTCAGTGTGGTTAGATTCAGACTCCCAAGTTCTTTCTCACCCTCTCTGGATGATGGTTTCTGTGTTAAATATGTTTTCAGAGTGTTTGGGTCAGCACGTTATCATGTGCCACGCAGTGCCTTTGCTAACTCAGTGGTTTAGTCTGAGGCTTGAACAGTTTAGTTTTCAAAGCCTTTGTTAGACCTCTCTGATTCTTTTCCACATATGTGCAGTTTGTTTTTGAGAACAGGATTTGTGTCTGTTCATACACAGTATTTTGGAATCTCCTTTTCCCATTCTATCATCTCTGTGATTTCTTTTATGGATTCACCAATTGGCAAGGACCTTTTATTCTTGTTCCTCTGACCAGAAATTTGAGTTTATCTCAGTCTTAGCCTTTCATGCTTTTATGTAGCTTTGCACTGTTGGGGTGAAATGAAGGAGAGAGTGAAGAAGAACAAGTATTACCCCCATATTATTCTTATAGGAACCTCTTTTTCTGATTCCTCCAATCAGAGACAGAGGTTTTCTCATGAATGAGGCTTGCCTTGGAGCGAGAATGATAATCAAAAAAGAAAAACAAAAGTGGGGAAATGAAGTTTTCTTTATGCTCACCAGCTGAAAAGTATGTCTTTTTCTAGTCCTCTCGAACTTTTCTTCATGTAGTTCCATGACTCAGTCTATCCTTGGGTCAAAATCTAGAGATAAAGGTAGAAAATAAACCCAAGAAACTCACTAGAGTACTAGTTATTATTCAAATTTTGATTTCCCCCTCTAATCTGCTTGTTCTTAGTTTTTAAAGGCCTCAGGTAGTTGCTTTTTATGTTTTGTCCAGAGTTTTTAGTTAATACTCAGAGGGGAGATAGTCTTATTCCATCTTGGCTGTCATCAGAAGCTCTATTTAGTTTAGTTTTCTTTCTTTTCTTTTTAATTAAAAAAAAATTGAGGACTCATAAATAGACAATGGTAAAATTTAATTTTTAGGCCATCTTGCTGTTGCTTAATTTTCAAATATCTTATTTAAGAGACCAGTGGTTGACAGAGTTTTTCTGTAAAGGGCCAAATAGTAAATATTTTAGGCTTTGCAGGCATAGGTTCTCAGTGACCTGTTCAATACTTCTGTTGAAGTGAGAAAGCAGCCATAGGTAATATGGAAACAAATGGATGTCTCTGTGTTCCAGTAAACTGTTATTTATAAAAACAGTGGGCCAGTTTGGACCATGGACTACAGCTTGCAGACCCTTAATCTAAATTCTCCATGCTTACTCCTTTCTGAGGTATTGCTTGAAGAGTATTATTACCCACTGAGCTTTGTGTGTTGAAATAATTTTGTTTCCTTGGCCATTTGTATTTTTCTCCTATACTTTATTATTTCTTCTGTAGAGTAATTCAAAATTTAATTGAACTTACTGAAAGGAAAGGAATTCACAACAGTGTAATTATATGATGCCTTTCCCATCCTTATTTACTTAGACTATATCCTCACAATACATTTCCTCTGAGGCATTTTTCCTGTCTTATAAATATTTGATTTGGGACAGTCCTAATGAAAATATACAGGTCATATGTTTAGTATATTCATTAATCATAACAAAGCTCTAAACAATATGAAATGAAATACACAGCTTTGAAATTCAAGAATTCTTAAAGATAACCCAGAAATCATATTAATAATGTTCCTTTTCTAAGTACTTTCTATGTGTTCTTTGTCCTTTTGTGTTTCCTTAAGTGTGGGTCTTGTTAAATTGTGAGGGGCAACCTAGGGTTGTATTTTTTTCTTAGTTACTACTCTTGTTCTAGTACTCTTGAACTTCAGTTTTGAAAAATATTTTTCAGGTGAATGGTCTTAAAATGGTCGATGAGCCAATGGAAGAGGGAGAAGCAGATTCTTGCCAAGTAAGTACTCACATTATTGAGCTACATTTTTCAAATATAAGGGCAAAGAATAGTATGAAAGGAGAAAATCTTATGTCAATTAAAGAAATGTATTTAGGTGAGTTAATAAGCAAATCCAATTCTTAATAAAATAGCAGTAGTTCAAAGTATAGGACAGATTTGCTTGGTAGAAATTCTTATCCATAAATTTTTTTAACAACTTTATTGGAGCATAATTTACATGCCATGAAATTTACCCTTTTGAAGTTTAATGGATGAAATATTTATTGCCAATATATGAGTAACTGGATTAAAATTCAGAGTCCTCTGAATTAAATAAGACTGTCTTTAACTATAGGGTAGAAAGGAGCTCTAACATGAAAATATTTAACTAAAA
Source organism: Bubalus kerabau (assembly GCF_029407905.1). Classification (NCBI taxonomy): domain Eukaryota; kingdom Metazoa; phylum Chordata; class Mammalia; order Artiodactyla; family Bovidae; genus Bubalus; species Bubalus kerabau. Next base: position 82,612,061 of record NC_073647.1, read on the forward strand.
GGATAACCTGAGTTCATTTGAAATCTATTACCTGGTTTTCAAAAAGAATTGCATGTAAATTATTTCAGAAATTTCTAACTATTTAAAAAGACTGCTTAACTATTTAATATTAGGCCATTCTATGCAAGGAGTGTAATCCTAGTCTCTCATTTTACAAGATCTTATTACATAGAAGAGTGTTCTTAAGATTTTATAGTAAAGTTTCAGAATATAAAATCAACACACAGAAATCCCTTGCATTCCTATACACTAATAATGAGAAAATAGAAAGAGAAATTAAGGAAACAATTCCATTTACCATTGCAAGAAAAAGAATAAAATACTTAGGAATATATTTACCTAAAGAAACTAAAGACCTATATATAGAAAACTATAAAACACTGGTGAAAGAAATCAAAGAGGACACAAATAGATGGAGAAATATACCATGTTCATGTATCGGAAGAATCAATATAGTGAAAATGAGTATACTACCCAATGCAATCTATAGATTCAGTGCAATCCCTATCAAGCTACCAACGGTATTTTTCACAGAGCTAGAACAAATAATTTCACAATTTTTATGGAAATGCAAAAAACCTCGAATAGCATAAGCAATCTTGAGAAAGAAGAATGGACTTGGAGGAATCAACCTGCCTGACTTCAGGCTCTACTACAAAGCCACAGTTATCAAGACAGTATGGTACTGGCACAAAGACAGAAATATAGATCAATGGAACAAAATAGAAAGCCCAGAGATAAATCCACGCACATATGGACACCTTATCTTTGACAAAGGAGGCAAGAATATACAATGGATTAAAGACAATCTCTTTAACAAGTGGTGCTGGGAAATCTGGTCAACCACTTGTAAAAGAATGAAACTAGAACACTTTCTAACACCATACACAAAAATAAACTCAACAGTCTTATGGACTCTGTGAGAGAGGGAGAGGGTGGGAAGATTTGGGAGAATGGCATTGAAACATGTAAAATATCATGTATGAAATGAGTTGCCAGTCCACGTTCGATGCACGATACTGGATGCTTGGGGCTGGTGCACTGGGACGACCCAGAGGGATGGAATGGGGAGGGAGGAGGGAGGAGGGTTCAGGATGGGGAACGCATGTATACCTGTGGCGGATTCATTTTGATATTTGGCAAAACTAATACAGTTATGTAAAGTTTAAAAATAAAATAAAATTAAAAAAAAAAGAAAAAAAAATAAACTCAAAATGGATTAAAGATCTCAACGTAAGACCAGAAACTATAAAACTCCTAGAGGAGAACATAGGCAAAACACTCTCTGACATACATCACAGCAGGATCCTCTATGACCCACCTCCCAGAAAATTGGAAATAAAAGCAAAAATAAAGAAATGGGACCTAATTAAACTTAAAAGCTCCTGCACACCAAAGGAAACTATTAGCAAGGTGAAAAGACAGCCTTCAGAATGGGAGAGAATAATAGCAAATGAAGCAACTGACAAACAACTAATCTCAAAACTATACAAGCAACTCCTGCAGCTCAATTCCAGAAAAATAAACGGCCCAATCAAAAAATGGGCCAAAGAACTAAATAGACATTTCTCCGAAGAAGACATACAGATGGCTAACAAACACATGAACACATGTTCAACATCACTCATTATCAGAGAAATGCAAATCAAAACCACAATGAGGTACCATTGCACGTCAGTCAGAATGGGTGCGATCCAAAAGTCTACAAGCAATACATGCTGGAGAGGGTGTGAAGAAAAGGGAACCCTCTTACCCTGTTGGTGGGAATGCAAACTAGTACAGCCACTATGGAGAACTGTGTGGAGATTCCTTAAAAAACTGGAAATAGAACTGCCATATGACCCAGCAATCCCTTTGCTGGACATACACACCGAGGAAACCAGAATTGAAAGAGACACATGTATTCCAATGTTCATCGCAGCACTGGACATGGAAGCAACCTAGATGTCCATCAGCAGATGAATGGATAAGAAAGCTGTGGTACATATACACAATGGAGTATTACTCAGCCATTAAAAATAATTCATTTGAATCAGTTCTAATGAGGTGGATGAAATTGGAGCCTATTATACAGAGTGAAGTAAGCCAGAAAGAAAAACACCAATACAGTATACTAATGCATATATATGGAATTTAGAAAGATGGTAATCATAACCCTGTATACGAGACAGCAAAAGGGACACAGATGTATAGAACAGTCTTTTGGACTCTGTGGGAGAGGGAGAGGGTGGGATGATTTGGGAGAATTGCATTGAAACATGTATAATATCATACATGAAACAAATCACCAGTCCAGGTTCGATGCATGATATTGGATGCTTGGGGCTGATGCACTGGGATGACCCAGAGGGATGGTACAGGGAGGGAAGAGGGAGGGGAGTTCAGGATGGGGAACACGTGTATACCTGTGGCGGATTCATGTTGATGTATGGCAAAACCAATACAATATTGTAAAGTAATTAGCCTCCAATGAAAATAAAGAAATTTATATTAAATTTAAAAATCAGCTGAAACTTAAAAAAAAAAAAAAAAGATTTTAGGGAGGGTCTGACTTAAGTAGGGTCCCTGGTGGCTCAGACAGTAAAGATTTTGCCTGCAGTGCAGGAGGCCCGGGTTCAATCCCTGGGTCAGGAAGATCCCCTGGAGAAGGGAATGGCTACCCACTCCAGTATTCTTGCCTAGAGAATCCCAGGGACAGAGGAGCTTAGAGGGCCAAAGTCCATGGAGTCACATAGAGTTGGACATGAGTGAGCAACTAACACTTCCATTTGTACTTTTTGACTAAAGTAGACATCCCCATGGATGTTGATATTTTGATTATCATTTCTGTGATATGTGTCATAGAATTGTAGTTCTTTTAAACCTGGAAGGAGACTCAGACATTGTATACTATAATACCTTCATTGTATAGATAAGTCTACTGAGACCTGTAGAAGTTACTGTGATTTATACTAGGCCATAAGACTAACAGGTAGCAGAATCAAGACTTAATGACCCAGTGTGCCTCATATTAGGTCAGTTGTGCATTGTGCAGATGCAAAGACGTGGAAAATAAGGAAAACACTGTTCTTTTCTTTTTTAGTTTTGTATAAAATCATCTTTCATGTCTTTTATACCCCTGAAACTGGTTAAAGTGAATTTTTCTCAGATAGGAACCAGCAGAGAGATTTAAATTGGGTTTGTCCAACACTCTCTTTTGAAATGTTCTATGCAAAAGTCAGCTTTCTCTGCAGATCCTAATGATGTAACAATAATATCAGTTCTGTTTAACAAGGTGGGAGGTAAAATGTTGTCATTTTAGCTTTTGTAATTTATGTAATAACTTTTATGTTAATTTTGAGTATAATTAAATGTAAACTTATACCAAAACCATATTGAGCTGTATCTACGGATCATATGGGCTAAGGCATAGTAATATTCATGTTGGAAATTTATAAAAGAGTGTAAGGAAATACAAAGATATTGGAGAAGGGTATATTTTAGTATTAATAAATTAGCGGGAAAATACCATGCCACACCACAGGAGGAAGAAAAGATGTTTATATGTGTGTATATGTATGTATGCGTGTGTACATGTGTAGCCAATGTAAACACATAGACATATACACAGGGTTATAGTTAAATACTAATTTTAATTAAAGCTGGTGGTACAAATGAACTTACTTATAAAACAGAAATAGAGTCACAGATATAGAAAGCAAACTTATGGTTACCAAAGGGGAAAGAATGGGAAGGGATAAATTGGGAGATTGGGTTTGACATATACATACTCTTATATATAGATAACTAATAAGAACCTACTAGAGTGTGCGTTGGTGGTATAGTGGTGAGCATAGCTGCCTTCCAAGAACCTACTAGAAAACTCTACTCAGTACTCTGTAATGACCTATGTGGGAACAGAATCTAAAAAAGAGTGGGTATATGTACATGTATAGCTGATTCACTTTGCTGTAGAGCAGAAACTAACACAACATTGTAAGTCAACTGTACTCTAATAAAATTATTTTTAAAACATGAGGCAAGACGTATAGTTTTAATGGAAGACAGTAAAAATATAGTGTTGGATTCTAATGGCATTTATATTAGGCAATCAACTTCAGTGGCTAGAAAGGGGAATCTAAAATTTTGGTAAATAAAGCACCTAGAATCACTTTCAAGGATTTGATTTAATTTGTGGCCTAAGTTTTCTGGATTTAAAACATGAATTTTTTGCTGTGTGATAGTTTAGACATTTGTTTTGTGACAATTAAATGATATGGGTGATAAGAAACACTAACAATATAAATTATTCATCCATCTTTTTAATGTTTTCATATATAGGATTGTTTTAGTGGGGGGTTTGTGGTCACGTATTCCAGTGTGATTCTGGCAGCTGTGTCTTTTTCTGATTGGCTTTAAAAAAAATGATGGTGGGTTATAGAGACTGCTCTATGATGTATAGATTCTTTAAACAGTATTCTTCAAATTTGAGCTTTATATATTATTGCCTATGTGGCCCGATGCTGTTTTGTGTTTGGCTAATTTAGATAGCCAGTCTGCTACATCTCATTTATGGTAGCTGTAGACTTTCATGGTCATTAGATTTCTTCAATTAAAACAAGCAAAATTAAATAAAATGCTTCCCACACTCTGTATATCTAGCATATGATTAGCAAAGCTGAATTATAATTAATGTAGTTTTAATAAATCTAGATTTGTTATGAAGAATTGTTCCATTTCTCAAGACAGCCTTTACATTTGGTAAGTATTCAGTAATAGGTCACTAGTAAAAGATATCTGATATTTCACCACCTAAGTCCTATACTTCTCTGAACACTGTCCAGGTTAGAAAAAATATGTTAGGATTCTTTTTTAGTAGATGACTGACATGAGTTAATTTTTTATGTTGTCAAAATAAGCATGATCATATTTGGTAGCTTTTGAACCATTTATATTCACTTTTTAAAGAAATTATTTATTTTATTTGGAGGATAATTACTTTACAATATTGTGATGGTTTTTGCCATACATCAACATGAATTGGCCATAGGTATACATGTGTCACCCTATCCTCCCACATCTCTCCCACTCTATCCCTCTAGGTTGTCCCAGAGCACTGGCTTTGGGTACCTTGCTTCAAATATCGAACTCGCACTAGTCATCTATTTTACATATGGTAATGTATACTTTTCAATGCTATTCTCTCAAATCATCCCACCCTCTCCTTTTTGCACAGAGTCCAAAAGTCTGTTCTTTACACCTGTGTCTCCTTTGCTGCCCTGTTCATAGGATCGTCAGTAGCATCCTTCTACATTCTATATATATGCATTAATATACAGTATTTGTCTTTCTCTTTCTGACTTACTTCACTCTGTATAATAGGCTCTATGTTCATCCACCTAATTAGAACTGACTTAAGTGTATTCTTTTGTATACCTGAGTAATATTCCATTGTGTATATGTACAATTTCCTTATCCATTCATTGGCCGATGGACATCTTGGTTGCTTCCATGTCCTAGCTATTGTAAATAGTGCTGCAATGAATACTGGAGTACATGTGTCTCTTTTGGCGATGGTTTCCTTGGAGTATATGCCCACCAGTGGGATTGCTGGGTTGTATGGCAGTTCTATTCCCAGTTTTTTAAGGAATACCGACACTGTTCTCCATAGTGACTGTACCAGTTTGCATTCCTACCAGCAGTTTTAGAGGATTTCCTTTTCTCCACACCCTCTCCAGCATTTATAGTTTGTAGAACATTTGATGATGGCCATTCACTGGTGTAAGATGACACCACATTGTAGTTTTGATTTGCATTTCTCTTAAAGTTTGTATGGAATGCTTATTATTCTCTCAAATAAAGTACATATTTTTAATGCGACTAGTATTTTAGGGCAGAGAAGGCAATGGCACCCTACTCCGGTACTCTTGCCTGGAAAATTCCATGGACGGAGAAGCCTGGTGGGCTGCTGTCTATGGGGTCGCACAGAGTTGGACACGACTGAAGTGACTTAGCATAGCACAGCATAGTATTCTAGGAATTTCCAAAGGTGATGATTTGTTGATTTCATTAGCACAAAGTCAGCAATATTTTTAGTCTCTGTATCTTTTTTAACTTTTTATTTTAACTTTTTATTTTATACACACACACACACACACACACACACACACACACATACATATAGATGTTTCAGTTCAGTTCAGTTGCTCAGTCATGTCTTACTCTTTGTGACCCCATGGACTGCAGGACACCAGGCCCCCCTGTCTATCACCAATTCCCGGAGTTTACTCACTCATGTCCATTGAGGCAGGGATGCCATCCAACCATCTCATCTTCTATCATCCCCTTCTCCTCCCACCTTCAATCTTTCCCAGCATCAGGGTCTTTTCAAATGAGTCAGTTCTTCGCATCAGGTGGCCAAAATATTGGAGTTTCAGCTTCAGCATCAGTCCTTCCAATGAATATTCAGGACTGATTTTCTTTAGGATGGACTGGTTGGATCTCCTTGCAGTCCAATGGACTCTCACGAGTCTTCTCCAACACCACAGTTCAAAAGCATCAATTCTTAAGCACTCAATTTTCTTCATAGTCCAACTCTCAAATCCATACATGACTACTAGAAAAACCATAGCTTTGACTAGATGGACCTTTGTTGGTAAAGTAATATCTCTGCTTTTTAATATGATGTCTAGTTTGGTTATAACTTCTCTTTCAAGGAGCAAGCGTCTTTTAATTTCATAGCTGCAGTTACCATCTGCAGTGATTTTGGAGCCCCTAGAAATCAAGTATGTCACTGTTTCCACTGTTCACCCATCTATTTGCCATGAAGAGATGGACTGGATGCCATGATCTTAGTTTTCTGAATGTTGAGCTTTAAGTCAACTTTTTCACTCTCCTCTTTCACTTTCATCAAGAGGCTTTTTAGTTCTCTTTGCTTTCTTCCATAAGTGTGGTGTCATCTGGATATCTGGGTTTATTGATATTTGTCCCAGCAATCTTGATTCCAGCTTGTGCTTCATCCAGCCCAGCATTTCTCACGATGTAGTCTGCATATAAGTTAAATAAGCAGGGTGACAATATACAGCCTTGACATATTCCTTTCTCGATTTGGAACCAGTCTGTTGGTTCCATGTCCAGTTCTAACTGTTGCATACAGATTTCTCAAGAGGCAGGTCAGGTTGTCTGGTATTCCCATCCCTTGAAGAATTTTCCACATTTTGTTGGGATCTGCACAGTGCAAGGCTTTGGCTTAGTCAATAAAGCAAAAATAGATGTTTTTCTGGAACTCTCTTGCTTTTTCCACGTTGGCAGTTTCCATGTTGGATGTTGGCAATTTGATCTCTGGTTCCACTGCCTTTTCTAAAACCAGCTTGAACATCTGGAAGTTCACGGTTCACGTACTGTTGAAGCCTGGCTTCGATAATTTTGAGCATTACTTTACTAGCCTGTGAGATGAGTGCAATTGTGTGATAATTTGAGCATTCTTTGGCATTGCCTTTCTTTGGGATTGGAATGAAAACTGACCTTTTCCAGTCCTGTGGCCACTGCTGAGTTTTCCAAATTTGCTGGCATATTGAATGCAGCAGTTTCACTGCATCATCTTTTAAGACTTGAAATAGCTCCATCACCTCCACTAGCTTTGTTCATAGTGATGCTTCCTAAGGCCCACTTGACTTCACATTCCAGGATTCTGGCTCTAGATTAGTGATCACACCATTGTGATTATCTGGGTCATGAAGATGTTTTTAGTATAGTTTTTCTGTGTATTCTTGCCACCTGTTCTTAATATCTTCTGCTTCTGTTAGGTCCATACCATTTCTGTCCTTTATTGTGCCCATCTTTGCATGAAATGTTCCTTTGGTATCTCTGATTTTCTTGAAGAGATCTCGAGTCTTTCCCATTCTGTTGTTTTCTTCTATTGCTTTGCATTGATCACTGGGGAAGGCTTTCATATCTCTCCTGGTATTCTTTGGAACTCTGCATTCAAATGGGTATATCTTTCCTTTTCTCCTTTGCCTTCAGTTTCTATTCTCTTCACAGCTATTTGTATATGTGTATCTATATATCTATATGTATATCTATATATCTATATACATACACACATATATATCTATTATTTTCTCATTTAGGTTGTTGCATAATATTGAGAAGAGTTCCCTGTGCTATACAGTAGGTCCTTGTTGGTTATCTACTTTAAATATGACAGTGTGTACATCTCAGTCCCAAAGGCCCAAACTATCCCTTTTCCTCACGCTTTCCCTGGTGACTCAGCTGGTAAAGAACCTGCCTTCCAGTGCAGGATATGTAAGAGACATGGATTCAGTCCCTGTTTTGGGAAGATCTGCTGGAAAACGGAATGGAAACCACTCCATTATTTTTGCCTGGGAAATCCCATGAACAGAGGAGCCTTTCTGTCCAGGTAACCATAAACTCCTTCTCTAAATCTGTGAGTCTGTTTCTGTTTTGTAAATTCATTTGTATCATTTCTTTTTAGATTCTTCTTATAAGCAATATCATATGATATTTCTCTTTCTCTGTTTGACTTTTCACTCAGTATGAAAAGTTCTAGGTCCATCCATGTTGCTTCAAATGGCATTATTTCATTCTTTTATCCATTCCTCTGTTAATGAGTATTTAGGTTGCTTCCATGTCTTGGTTATTGTAAATAGTACTGCAATGAACAGTGGGATGCACATATCCTTTTGGGTCATGTTTTAGTCTGGATATATGTTCAGCAGTGGGATTTCAGGGTCATACGTTACCTCAATTTTTAGTTTTGGAAGGAACCTCCATACTATTCTCCATAATGGCTATACTAATTTACATTCCCACCAACAGTGTACGAGCATTCCCTTCTCTCCACACCCTTTGCAACATTTACTCTTTGTAGATTTTTTGTTGATAGCCCTTCTGGCTGGTGTGAGTTGGTACTCATTGTGGTTTTGATTTGCATTTCTTTAATAAATAGCAATGTTCAACATCTTTTCTTATGCTTCTTGATCATCTGTGTGTCTTCTTTGGAAAAACATCTATTTAGGTATTATGCCCATTTTTTGTTTGGGTTGTTTGTTTCCATGATGCTAAGCTCCATGAGCTGTTCATAAATTTTGGAGACAAATGCAGTGTCAGTCAAATCATTTGCAAATATTTTCTCCCAATCTGTGGGTTGTCTTTTTGTTTTGTTTATGATTTCCTTTGCTGTTTAAAAGCTTTTGAATTTAATTAGGCCCCATTTGTTTCTTTCTGTTTTTATTTTTATTGCTCTGGGGATGGATTGAAAAATATATTGCTCAATTTATGTCAGAGAGTGTCCTGCATATGTTTTCTTCTAAGTGGTTTATGGTGTCCGGTCTCACATTTAGATATTAAATCCATTTTGAGCTTATTTTTGTGTATGGTATTAAAGGAAGTTCTAATTTCAGTTTTTTCATATAGCTTTCCAGCTTACCCAGCATCATTTGTTGATTAAACTGTATTTCCACCATTTTATAATCTTGGCTCCTTCCTTTGTCATAGATTGACTGTAGGTGTGTGGGTTTATCTCTGGCGTTTCAATCTGATTCTGTTGAGCTATATGTCTGTTTTTGTTCTAGTGCCATACTGTGTTGGTGACTATAGCTTTATAGTATAGTCTGAAGCCAGGGAGCCTGATTCCTCAAGTTCCTCCCACCCCCACCACCCCCCACCATCACTTGGGATTCCTTTGGCTATTCAGGGTCTTTTGTGTCTTTCCATACAAATTTTATGATTTTTTTTTTGTTCTAGTTCTGTGAAAAATGCCATTGGTAATTTCTTAAGGATTGCATTGAATCTGTAGATTGCCTTAGGTAGTATAGTCATTTTCACAGTATTGATTCTTCCAGTCCAAGAACATGGTTTTTCTTTCCATCTGTTTGTGCTATCTTCTATTTCTTCTATTAGCATCTTATAGTTTTAGAAGTACAGGTCTTTTGTCTCCTTAGGTAGGTTTATTCCTAGGCATTTTATTCTTTTTGTTTCAATGCTAAATGGGATTGTTTCTTTAATTTCTCTTTCTGATCTTTTAATGTATAGAAATGCCACAGATTTCTGTTGTAAATTGCAACTTTACCAATTTCATTGATGAGTTCTAACAGTTTTCTCATAGTGTCTTTAGGCTTTTCTATGTATAGTATCATGTCATCTGCACATAGTGACTGTTTTACTTCTTTTCCAATTTGGATTCCTTTTCTTTCTTTCTCTTCTCTGATTGCATTACCTACTACTTCCAAAACTATGTTGAGTAAAAGTGCTGAGAGTAGACATCCTTGTGTTGTTTTGATCTTAGAGAAAATGACTTTCAGCTTTTCATCGTTGAGTATGATGTTAGTTGTAGGTTCAGTTGTATAATGTTAGTTGTAGGTTTGTTGTAGATGGCCTTTATTATGTTGAGATATATTCCCTCTTTGCCCACTTTCTTGAGAGTTTTTATCATAAGCAGATTTTGAATTTTGTCAAAAGTGTTTATCCTTTTCTTCTAGTTTGTCTAGTTTATAGGCATACAGTTATTTTTTTTAATTTTATTTTATTTTTAAACTTTACATAATTGTATTAGTTTTGCCAAATATCAAAATGAATCCGCCACAGGTATACATGTGTTCCCCATCCTGAACCCTCCTCCCTCCTCCCTCCCCATACCATCCCTCTGGGTCGTCCCAGTGCACCAGCCCCAAGCATCCAGTATCGTGCATCGAACCTGGACTGGCAACTTGTTTCATACATGATATTTTACATGTTTCAATGCCATTCTCTCAAATCTTCCCACCCTCTCCCTCTCCCACAGAGTCCATAAGACTGTTCTATACATCAGTGTCTCTTTTGCTGTCTCGTTCACAGGGTTATTGTTACCATCTTTCTAAATTCCATATATATGCGTTAGTATACTGTATTGGTGTTTCTCTTTCTGGCTTACTTCACTCTGTATAATAGGCTCCACTTTCATCCACCTCATTAGAACTGATTCCAATGTATTCTTTTTAAAGGCTGAGTAATACTCCATTGCATATATGTACCACAGCTTTCTTATCCATTCATCTGCTGATGGACATCTAGGTTGCTTCCATGTCCTGGCTATTATAAACAGTGCTGCGATGAACATTGGGGTACACGTGTCTCTTTCCCTTCTGGTTTCCTCAGTGTGTATGTCCAGCAGTGGGATTGCTGGATCATAAGGCAGTTCTATTTCCAGCTTTTTAAGGAATTTCCACACTGTTCTCCATAGTGGCTGTACTAGTTTGCATTCCCACCAACAGTGTAAGAGGGTTCCCTTTTCTCCACACCCTCTCCAGCATTTATTACTTGTAGCTTTTGGATCGCAGCCATTCTGACTGGTGTGAAATGGTACCTCATAGTGGTTTTGATTTGCATTTCTCTGATAATGAGTGATGTTGAGCATCTTTTCATGTGTTTGTTAGCCATCTGTATGTCTTCTTTGGAGAAATGTCTATTTAATTCTTTGGCCCATTTTTTGATTGGGTCATTTATTTTTCTGGAGTTGAGCTGTAGGAGTTGCTTGTATATTCTCGAGATTAGTTGTTTGTCAGTTGCTTCATTTGCTATTATCTTCTCCCATTCTGAAGGCTGTCTTTTCACCTTGCTAATAGTTTCCTTTGATGCGCAGAAGCTTTTAAGGTTAATTAAGTCCCATTTGTTTATTTTTGCTTTTATTTCCAATATTCTGGGAGGTGGGTCATAGAGGATCCTGCTGTGATGTATACAGTTAATTGTAGTAGTCTCTCTTTTTTCATTTCTAATTTTATTGATTTGAATCCTCTCCCCTTTTTTCTTGATGATCCCGGTAAAGGATTAACAATTTTGTTTTATCTTTTCAAAGAACCAGCTCTTAGTTTCATTGATCGTTCCTATTATTTTCATTGTCTCTCTTTCATTTATTTCTGTTCTAAACTTATGATTTCTTTCCTTCTACTGACTTGGATTTTGTTTGTTCTTTCTCTACTTGCTTTAGTTGTAAGGTTAGGTTATTAATTTGAGATGTTTCTTGTTTCTTGAGGTAAGCGTTTATTGGTATAAATTTCCCTCTCAAAACTGCTTTTGTTGCATCTCATAGGTTTCGGATTGTTGTGGTTTCATTTTCATTTGTCTCTTGGTGTTCTTTGATTTCCTCTTTGAATTCTTCAGTGATCCATTGGTTATTTAGTAGCATGTTGTTTAGCCTTCAGGTGTTTGTGATTTTTTTACAGGTTTTTCTTGTAGTTTATTTTTAATCTCATAGTGTTTTGGTCAGAAAATATGCTTGATATGCTTGCAATTTTCTTAAATTTACCAAGGCTCACTTTGTGGCCCAGCATATAGTCAGTCTTGGAGAATGTTCCCTGTGTACTTGAGAAGAATATGTATTCTGCTGCTTCTAAATTGAATGTTCTATAAGTATCAGTTAAGTCTATCTAGTCTTATGTGTCATTTAAGGCCTATGTTTCCTTACTTATTTTCTGTCTGGATCATTTGTCCATTGATAAAAGTGGTGTGTTAAAGTTCCTTACTATCATTGTATTACTGTCAGTTTCTCTCTTTATGGCTGTTAGTATTTGCTGTATACACTGAGGTACTCCTATGTTGAGTGCATATATATTTACAACTCTTATATCTTCTTCCTGGGTTGATCCATTGATCATTATGTAATGTCCTTCTTTGTCTTTTATAATAGTCATTTTAAAGTATATTTTGTCTGCTATGAATATTGCTACTCCAGCTTTCTTTTGATTTCCATTTGTATGGACTACCTTTTCTGTCCCCTCACTTTCAGTCTGTTCGTGTCCCTAGGTCTGAGGTAGGTCTGTCTCATGTAGACAGCATATATACAGGTCTTGTTTTTGTATTGATTCAGCTGGTTTCTATCTTTTGGCTGGAGCACTTAATCCATTTACCTTTAAGGTAATTACTGGTATGTATCTTCTTGCTGTCATTTTCTTAATTGTTTTGGGTTTGTTTTTGTAGGTCTTTTTCTTCTCCTGTTTTATTCTTTTCTCTTTTTGTTTGATGGTCATTTTTGTGTTGTGCTTGGGTTGCCTTTTCTTTTATATATGTGTATCTATTGTAGTTTTGGGGTTTGCTGCTCCCATGAGGTTTTGATATAGCAGTCTATATGTGTACAAAGTTTTTTAAGTTGCTGGTCTCTTCCCCACCTAGAGGAGTTCCTTTAGTATTTGTTGCAAAGCTGGTCTGGTAGTACTGAATTCTCTTAGCTTTTGCTCTTTGAAAAGTTTTTGACTTCTCCATCAAATCTGAATGATAGCCTTGCTGAACACAGTATTCATGGTTGTAGATTCTTCCCTTTCATCACTTTAAATATATCTTGCCACTCCTTTCTGGTCTGCAGAGTTTCTGCTGAGAAATCAGCTCATAACCTTATCGGTATTCCTGTGTATGTTATTTTTTGTTTTTCCCTTGTTGCTTTTAATATATTTTCTTTGTCTTTAATTTTTGTCAATTTTATTATTGTGTATCTTGGCATGTTCCTCTTTGGTTTTATCCTGCTTAGGACTCTGCACTTCTTGGACTTAGGTGATTGTTTCTTTCTCACGTTAGGGATGTTTTCAGCTATTATCTCTTCAGACATTTTCTCAGGTCCTTCTCTCTCCCTTCTCCTTGGACCCTTCTAATGTGAATATTGGTGTGTGTAATGTTGTCCTAGACGTGTTTTGCTGCTGCTGCTACTGCTAAGTCACTTCAGTCGTGTCCAACTCTGTGTGACCCCATAGACGTCAACCCACCAGGCTCTCCTACCCCTGGGATTCTCCAGGCAAGAACACTGGAGTGGGTTGCCATTTCCTTCTCCAATGCATGAAAGTGAAAAAGTGAAAGTGAAGTCGCTCAATTGTGTCCAACTCTTAGCGACCCCATGGACTGCAGCCTACCAGGCTCCTCCATCCATGGGATTTTCCAGTCTAGAGTACTGGAGTGGTGTGCCATTGCCTTCTCCGAGAGGTGTCTTAGACTGTCTTAATTTATTTTCATTCTTTTTTCTTTTTTTAAATTTTATTTTATTTTTAAACTTTACATAATTGTATTAGTTTTGCCAAATATCAAAATGAATCTGCCACAGGTATACATGTGTTCCCCATCCTGAACCCTCCTCCCTCCTCCCTCCCCATACCATCCCTCTGGGTCATCCCAGTGCACCAGCCCCAAGCATCCTTTATTCTGTTTCATGGCAATAATTTCTACCATTCTGTCTTCCAGGTTACTTATCTTCTGACTCAGTTATTCTGTTATTGATTCCATCTAAAGTATTTTTCATTTCAGTTATTGTATTGTTCATCTCTGTTTGTTTGTTCTTTAGTTCTTCTGGGTCTTTGAGCATTTTTTACATCTTCCCAGTCCTTGCCTTCTTTCTTTGAGATCCAGGATCATCTTCCCTATCATTTTTCTGAAATCTTTTTCCAGAATGTTGCCCGTCTTCACTTCGCTTGGTTGATTACTGGGGTTTTATTTTGTTCTTTCATCTGGGACATAATCTTTTGCCGTTTCATTTTGTTTAACTCACTTCAGTTGTGGTTTTTGCCCCACAGAGTTCAGAATTGTAGTTCTTCTGCTTCTGGTGTCTGTTTCCTCATAGATGAGGCTATATAAAAGGCTTGTGGAATCTTCCTAATGGGAGGGACTGGTGGTGGGTACAGTTGGGTTTTGTTTCCCTATTGGGTAAGGCTGTACTCAGTAGAACTTTAATCTGCTTGTATGCTGATGACTGGAGCTTTGTTCCCTTCACGTTGGTTGTTTGGCCTGACTCTGTCCAGCACTGGAGCCTACAAGTTGTTTGATGGAGCTAATGGTGCCCTTCAGGAGGGCTCATGCCAGTGAATCTTTCCCAGAACTGTTGCTATTAGCATCTTTGTCCTTGAAGTGAGACACAGCCACCCCTCACCTCTGCAGGAGACCCTTTAATACTAGCAGATCAGTTTGACCTGGTCCCTTATGGGGTTATTACCTTTTGCACACGTAAGACTTTGTGTGTGCCCTCTAAGAGTGGAATTTCTGTTTTCCCCTGTCCTGCTGAATTCCTGTAGTCAAATCCCAGTGGCCTTCAAAGTCAGATGCTGGGGATTCCTCTTCTCATTGTTGAACCCAGGTTGTGAAGCCTGACAGAGGGCTTGGAACCTTTACTCTAGTGGGAGAACTTCTGTGGTGTAATTGTTTTCCAGTTTGTGGGTCACGCATTTGGTGGATATGGGATTTGATTCTGTTGTGATTGTGTCCCTCCTTCCATTTTGCTGTGGTTTCTCCTTTGTTTTTGGGTATCTTTTTTGGTAGGTTCCAACGTTTTTGTATTGATGGTTATTCAGCAGTTAGTTGTGATTCCAGTGCTCTCACAGAAAGGGTGAGAGTAATCCTTCTACTCTTCCATCTTGAGCTAATCCCCCCTTTTCAAAAGACTTTAAATTGATTTACATTTTTATTACAGAGATGTAGATGTTACATTTAACTGAAAATATATATTCAAAAGGACAAAACTGATTCCTGATATTTTTAAGCCCTAATTTCTAATTTTAAAAACCATTATTGACGTTTCTCTCATAAGAATCCTTTAAATACTCTCTCAGAAGTGTGTTTTACTTAAACTTATATGTAGCCATAAGTGGGGAATATGTTAAGTTGAAGTGCCTTTTTCCTATATGGTTTGTTTTTCCTTCTTCTGTTTATCTTTCCATTTAGCTTTGTTGTGCTTCAGTATTTCCCTTTCAAAGTTGATGCTTGCTTCTGCTTTTTATTCATTTATTCCCCTCCCACTTTTTTTTTTTAATGGAGCCACTATACTACAAACTCACAAAACTCTTAAAGAAAATTATGGTTCAACTAAATGCTAATGGACAACTACTGTAAAGTGGAGTAACATGCTGCATCATGAGGTATGCAAAGGTTAATAGTACAAATAAGTTTAATAACTTTAATTGTTATAGATGTTTTGTGGTTTTCAAACTTCTTAGTTGAATCTTATAACCAAGATCTGAAATGGTTTGGGCAGGGTTATTCCCATTTTATATATGAGGGAACTAAAGAGCCAATTCTAATAAAAAAAGTAGAATAAACTGACCTAGGTGGGAACCAGTTTGCCACACTTGTTTTTCAGTCACCAATACAAATTGATACAATTTTGCAAGGCTAAGTATTCTACAATTACTTTCCAACATGTACATCATCTGATCTGTTTTAGTCCACTCTAGTGGTGTTTTGACATTTACATTTTTGCCGTTATTCTTATTTCAAAGTATGATGATACTTCATTTGGTTTACAGTGATCCTGGATTATTCACTCTGTGACAAGGGTACATCAAGATTCTTTTCCAGATTTCTGCATGTATGTTTTAACAGATCTGTAGTTTAAGTGCTTCTTGAAATTTCAGATTGATAAAACTAGCCTATCAACCCACCAATAAAGCAAACAAGTGGATGTTGCTTTATTACATTAAAACCCCAAATTTAGACTTTAAAAATCTCTCTTCTTTTGTTTTGATGTGTTTTCTGGAGATATCAATGCTCAGTTCCACAGTCCTATGAAACAGTTGTAATAGAAGTATGGTTTCCTAATAGATTGTCATCAGATCTTTCTCCTTCTGATTAACATGTGATTTCTTCCTCCTATTAAAATCAGTTGTCAAAAAATGGAGCAGTAGTGTATTTGGTAGTTTGCTTTATACTTTATCAGTATGTTTTTCCAGTGTTAAAACATTGTTGGCTCCCTAAATTGAAAAACATGAACACAAATTTTAAATGTCAGAACATATTATTTTGCTTGCAGTTGAACCTTTATAGTTTTTCTGTTTATCAATAATCACTATGATGTTCCAAAAAAAAATTTCTAACTCATAATTATCCTTGCCTAAAATTTGTCATTTGATGTTGAAAACAAATATTAGTCCCTATTTCAAAGTTATTAAATCTTAATTTTACATTACCAACTTTTTTTATGCAGATTAACTAAAATTAGGTACTGTGTATTAGTGTTCTAGGGCTGTCATAACTAAGTGCCACATACTAGGTGACTTAAACAACAAAGTTGTTTTCTTTCAATTCTAGAGCCTATAAGTTCAAGATGTTGTCAGGAGTGGTTTCTTCAGAGGCATCTCTGCTTGACTTGTAGACGGCTGTCTTGACTTGTAGATCGCTGTGCCTTCACATGCTTTTTCCTGTGTGTGTATCTGTGCCCTGATTTCTTCCTTTTATAAAAACACCAGTCATATTGGACTAAGGCCCACCCTGTTGACCTTTAAACACCCTATCTCCAAATACAGTTACATTCTGTGGTACTGTGGGACTTCAGCATATGTATTTTAGGGGACATGTTTCAGCCCATTATATATTATATACCTTTTTGTCTTGTTAAGGAAAATGATATTTCTGATTGCATTCACTTTCCTCAAGTCCTCAAGTCCCAGTATATAGCTTAGTAACTAATGCATAGCATGTGCTTTATGAGTGTTCTTGATTTTTTGAGTGAGTAAATAAAGAATAAAAGAGTATTATGAGAAGCTAAGTATCATGAGAAGATAAGATATTAATAATACAACATTATTATACCAAGATAGGAAAATTTTTTTCAAAGATGATTCACTCTTAGGAAAAAAATGGATCACTGATAAGTTCATTATTACCTTATTTTGTGTTAAATTGCTGCCACTCTCAAGCTTTCAGAATGGTATAGAACCAGAAGAAAGTGAGGTGGAGGAAGGAAGGAGGGTTGAAGATGGCAGGGGGGAGAACATTTAAATAGTGAGCATTAATAAATGTAACCTTGGGGAAGCTGAGAAGTGTTGGGTAATAGACAATAATAGGGCAGGGAGCAGATGAAATAAGAAAGACCAGAATTGGAAGTGATGACACGGAAGGGTACCAGATAATTTGACAAAGCCAAAGAGCTTGTTGCATACAGATACTAAAATAATTTTGTAGTAATTAGCCAATTGTGTGTGTGTGTATTTGTGTGCACATGTTATCTAACTATATATATCTTGGTGCTCAGTTGCTCAGTCGTGTCCAACTCTTTGCAACCCCTGCTGAACTCCTCTGTCCATTGGATTCCCCAGGGAAGAATACTGGAGTGGTGGCCATTTCATCCTCCAGGGGAGTGCCTTAAAAAATACATATGCCTGAATTCCCGTTTTAGTGCTAATGAACCATAATCTCTTAGGGTGTGACCCACACTTGTGTATTGAATAAATACTCTAAAAGTAATTTTTTAAAAAACTAAAACATTTGTAAATTACTGTCTAAAAGGCAAACTAGCCATAATTTAGTAATGTAATACTTATAGCTATTTGTCTGGGAACATATATCTATACAAGGCAGATGGCCAGTCAATAAGTTAATATCAGCAATTTTTATTTTTTTTAATTTTATTTTATTTTTAAACTTTACATAATTGTATTAGTTTTGCCAAATATCAAAATGAATCCACCACAGATATACATGGGTTCCCCATCCTGAACCCTCCTCCCTCCTCCCTCCCCATTCCATCCCTCTGGGTCGTCCCAGTGCACCAGCCCCAAGCATCCAGTATCGTGCATCAAACCTGGACTGGCAACTCGTTTCATACATGATATTTTACATGTTTCAATGCCATTCTCCCAAATCTTCCCACCCTCTCCCTCTCCCACAGAGTCCATAAGACTGTTCTATACATCAGTGTCTCTTTTGCTGTCTTGTACACAGGGTTATTGTTACCATCTTTCTAAATTCCATATATATGCGTTAGTATACTGTATTGGTGTTTTTCTTTCTGGCTTACTTCACTCTGTATAATCGGCTCCAGTTTCATCCACCTCATTAGAACTGATTCAAATGTATTCTTTTTAATGGCTGAGTAATAGTGCAGATTCTGGGGTCATTATGCCCTTTATTTATGTTGAGTATAGCACAGTATAATAAAAATATGAATCATGGGAAATTCCCTGATGGTCCAGTGGTTAAGACTCCATGCTTCCAGTGCAGGGGACATGAGTTCAATGCCTGGTTGAGGAACTAAGATCCCACATGCCACATGACCTGGCCAAAAAAAAAAAAATACTACTCATGAATAATATGGAAAATTATTTATATTCCTCACACTCTAAGGAAAAAATGTTTATATTATTAAATTTAGATATATTGTTATCACAAAGTCAGTTCTATTCAAATTTGACATAATTCCATTATTCTGAATGAATCTGCTGTTTCCCCATTTCCTTAATGTATTTTAAAAAATAAATTCGTCATACATATTTTTCTGTTTTTTAAAAGGTAATTAAAGATAATTTTGAAGATTCTTACTGATTTTACCTTTACAAAGTTAAAATCTTTCTTCTTAAAAGTAAGTTTTTTTCCATTCCCATTTTATGAAATTGGTTGGATTGTTTTGGACTGTCCACTCCCATAAGGTCAAACAATTATTGTGCTAAGCATTAAGAATGCAGAGTTGAATGTGATATTACCGGATACAGGAAGCTCACTGTCTAGTGGGAAAGACAAGGTAATAAGCTGTTAGTTATATGGTGGCTGTCTATTGGGAAAAGTCTTTGCTAATCTAGAGCATTTTCATGTCAGAAATTTTATTGTGTAATACTGCTAAAAATCGAAGGACATATTGCATTTTTAAATGGTAGAGATATATGGATTTTAATTAGAAGAGGCATTAGACAGATATTTCCATTCAAAGACTTGCTTAGTTTTGGTGAAACTAAGTAAGATAGAGTATAGCTGTTTTTTAGCTCTGAACATTTTTTAAAAATGATGTTATGACCCAGGTTTTAATGATGATTGTAAACGTGGCAGAAACTGAAGTGCCTTATTAAACATAAAAATACTGTACTGTGTTCAATATAATATCACAGACTTGGAGAGGACCTTAAAGAACAATCTAATGTAATTTTTGTTATGTGGGAACACTGAGGTAGAGTGGTTTGTGATTTGGCCAAGGGTGCTTAGCTTATGAATGACAGAGCTAGAAGCAAAACTTAGTCTGTGACTTTTCCACCAGTGTTCTTTCCACTGGAGAAAACTCCCAATAAATTATGTTTATGTTACAGTCCATACTTTGAAGACTTTTACTGCATTCATAATATGTGGTATAAAATCAGCTAATTGTAGTATTAATGAGTATGCAATTTGATGTTGCTTTTGGTATACATATATGCAAAGATACATAAATATATGCCATACTTTAATGTAATTACAAAATGTCAGTTACAAAACATAGGTATTTGCATTAAAAAAAGTCCTTAACATTTTTAAAGAAAAGACCCCTTTTCAAAGAGGAAACTCACTCTCATAGCTACTTAAAAGTGTCTAGTGAAATACTCTTTTGATGTATAAGAAACATCCAGGGACAAGCTGCTTGTATATCTTGGAAATTAATCCTTTGTCAGTTGTTTCTTTTGCTATTCTCCCATTTTGAGGGTTGTTTTTTCACTTTGTTTAGTTTGCTTTGCTATGCAAAAGCTTTTAAGTTTAATTAGATCTCACTTATTTGTTTTTCTTTTTGTTTCCATTATTCTAGGAGGTGGGTCATAAGGGATGTTGCTATGATTTATGTCATACTGTGTTCTGCCTATATTTTCTTATAAGAGTTTTGTAGTTTCTGGTCTTACATTTAGGGCTTTAATCCATTTTGAGTTAATATTTGTGTATGGTATTAGGAAGTATTCTAATTTCATTTTTTTGCACATAGTTGTCCAGGTCCTCCAGCACCACTTATTGAAGAAACTGTCTTTTTCCCATTGTATATTCTTGCCTCCTTTGTCAAAGATAAGGTGCCCGTATGTGCGTGAGGTGATCTCTGGGCTTTCTATCATGTTCCATTGGTCTGTACTTCTGGTTTTGTGCCAGTACCATATTGTCTTTATGACTGAAGCTTTGTGGTATAGTGTGAAATCAGATAAGTTTATTCTTCCAGTTCCATTCTTCTTTCTCAAGATTGCTTTGGCTATTTGGGGTTTTTTGTGATTCCATATGAATGTGAAATTTTTTGTTCTAGTTCTGTGAAAAATGACATTGGTAATATGATAGAGATTGCATTTAATCTGTAGATTGCTTTTGGTGGTATAGTCATTTCCACAATATTGATTCTTCCAACCTAGGAGCGTGGAATATCCCTCCATCTGTTTATATCATCTTTGATTTCTTTCCTCAGTGTCTTATAGTTTTCTGTATATAGTTCTTTTGTCTCCTTGGATAGGTTTATTCCTAGATATTTTATTCTTTTAGTTGCAATTGTAAATACCAGAAAAACAAACAACCCAATCAAAGTGGGCAAAAGACCTAACTAGACATTTCTTCAAAGAAGACATACAAATGGCCAATAAATACATGAAGAGATGCTCAACATCACTCATTAGAGAAATGCAAATCAAAACTACAATGAGATATCACCTCACACCACACAGAATGGCCATAATAAAAAAATCCACAAACAGCAAGTATTGGAGAGGATGTGGGGAAAAGGGAACCCTCCTATACTGCTGGTGAGAATGTAAATTGATATAGCAACTATGGAAGACAGTGTGGAGATTCCTTAAAAACTAGGAATAAAACCATCATATGACCTAGCAATACCACTTCTAGTCATGTACCCTGAAGAAATCAAAAGTGAAAAAGATACATGTACCCCAGTGTTCATTGCAGTAGTATTTACAATAGCCAGGGCATGGAAGGAACCTAGAAGTCCATCAACAGAGGAATGGATAGAGAAGCTGTGGTACATATATACAATGGAATACTACTCAGCCATGAACGGAATGCATTTGAGTCAGTTCTAATGAGGTAGATGGACCTAGAGCCTATTATACAGAGTGAAGTAAGTCAGAAAGAGAAAAGCAAATACCATGTATTAACACATATATATGGAATTTAGAAAGATGGTACTGACGTATCTGTTTATAGAGCAGCAATGGAGATCCAGACCTAGAGAACAGACTTATGGACAAGGGTCGGGGAGAAGAGGGAGAGGGTGAGGTGAGTGGGGAGAGTAGCATGGATGCATATACACTAACATATGTAAATAGATAAACAATGGGAATTTGGAGTATGACTCAGGGGACTCAAACTGGGTCTCTGTAATAACCTAAAGGGATGGTAATGGGCGGGAAGTGGGAGGGAGATTCAAGAGGGAGGGGACATATGTATACCTATGATTAATTCATGGTGATGTATGACAGAAGCCAAACCAATATTGTAAAGCAATCATCAATCAAAAGTAAATATTTAAAAAAAGGAACATCCAGGAGCATATTTTTCAGAACTGATACTTCATTTCTGACTGATTAATGAGTCCTAATACCTAAAGCTAAAATTACTCTGTTGGATTATATAACATGGTAGTTATTTTAGCTACCATGAAGCCTAACTTACTTGGGACCATACTCTTGTCCACTTTGGCCACAGTCACCATTGGTTAATGAGTTAATTAAAAGGTGAATTGATTGAGAACATTTTTGCCATCCAGACCCGAATTAATACAATATAATGGAAAGCTACCACGACTTCTAGACATCATGATTAACTAACTAGTCATGTGAACTTAAACTCTGTGGGTCTCAGTTTTCTCCCCTATACAGTCAGAAGTTCGGATAATATATCCCAGCTCTTGTTATTTTGTGATACGTAATACATCTGAAAATTTGTTTTTTTTTTTAATTCTTACTACTGTGCTGGGGGCTAGAATTACGGTTCACCTGAGTGTAGTCTTGATATATAGAGTCCTATATCAAGGGGTAGAAACAGTTCCAGGGTGCCTTGCCTTCTGCCTGACCCAGTTGGTAGGAAATTTGGCATATAATTTATCAGTGTATGTAAAATTTCAATAAAAGTAGGCGTATGGCCTGGAAACATGTTTGGGCTTTGCAGATTTTGTTTATCCACGCCAGTTTCTTTTCCAATGATATGAATAGCTGGACATTTAAATATTTGTATATTGCTGACTATTTAAAATATTATAATGAAAGAATTCTTGAGGTTCACAGTTTTTGTCATGTCACAATTTACAAGGTTTTTTTTACTTTCTCTGCATGTACTAGTGAAGGTCTTAAAAGGCGACTCTTTCAGTTGTTGCTTTTTTTTTTTCTATCTCTACTTGGTTGGAACAGAAGCTGAAGCACAGATTTTGTATGCTTCTGTTTACATGAAATTATAGAGGTTGTGGTGTTATCTGTGTGTTACAAAACCCAGGAAATGGGGATGCTAGTAGGCAATGACAGCCCACTCCAGTACTCTTGCCTGGAAAATCCTATGGATGGAGGAGCCTGGTAGGCTGCAGTCCATGGGGTCGCTAGGAGTCGGACACAACTGAGCGACTTCACTTTCCCTTTTCACTTTCATGCATTGGAGAAGGAAATGGCAACCCACTCCAGTGTTCTTGCCTGGAGAATCCCTGGGACGGGGGAGCCTGGTGGGCTGCCGTCTCTGGGGTCTCACAGAGTCAGACACGACTGAAACGACTTAGCAGCAGCAGCAGCAGCAGTAGCCCATTAAACTCTGTGCTAGATTGAAGGAGTTAGACATTAAATTATTTCTGTTGTGATTTCTGGTTCTAAATGGAGCTAATCATAAGATGCTGTAACTATATTTGAGTATTGCTTGGATTTCTTTTTACAGGATGAAGGAGTTGTTAAAGAAATCCCTATTACTCATCATGTTAAGGAAGGATATGAGAAAGCAGATCCTGCGCAATTTGAGTTGCTCAAAGTTCTTGGTCAGGGATCCTTTGGAAAGGTAATGAATGCTTTTTTCCCTCATTTGTTTTTCTTTTAAAAATTTAGCAAAAAATTGAACTCATAGGTAGAAATCTGGTAAATTTGCCATTTCTAAATTATGATACATCCAAAGGAAGGTCTAATTTCACTCCTTTTCTGTCGTTTTTTAAATCCCATTTCTTTATATTTCTCTGTAATGTTTTCTAATCCCCTGGGATAATTGATTTCTCAAGGACAATATATAACATGCTATTTATTTGCTGCCTAAATCAAGAAAGTTTGAGTTTTGTAAAACAGGTCTTCTTTCTCTGTTCACATGCTGTCATGATCTCAGCTTTCTCTTGGTGATTTTTTCCTTAGCTCTATCACAGAAGTCAGAATGCATGTATCAATTCATGTATGAATGCATGAATTGTTAATTTATCATCTGTTATAAAAAATGTGTGAATGTACAGCTATGGTAAGTACTGGGTAATATAGGGATTATATAAAACTCCTACCTTCAAAGGGCTTTAATTTCAAGGGAAAAAGCAAAATTAAGGAGGATAAACTCTGACACTCATTATTAAAATTGGTTATTCAGTGCTTACTGATACATGATTATTAGGAAAGAAGTTTGTAGATCTGGTTCCTGAGTTTTGTATACCTAGCATCTAAGATACGAAAAATATTACATATAGGTATTAAGTAACAGCATGTAGGAAACAGCAACAACAGCAGTTTAAGGGAAGGAAGATAGTGAGAAAACTACTAATTTCTAATTTTAGGGTGGCTGAGATTTAGTTTCAAAGAGGAAAGTAAGGCAGTTGAGCATTGCTTATTTATTATGCTCTGAAATATTTTAAAAGAAAGACAATTATTGAACACCGGGTTTGTGTATACCACTTTTAAAGTAACATTGATGAATATAAAGTAGACGTTAATTGTCAAGTAATCTGATATCTGTGCAATATAAAATACAACATGTAAAATATAGAGAAACATTTTTCAGGATACAAAATGGACAAACTGAGGTGGATTATTGTTTGGTAGTGAATTGGTACAAGAGGTATATGATGACAAGGAGATAGGACTTGACTAGTTATGCTGGGGGAGAGTAAAACTAGAAGGAGCTTTTAATAGATGTGTGTATCTGTGTGTGTGGTGGGGGGAGTGTATTTATAGAACTGACCTGTAGAGGAGGCATGTGCATCCTGAATACCTTTATTTTTTAAAGTTACTAAAAGTACAGTATTTTTAAAAAATATTTGCATACTATTTCTATGATGTTAATTTTAGAAGAACAGAGATGAATTTCTTTTATATCCCCAATATATAAATGCTTGCATATTAACTTAAATAAAATCTTACCAGGCAAACATTTCAAGCCATTAAAAGTATCTGTCTTGTTATTTGATACACACACACTTATCCATATGTGTATTTATTTATATCCAGCTTTGTTCCAGAAAGGATTTAAGGCTTTCATAAATGAATACTAAAGAAAATAAAAATAAGTGGGGATGATGATGGAAGCAGAAAAATTAGAACAGGAAAGATGAGTTGAAGCCAGGAATAAACTCTCTTGTTCACAAATGCATGGTATAATGGCCTCAAATTTTTTGGCCTCATTATAAAGAGGCTGATACATTTAATTGTATGATTATTGACAGAATCTTTAAGAAATATATCAAACAGACCAGAGAAATTTTTCTTATGGAGCTTCATAAAGAAAATACAGTATAACATAATGAAATCTCTTCAATAACATCTTCACACTGAATATAGAAACATGCTGACAAGTTGTCAATGTGGTCCTTAAAAAATTCAGGGAACGTTCAGCTTTGTGCAGGAACTTTGATTTAACAAGGATATCATGGAAGCCCTTTTAAAAAATTCCTAATACTAAAATACAGAATAGTGACCCTTGTGCAGGTCATCAACCAAAGAAATATTAAGGAAGTGGCTTATTTTTTCCTTCTTAGGATGTGAAAACACTTGCTTGTCAGTATTACATCATTTGCGTAGGCATTGTGTGGTTGGGACTTGTTATATGCCAAACCTAGTCAGGAATTTGGCCAAGGCTGTGAATCAGATAAGTGTAGGAGCAATTCCAAGAAAATTTGAGCTGTAGTCTTATTTATAAGATTTCCTATGAAAGTTCCATTGTTAAAATGCAATAAATATATTTTAGCATATATAAACCTTTGTGACATTAAATATCTATACAATCTATTCAATCAGGAAAAATACTATGAAAATCAGTTGTAAAATTGTATTTTAAAGATGCATGTATTATCATAAAAGATGCATATAAAATTCTGTAGTAAGCACATCAAGTAATGTGTGGATTGAAATGAAGTATACCAATCAACTTATGTTGTTGTTGTTTAGTTGCTAAGTTGTGCCTGATTCTTTTGTGACCCCATGGACTATAGCCCACTAGGCTCCTGTGTCCATGGGATTTCCCAGGCAAGAATACTAGTGTGAGTAGTCATTTTCCCCTTCAGGGGATCTTCCCAACCTCAGGATCAAACCTCTGTCTCCTGCTTTGGCAGGCAGATTCTTTACCACTGAGCCACCAAAAGATGCATATAAGATTCTGTAATAAACACACTAAGTAATGTGTGAATTGAAATAAAGTATACTAAATAACTTATTTATTTTAAAACACAGTAAAATAAAACACATGAAAACATCTTTGGCATTATTAGACTAGCCTTTCATATATTTCACATGTCAAGTCATATTTACATAAAACATACATTTTAACATTCCTTTGTTTTTGCTTTTGTGATAGTAAAACCTTTAACTATAGGACTTAAAAATGAATTTTTGAAAATATCAAACCCTTGTAAGTAATTGATTAAGTATATGTGTTTACAACTTAAAATTTCTTGCAGTTGGTTCTTTATTTCCAATTAGTGTTAAAACTGTGCAGTTTTTCACTTCACTTCAGCCAGCAAATACTTCTTAATGAAGTCCATATGACAGAGAGAAAGTATGTTGGAGTAATTCACTCATTCATTTCTCTTTTGAACAATTTCTGAGAATTGGATTAGGGTGGTTGTAAAGAAACCTCTCTTATTTATTTTTTTAATTAATTAATTATTTATTTTACTTTAAAATATTGTATTGGTTCAGGAGAGATACGTTTTTGGATAACAGTAATTTGAAATCATGCAGCTTCTGTAGTTGATCATGGGAAGAGAGTAGAATGAGATGATGTTTTCTTATGCTGAGAAAGTTCATCCATTAGACCTGAGAAGAACAAATCAGGTAATGAAAAAATAAACAATTACTTCCCTAGACTGTGAATGATGGCTTCTATTAGATGCCATATTGAGATATTTGTGAGTGTTTTAAGAGATAGGGGAACAGTGGCCGCTTTGTGTGTCTTTTCAGAAAACCTGGACTACTGTTTTCTTCCTTCCTTAATTGCCTCTTTTTACCCTCTGTATTCCATTCTTTTCAGCCCCACTAAAGGCTGTGTTCTAGAATAGTAGTTCTCGAAGTGTGATCTTACTACCCTTGGACATCCACAAGACACTTTCATGGAGTCCTTAAGAACAAGACTGTTATAATAATGCTAAGATATTATTTGTAAATTTTTTGGCACTTTGGCACAATCCAGGAAGTGATTTTAAGCTATCAGTAATCATTATGACCTTCACTGCCACACATAGTTAGAAAAATACAAGTTTTACTTAAGAATGTTCTTGATGAGGTGTTAACAGTTATTAGATTTCTCAAATATCAATCCTTGAGTATGCTTCTTTTTAATATTGTGGGATGAAATGAGAAGTACCCAAAGTACTTTAGCTGCACACCAAAAAATATGATTGTCTCAAGACAGAATACTTGTGAAGTTTTTTGAATTGTGAGCTACACTAGACACTTATTTCATGAAATGTCATTTTTCCATGAAAGAATGATTGACAAACTATAATTACTTAAATTTGGGCATTTGGTAGATGTTTTCCTCAAAAATGAATAAGTGAACCTGTTACTTCATGGAAAACAACTTAGTATTTTAGCCAATGATAAAATTTGAGCTTCAAAGCAAAAAATTAGAATTTTGGCCAATTTTTATTTTCCACTGTGCTCAACATGTTCTCAGTACTCAAAAGACTTTCCTGATGAGATTGCTACTGTCAACATTTGGAAGATCTGCATAACTCAGTGAACCAGTGCTTTTTAGTTGACAAACACATGATGTTATCAAATCAGCCATCAGTGCAAAATCCATTCAACATGTCCCATAGACCAGTGGGTTATTATGTAAAAGAATATGGACAGTTAATTGATGTGGTTTCAGATTTTTCACTGCAACTAATCTTTAAGAAACTTCTACTTGTCAAATTCTTGTGTCATATCAAAGAAGAATAACCACAATTATATGAAAAGGCTATTAAAATACTTCTCCCTTTTCCAGATATGTAACTGTGTGAAGCCTGATTTTCTTCTTATAATTTAAGCAAAGCAGTTTAATTGCAACAGATTGAATGAAGAAGCAGATAAAAGAATCCAACTATTTTCTGTTAAGCCAGATATTAGGGACTTGTAGAAATGTAAATCAGTGTCAGTCTTCTCAGTGATTTCTTTTTTTTGGTTTGTTTTGGAAAAAATAGTCATTTTTATAAAAAATATTTATATTCACATGTAATAAGTTTATTATTTTTAATCAATAAATACATAGTTAATTTTTTGCTGTGATTTCTAATACAGTAAATATCAGTAGTTATAACCCACAAAAACAAAAGTACTTTGGAGTGATCAGTAATTTTTAAGTTTGTAAAAGAATTCTTGAGACCAAAAATAATTGAGAAATGCTTTCTTGGAAGAAACTGAGGAAGAATGGAGTCATCACTCATGAAATGACTTGACTCCTTTGTTGTCAATATCTTGATCACCTGATATTGATTAGAAAAAAGGAAACTGTTTATCAACATTTATTTGTCCATGTCATTAAAATTGAATGAAAACTAAGTCTGGTATTTAGGGTTAATGCCATTTACTTTGAAGCTTTTGTGTGTATATTATGGCAGTTAATTTAATCTGCTTTTTAGAAACTGATATAGACTGAAATCAGCTATACAAATACATATAAGTCCATGGTTTTTCACTGGTGAAATAGGAAGTAATGGTATGCAGTGGATTTGGAGGAAAGGGGGAAAAAAGACTGGTTGGTCTAAATACAAAGTATGAGAAGCACTACAATAGATAGTGTGAAAATCGATAAAACTGAAATGGTCCTTGAGTTTAGGTCTGATACAAGAATAGGAGAAGGAGAGATTAAGTAATGATTAAATGAAGTAATGATTAAATGAACCCCCCCACTTGCCCAGTTGGCTGATATATAATTATCACATAGAATATTTTGAATAAAGAATTTTAAGCTCTACCATAGGAAAAAGACAAAAATTACTTAGAAGCTCTCCAATCTGCAGTTTTATGTATACAAATTAGTTAATTTAATCTCATTTTAAATTTATCAGCATTTGAATAGAGCTTGTTAGAGTTGAGGATAGCAGGTTGAGGCAGTGAACACCAATTTAAAACTGGAAACAACCCTTTAATAGTAAATACCTGTTATGAAACTATAATATACTCATATTTATCTTCATAACTGAGGCTTTCTAAAACTTACCTTATAATGAATCATTTCTTGGTTTGAAAATATAAGAAATTATTACTTTAAGCTTAATCAGAAACTTTCACTTTTTTATTGAAATATTCACCATTATGATTCTTTCACTTAGAAGATAGTTAAGAATTGCCTCTGATATCTTATTAGAAAATAAATTGAAAATTTTAGTCACTCATTCTTGTCTGACTCTTTGTGACCCCATGGACTGTAGCCCTCCAGGCTCCTCTGTCCATGGAATTCTCCAGGCAAGAATACTGAAGTGGGTTGCATTTTCCTCCTCATCTTCATGACCCAGGTGTGGACCTGGGTCTCCTGCATCACAGGCAGATTCTTTACTGTCTGAGTCACCAGGGAAGCCCTATTAGAAAATAAAATACCTGGTAACTTATAAAATGGACCAATAGGAAACTAGAAATGAAGGTGTCAAATTAACAGTAATTAGATTTATTTGTTCCATATTAAGAAAACAA
This sequence comes from Bubalus kerabau, assembly GCF_029407905.1. Taxonomy (NCBI): domain Eukaryota; kingdom Metazoa; phylum Chordata; class Mammalia; order Artiodactyla; family Bovidae; genus Bubalus; species Bubalus kerabau. The sequence continues at coordinate 82,641,832 of NC_073647.1, forward strand.
AAAGGAGCTTGTGTCTTATAAGGAGTTCCCTTAGCTCAAATTGTCTTTCATTATATTATTTATCTCTTATATCACAAACTTCTCAAATGTTCTTTTACATTTTCTTTTCCACATTGGGATGTATGAGCATGTGATTAAGTGAATGAAAGTGAGAAAGTGTAAACTAAGTATAATTTATAGGGAAAGGTATATCTTTATACAATTAGAGAATATGTAAGGCTATTTGTATATGCTAATATATATGTATAGCAGGAATGGCTTGGGATGTGAATTTCACTTTTAATTCTCTTATTAGGTATTTCTCGTTAGAAAGAAGACCGGTCCCGATGCTGGACAACTCTATGCAATGAAGGTGTTAAAAAAAGCTTCTTTAAAAGGTAGAAGATCAGAAAGCTTATTAAAATAAAATGTAAAGCTTGTTTTAAGAAATGTGCTATGTATTGCCTATATGAGTAGATTTAGTTTCCTTTTAACATTAGTAATTGTTATTTCTAGGTTTGAGGATGGGGAACACGTGTATACCCGTGGTGGATTCATGTTGATGTATGGCAAAACCAATACAATATTGTAAAGTAATTAACCTCCAATTAAAATAAATAAATTTATATTAAAAAAATGATATTGACATATACTTTAATTTAGTGAGAGTGTATCCTGGTAAAAAAGAATTAATGGGATAAAAAGTGATACATTTTATTTAATATAAAGTGAACTTGTTTTATTAAACTATATTCTTTTTCTTCAAGATTCTTATTTTTTCTGTTCCATCTGTTGGTATTACATATTGAGAAGGCACAGCCACCTGCATACACTTATATATACTGTCTTCCAGGCTGTGATAACAATAACACTGTGCTCAGTTTTAATCAGAGAACTCATTTGAACACTAATATATAATGCTTATCCGCCAAATAACACTGTGGCACTTAACCCATCTCTAGATCTAAACTGAATTTTTTAGCTTTTATACTATGGTAATTACTGCCTAGGAATATTGACTTCAAATTCAGGCACTTACAAAGTTATATTTTAAATTTCTATATTTGTGTTTGGTGAATTATTGATGGGCTCTCTACTAAAATTATATACAAGAACAATATACTCTAACCTTCTCTAATTTTTAGTTCGAGACAGAATTCGGACAAAGATGGAGAGGGATATACTGGTGGAAGTAAATCATCCATTTATTGTCAAATTGCACTATGGTATGTAATCTTTTAAAAAAAATATGGAACTAGAGAACTAAGATTTCCTTTCAGACAATAATGTAACATAAGATAAATACTTCGAACAGGAAATAAATATGGAATGATTCAATACTTTCAGCTGTGTAAAACATACTTATCTGAAATAAGAATTAATATCCAGCTTTTAGTTGTTTTTCCTGTATTTGTTGGTTAACTTGTCTAAGGTAACAAGATAGTGTCTTTTGACTACTCTTGTCTAGTAGAATTTCTGTACTGTACTAGGCTGTACCTCTAGGGATCTTAGGCTATAAACTACTGTGATAATTTATTCAAAACATTCTTGTGTTTGAATGGGTTCCTCTTACATGTTCATAATGATCATATTAGTCTTATTTCCTCATCCTGTTGAAGAGGACCATATGGTATACTAGTCTATTTGAGTTATTTTTTCTTATATTTAGAGGGAGAGGAATACTAGTGAAAAGCAATAGGTACAATGGAAAGAACATGAATTTGGAGTCAAGAATTCTTTTTTTTTTTTTTAATTGAGGTATAGTTGATTTACAGTATTATATGTTTCAGGTGTACAATATAGTGATTCACAATCCTTGAGGTTATATTCCATTTATTCTTATTCCCTGTGTTATACTATATATTCTTGTAGCTTATTTATTTTATACATAGTATTTTGTACCTGTTAATCCCATACCCCTATCTTGACACTTTCCCCTACCTTTCCCCATTGGTAATCACTAGTTTGTTCTCCATAAGTTTGTTCCTTCTTTGTTAAATTCAAATTTTTTGATTCCAAATGTAAGTGATATCATCCAATATTTGTCTTTGTAAGACATATTTCACTAGGCCTAATACACTCTAAGCCCATCCATGTTGTTGCAAATGACAATATTTCATTATTTTTTATGAGTGAGTAATACTCCATTGTGTATGTGTGTGTAGATGTATGTATGTGTGTGTGTATATATACACATATATATTTTCCACATCTTTAATACATTTACCTGTTGATGGATATGTAGGTTGCTTCCATATATTGTGTACTATAAAAAATTCTGCCATGAACATTGTGGTGCATATATTTTTTTGTGGCAATATTTTCATTTTCTTCAAATATATACCCAAGTGTGGAATTGCTGAGTTATATTTTTATTCTTTTGAGGAACCTCCATACTGTTTTGCACAGTGCTTGCACCAATTTACATAACTTCTGACAGTGTACAAGGGTTTCATTTTGTCCACACCCTTTCCAACATTTGTTATTTATAGTCTTTTTCATGGTATACATTTTTGATGGATTGAGATGGTATCTCATTGGTGTTTTGATACTCTGATGATTAGCGATATTGAACATCCTTTCATGTGCTAGTTGGCATTCTGTATGTCTTCTTTGGAAAAATGTCTATTCAGGTCTTCTGCCCATTTTTAAAATTGGGTTGTTTGTTTCCTGGTGATGAGATATATGGTCTGTTTATATATTTTGGATATTAGCTCCTTATTAGTCATATCATTTGAAAATATTTTCTCAAATTTAGTAGGCTGTCTTTTCAATTTGTTGATGGTTTCCTTTGCTGTGCTAGAGCTTTTTATTCTAATTAGGTCTGATCTGTTTATTTTTGCTTCTGTTTCCTTTGCCTTAGGAGATAAATCCCAAAAAGCGTTGATTTGATTCATGTCCAAGAGTGTTCTACCTATGTTCTTTTCTAGAAGTTTTATGGTTTATGGTCTTACATTTAGGTCTTTAATCCATTTTGAGTTTATTTTTATATATGATGTTAGAAAATTTCATTCTTTTACATGCAACTGTCCAGTTTTCCCAGCACCACTTACAGAAGAGACTCCCTTTTTCTCTTTTGTATATTCTTGTCACCATTGTTGCAGATTAATCGATCACAGGTGTGTGGATTTATTTCTGGGCTCTCTATTCTGTTCCATTGATCTATATGTCTCTATTTATGTCAGTACATACTGTTTTGATTTCTGTACCTTTTAGCATGGTCTGAAGTCAGGGAATGTGATGCCTCTAGCTTTGTTCTTCTTTTTCATGATTGTTTTGGCTATTCAGGGTCTTTGATATTTCCATACAAATTTTAAAATTACTTGTTCTAGTTCTGTGAAAAATGCCATTGGTATTACAGTAGGGATTGCATTGCATCTTTAGATTGCTTTGTGCAGTATGGTCATTTTAACTAGTAATTCTTGCAACCCATGCAGTTCTGAATTTTAATAATGGCTCCATTGACAATTTATTGTATGCATGAGATTATGGCATTTAACTTCCCTGGGGAATTCAAAGGCAAAAATTACTGATCCAGTCTACTATGTTGCTCTTGGTTTTTTAAATTTAGATGAATAGCAGGCATTGATTTTATTTTTAGGTAATTTTGACAAATATGCATTATAGTAGTTATTCAGTTCAGTTCAGTTCAGTCGCTCAGTCATGTCTGACTCTTTGTGACCCAATGAACCACAGCATGCCAGGTCTCCCTGTCCATCACCAACTTCCAGAGTCCACCCAAACCCATGTCCATTGAGTCGGTGATGCCATCCAACCATCTCATCCTCTGTCGTCCCCTTCTCCTCCTGGCCTCAATCTTTCCCAGCATCAGGGTCTTCTCCAATGAGTCAGCTCTTCGCATGAGGTGGCCAAAGTATTGGAGTTTCAGCTTCAACATCAGTCTTTCCAATGAACACCTAGGACTGATCTCCTTTAGGATGGAGTGGTTGGATCTCCTTGTAGTCCAAGGGACTCTCAAGAGTCTTTTCCAACACCACAGTTCAGAAGCATCAATTCTTCGGTGCTCAGCTTTCTTCACAGTCTGACTCTCACATCCATACATGACCACTGGAAAAACCATAGCCTTGACTAGACGGACCTTTGTTGGCAAAGTAATGTCTCTGCTTTTTAATATGTTGTCTAGGTTGGTCATAACTTTCCTTCCAAGGAGTAAGCATCTTTTAATTTCCTGGCTGCAATCACCATCTGCAGTGATTTTAGAGCCCCCCAAAATAAAGTCTGACACTGTTTCCACATCTATTTGCCATGAAGTGATGGGATCAGATGCCATGATCTTTGTTTTCTGAATGTTGAGCTTTAAGCCAACTTTTTCACTCTCCTCTTTCACTTTCATCAAGAGGCTTTTTAGTTTCTCTTCACTTTCTGCCATAAGGGTGATGTCATATGCATATCTGAGGTTATTGATATTTCTCCCGGCGATCTTGATTCCAGCTTGTGCGTCTTCCAGCCCAGCGTTTCTCATGATGTACTCTGCATATAAGTTAAATAAGCAGGGTGACAATATACAGCTTTGACATACTCCTTTTCCTATTTAGAACCAGTCTGTTGTTCCATGTCTAGTTCTAACTGTTGCTTCCTGACCTGCATGCAGGTTTCTCAAGAGGCAGGTCAGGTGGTCTGGTATTCCCATTTCTTTCAGAATGTTCCACAGTTTATTGGGATCCACACAGTCAAATGCTTTGGCATAGTCAATAAAGCAGAAACAGATGTTTTTCTGGAACTCTCTTGCTTTTTTGATGATCCAGCAGATGTTGGCAATTTGATCTCTGATTGCTCTGCCTTTTCTAAAACCAGTTTGAACATTTGGAAGTTCACGGTTCATGTATTGTTGAAGCCTGGTTTGGAGAATTTTGAGCATTACTTACTTTACTAGCAAAAATCTGGTATTTTTCACCCATTATTCTTTCATTCCCCATTACCCAAATGGAATGAAAGTAGTAGTAGTATCTAAAGATCTCCTTCCTTGAATCTCTGGGATATCATTAATCACTAAACACCAGTTTTATGCAAAATATTCTGTTAAAATCAGTAGGCTCTAGAGGAGATATAATCTCTGATCTTAAGAAATTTTGTAATCTATAGGGAACACAGACATATAAGACCAATTAATTTTATAAATCAAAATAGTTTAAGGTACCATAAGATATAAATAAAGTACAATGAGATCTCAAAAGTAGTAGCAAGTAATTCTGATGGGGAAGAGTATAAGGACGCTGTGGGGAAATGTGAAAAGGAGGAAGTCCTTAATAGAAGAAAGGCTCTTAATAGAAGAAACAGGGGGTGACATTTTTGTTGAGCTTGACAGAATTAGTAGATTTTCAGTATATGGGGAGGTAGAAATCAGGCAATTGCAGTGGATTATGATGCTTCATAAATGTGGAAAAATGATGATCTTACAAGTTTCTGTGTAGAGCTACAATGTAGAACATCTGATATATTCTGGAAAGGGGTTTATAGCTTTTCAATGCTAGTTTTAATTTCAAAATAATGTTACTGAATAATGGACCATGTAAGTAAATGGTTAATTTCAGTATAGTGTTCGGTGATAAAATTCTAAACAGCTATATTAAATAAAAAGCATACTAAGCTTTGTAAGCCTTAAAAATTGTTACATCTGCACTTTAATTTCTAATTAGCCTTTCAGACTGAAGGGAAGCTGTATTTAATATTGGATTTTCTCAGGGGAGGAGATGTCTTCACAAGATTATCCAAAGAGGTGAGTATTTGTAAATTTTTGCTATATTTTATTGAAACAAAACTAAGACATTGTGTTTGTTGTTTTGCTAAGTACTTTTTGCTATGGAAATTTTAAATATTCTTTTTTTTTTTGGTTACATACTATTTCATGAATGTGCCAGTTAATGGCATTTTCTGACTGTCATTTAAATCATTTTAATGCGTTACTCATTTTTCTCTTAGGAATAAGATCAGTATAAATAATTGGATGAAGTAGATAGGGGCAAGCCTAGGACTTTGGCTACTTGAGCTACCAAAATAATTTTGAGAGTAAGCTTTAATTTATTCATGTTTAAAACAGCTTTAGTGAGGTATAGTTGACATACAACAAACTGTACTTACTAAAGTACATGCTTTGATAAATTTTGACATTTGTGTAAACTTATAAAACCATCAATACAATCAAAATAATTAGTTTATCCATTGTCCCCAGCAATTTTCTTGTGTTTTTTTTGTAATGCTTCCCTCCTGCCCCACCACTACTGAATCTGCTTTCTGTTACTAATTGGTTTGCATATTCTAGGACTTCATATAAATGAAATCATATGGTATGTATTGTTTTTTTGTCTGGCTTATTTAACTTAGCATAATTATTTTGAGATTCATTCAAGTTGTGGCGTGCATCAGTAGTTCATTTTTATTGCTGAGTGGTGTTCCACTGTATAGGTACACAATGATTTGTCTATTCATTAATTTGTTGATGGATATACATTTTTTTCAATTTTTGGGTAATACTAATAAAGCTACTAGAAACGTTCATGTATGGACTTTTTTTTTTTTCATGGTTAAATATCTAAGAATATAATGACTGGTTTATATAGTAGGTCTATATTTTAACTTAAAGATACTGTCAATCTATTTTCCAAAGAGGTTGTATAATTTTTACATTCTCACCAGCAGTATATGAGAGTTTCAGTTGTTCCACATTCTTACCAACACTTGGTATGGTCAGTCTTGTTTTAATTTTGTATATCTGATAAGTGTATGGTGACCTTATTGTGGTTTTGAATTTTTATAGCCCTAATGATTAATGATGTTGAACATCTCTTCATGTGCTTATTTGACATGTATGTATTTTTTTTTTTTGATAAAATATCTGTTTAAATCTTTGGCCCATTTTTATTGGGTATTTTTAGTTACTGAATTTTGAAAGTCTTTATATATTTTGAATGCTAGGTCCTGTATCATGTATGTTTGAAAATGTTCTCTTCTGGTCTGTTGTTTATCCTTTCATTCTCTTTAACAGTGTCTTTCAAAAAGCAGAAGTTCTTAGTTTTGATGATGTCTAATTTATAATACTTTTTTCCTTTTATGAATGATAGTTTTTGGTGTCCTGTTTAATGAATGTTTACCTCATCCCAGGTCACAAAGATTTTCTCTTATGTTTTCTAGAAGTTTTCAAATATTTGGTTTTATATTTATGTTTATAATCAATTTTGAGTTCCTTTTCATATATGGTGTTAAGTATGTGTTACAGTCCTTTTTTCATAGTTATCCATATTTTACTGATACATAAGAAATGTTGAACTGTATTTGAGTTTTGAAAATAGAATCCTTTTTATTTCAGGCATTTTTAAAAACTTTTAATTTGGAATTTGGGTATAGCCGATTAATAATGTTGTGATAGTTTCAGGTGAACAGCTGAAGGAACTCAACCATTACATCTTGTCCTCTTTTTGCATATAGATATCTCATTGTTTTAGCATCATCATTGGAAAAGACTGTGCTTTCTTCCCCCTTATGGATCACAGTCATTTTTGGCAAAGGGGCTTGTGTAACTCAGTGAAACTATGAGCCATACTGTGCAGAGCCATCCAAGATGGACGGGTCATAGTGAAGAGTTCTGATAAAATGTAATCCACTGGTGGAAGAAATGGCAAACAGTGCCAGTATTCTTGCCTTGAGAATCCCATGAACACTATGAAAAGGGAAAAAAGAAATAGAAGATGGCACTGGAAATTGAGCCCCCCAAGTTTGGAAGGTGTCAATTATGCTATTGGGGAAGAGCAGAGGGCAGTTACTAATAGCTCCAGAAAGAATGAAGCAACTGTGCCAAATTGGAAAAGATGCTCAGTTGTGGGTCTGTTTTGTGGTGAAAGTAAAAGTTCGATGTCCAACAGTATTTCATAGGAACCTGGATGTTATTTCAATGGAAGTTTGACATGGTCAAGCAGAAGATGGTGAGTTTGAACATTGGCATCTTCAGAATCACTGAACTAAAATGGACGGGAATGGGTGTGACCAATGTATCTACTATTGTGGGCAAGAATCCCATAGAAGAAATGGAATAACCCTCATAGTCAACAAAAGAGTCCAAAATGCAGTACTTGGGTTTGATCTCAAAAAAGACAGAATGATCTCGGTTCATTTCCAAGGCAAACCATTCAACATCACAGTAATATAAATCTATGCCCAAACCACTGATGCCAAAGAAGCTGAAGTGGACTGGTTCTATGAAGGCTTACAACACCTTCTAAAACTAACATCAAAAAAGATATCTGTCTCATCATAGGGGGATTGCACTGCAAAAGTAGGAAGTCAAGAGATACCCAGAATAACAGGCAAGTTGGAAGTACAAAATGAAGCAGGGTGAAGGCTAACAGAGTTTTGTTAAGAGAACATGCTGGTTGTAGCAAACACTTTTTGCCAAAACCAGAGACAACTTTATATGTGGAAATCACCAGATGGTCAATACCAAAATCAGATTGATGATGTTCTTTGAAGCTTAAGATGGAGAAGCTCTATACAGTCAGGAAAAACAAGACATGGAGCTAACTGTGGCTCAGATCATGAGCTCCTTATTGGAAAATTCAGGCTTAAATTTAAGAAGTGGGGAAAAGCACTAGACCATTTAAAGTGTGAGTCGCTCAGTCACGTCTGACTCTTTGTGATCGGATGGACTGTAGCCCACCAGACTCGTCTGTCCTTGGGATTCTCCAGGTAAGAATACTGGACTGAGTTGCCGTTCTCTTTTCTAGGGCATATTCCTGACCCAGAGATGGAACCCAGGTATCCTGCATTGCAGGCAGATTCATTACCATCTGAGCCACGAGGGAAGCCATTCGTGTATGACCTAAATCAAATCCCTTCTGATTATATAGTGGACGTGACGAATAAATTTAAGGGATTAGATCTGGTAGACAGAGTGCCTGAAGGATGGGGGTTAGTAACATTGTACAGGAGGCAGTGACCAAAAACTAACCTAAAGAAAAAGATACGCAAGAAGGCAAAGTGGTTCTCCAAGGAGGCTTCACAAATACCTGAGAAAAGAAGAGAAATGAAAGGCAAGGGAGAAAGGGAAAGCTTTATCCAACAGAATGCAAGTTCTAGAGAATAGCACAGAGAGATAAGAAGGCCTTCTTAAATAAATAATGCAAAGAAATAGAGGAAAACAATAGAATGGGAAAGACTAGAGATCTCTTCAGGAAAACTGGAGATATCAAGGGAACATTTCATGCAAGAATGGACATGATAAAGGACAGAAATTGTAAGGACCTAACAGAAGCAGAAGAGATTAAGAAGAGGTGTCAAGAATACACAGAAAAACTAGGAAAAATGGCCTTAATGACCCAGATAATCAGAGTGAAGTGGTCACTCATCTAGAGCTATACATCCTGGAGTTTGAAGTCACTTGTGTCTTAGGAAGCATTACTGTTAGCAAAGCTGGTAGAAGTGATAGAATTACAGTTCAGCTCTTTCAAATCCTAAAAGACGATGCTGTTAAGGTGCTGAATGCCTTAACAGCTAATTGGAAAACTCACCAGTGGCCACAGAACTGGAAAAGATCAGTTTTCATTCCAATCCCCAAAAAGGACAGTGCCAAAAAATGTTCAAACTACCACACAGCTGCTCTCATTTCACATGCTAGCAAGGTAATGTTCAAAATCCTTCAAGGTAGGCTTCCACAATACATAAGCCAAGAACTTCCAGATGTATAGGCTGGGTTTCAAAGAGGCAGAGGAACCAGAGATCAAATTGCCAACATCCATTGGATCATATGGAAAGCAGGGAAATTCTAGAAAATCATCTACTTCTATTTCATTGAATATGTGAAAGCTTTTGGCTCTGCGGATCACAACAAACTCTGGAAAATTCTTCAAGAGATGGGAATACCACACCACCTTACCTGTCAAGTGAGAAACCTGTATGTGCATCAAGAATCAACAGTTAGAACCAGACTAGGAACAACTGACTGGTTCAAAATTGGGAAGGAGTACATCAAGGGTATATATTGTCACCCTGCTTGTTTAACTTATATGCAGAGTACATCATGCAAAATGCTAGGCTGGATGACTCACAAGCTGGAATCAAGATTGCCAGGAAAGATATCAACAACCTCAAATATGCAGATGATACCACTCTAATGGCATAAAGCAAAGAGGAACTAAAGAGCTTCTTCATGAAGGTAAAGAAGAGAGTGAAAAACCTTCCTTGAAACTCAGTATTCAATAAACTAAGCTCATGGCATTTGGTCCCAACACTTTATGGCAAATAGAAGCAGGGAAAAGGAAAGCCAAGACAGATTTTCTTTTCTTTGGCTCCAGAATCACTGCTGACAGTGACTGCAGCCATGAAATTAAAGATACTTGATCCTTGGAGGAAAGAAGTGACAAACCAAGATAGCATATTAAAAAGCAGAAATATTATTTTGTTGATAAAGATCTGTATAGTCAGAGCTATGGTTTTTCCAATAGTCATGTTCAGTTAAGTTCAGTCACTCAGTCATATCTTACTCTTTGTGACCCCATGGACTGCAGCATGCTAGACTTCCCTGTCCATTACCAACTTCTGGAGCTCACTCAAATTCATGTCCATTGAGTTGATGATGCCATCAAACCGTCTCATCCTCTGTCATCCCCTTCTCCTCCTCTCCAGCAGATGTTGACAATTTGATCTCTGGTTCCTCTGCCTTTTCTAAATCCAGCTTGAACATCTGGAAGTTCACGGTTCATGTACTATTGAAGCCTAGCATCAAGAATTTTAAGCATTACATTTTTGGCATGTGAGATGAGTACAATTTTGCGGTAGTTTGAACATTCTTTGGTGTTGCCTTTCTTTGGGATTGGAATGAAAACTGACCTTTTTTAGTCTTGTGGCCACTGCTGAGTTTTCCAAATTTGCTGGCATATTGAGTGCAGCATTTTCACAGCATCATCTTTTAGGATTTGAAATAGCTCAACTGGAATTCTATCACCTCCACTGGCTTTGTTCGCAGTGATGCTTTTACCCACTTGACTTCGCATTCCAGGATGTGTGGCTCTAGGTGAGTGATCATGTCATCATGGTTATCTGGGTCATGAAGATCTTTTACTGATGTGAAATTTGGACTATAAAGCAGGCTGAGCACTGACACATTTATGCTTTCAAATTGTGGTGCTTTAGAAGACTATTGAGACTCCCTTGGACTGCAAGGAAATCAAACCAGTCAATCCTAAAGGAAATCGTCACCTGAATATTCACTGGAAATACTGATGCTGAAGCTTCAGGTCTGTGGCCAACTGTTATGAAGGAGCAACTCATTGGAAAAGACCTTGTTGCTGAGGAATGTAGAAGGCAAAGGAGAAGAGGGTGGAAGAGAATGAGATAGTTGAATAATATCACTGGCTCAATGCACATGAATTTCAGCAAACTCTGGAGATAATGAAGGGCAGACGATCCTGGAGTGGTTCTGTTATGGGGCCAGAGATTGTCAGACACGATGTAGTACCTGAACAACAATAAAAATGCTTTCTTCATTTAATTACCTTGTATTTTTTGGTGACAATCAGTTGATCATGTACATGAAGATCTATTAATACATCTAGACACTCTTTTCTGTTTGTCTATCCGTATGCCAATACAACACTTTCTTGATTCCTTTATATTTATAAAATATCTATGAATATTTATAAAAACTCAGGTTGTGCAAGTCCTTGAGGTTTGCTCATCTTTTTCAAAGTTGTTTTGCCTCTTCTAGATCTTTTGCATTTCCATATTGATTTAAAAAGTAGTTTTTTCACTGGACAAAAATGCCTGCTGGGATTTTGATTGGGATTGTGTTAAATCTATAGTTCAGTTTGTATATAATTGACATTTTCAGTGTTGAGTCTTCTAATCCATGAAGATAGTATCTCTGTCCATTTATTTAAGTCTTTTTAAATTTCTCTCACCAGTATCTTGTCGTTTTCAGTATACAGATCTTTTACGTGTTTTGTCAGATTTGTCTCTGAATATTTTTCTTTTTAAAAACTGCCATTGTAAGTGGAATTACTTTCTTAATTTTATTTTCAATGGGTGGAAATACTAATTTTTTTGGATATTGAATTTTGTATTTTAAAATATAACTAAACTTATTTTATCTAGCAACACTTTGATAGACTACAAATAGAAGTTTCTATGTTTAACCCACATAAGGTGTTTTACTTCTTTTCCATTATGGACTAATTTATTTGTCTTTATAACACTGACTTGACCCTCCAGGTTCTGTTGAAAAGTATCGATAAAAGTAGACATTCTTGCCTTATTTCTGATTTTAGGAGGAAAGCATATTTTCACCATGAATTACAAAGTTATGTTCTTTATCAGATTGAGAAATTTCCCTTCTGTTACTAGTTTGTTGAAAGTTTTTATCAGGAATGCATGTTTGATTTTGTAAAACACTTTTTTTTTGTTTGCAGTTATTAAGATGATGATCGTATGTTTTTTTATTCTTTAATCTTTATTTATTGACTGTACTGGATCTTCATTGCTTTGCACAGGCTTTCTTTAGTTGTAGTGTGTAGGCTTCCCATTGTGATGCCTTCTCCTGTTGTGGAGCATGGGCTCTAGGGCCCATTTAGGCTTCAGTAGCTGTGGTATGTTGGCTCAGTAGTTACAGCACATGTATTCTAGAGCATGAGCTTAGTGGCTGTGGCATACAGGACCTAGTTGCCCCACAGCATATAGAATGTCACCAGACCTGTAATCGAACCCTTGTCCCTTGAATTGGCAGGCAGATTCTATACACTGGACCACCAGGCAAGTCCTCTTCTTTAATCTTTTAATATGGTGAATTACATTGAACTAATTGTCAAATGTTGAAGCAGTCTTGCATCTGTGGGTGAACTCCATGCAGTCATGATATATTATCCTTTTTGTATATTATTGGATGATATTTACTAAAAGTTTGTTAAAAATTTTTGCATCTATTTTCATGAGAGATATTTGACTGTAGTTATTGATCATATATAATTTTGGTGTCAGAGCAATTCTGGTTTCATAGAATGAGTTGGGTAGAATTTTCTCCCCTTCAATTTTCTGCAAAAGCTCAATGTTACATTGTCCTTAAATGATTCGTAGAATTCACTAGTGGAGCTATCTGGGCCTGAAGTGTTTTTTTAATGGTACAGTGTTTAACTATAAATTCAGTTTTTTAAAAGTTACTTGGGGTTATTCAGTTCATCTTTTCTTTTTAAATGAGTTTTAGTATCTTATGTCTTTTAAGGAATTTATGCATTTCATCAGAGTTAACAAATTCATTGGTATAAAGTTGTTCATAGTATCCTCTTGTTATGATTTTTATAGGTATAGATTCATTATTGTTGTTGATATCATCATGCCTAATATTGGTATTTTGTGTCTTCTCCTTTTTCTTTCTTGCTTAGGCTTGGTAGATTGTTACCAATTTTATTGTTCTTCTCAAAGAACCCAGAGCTTTTGGTTTCGGTGATTTTTCTCTATTGTATTTCTTCTGTTTTCTACTCTACTTTAATCTTTATTATTTCATTTTTTTTTCTGCTTAATTTGTGTTTCACTAGCTTTTCTGGTTTTTTAGATGGACATAGAAGTTATTGATTTAAGACTTTTGCTTCTTTTCTAATATAAGTGTGTAGTGTTATAAGTTTCACTCTAAATACTAATTTAGCATCATCTCACAAATTTTGAATTGTGATGCTTTTATTTTTCTTTAGTTCCACATGTTTTCCAATTTCCTTTTATTTCTTCTTTGACTCATAGGCTATTTACAAGTATGCAAATTAATTTTAAAATATTTAGGCAGCTTCCAGATAAATTTCTATTATTGATTTCTACTTAAAGTTTATTTTAGTCAAACAGCACAGTTTGTATGGCTTGAATTCCCTTAAATTCACTTAAATTGTTTTATGCTTCACAATATGGTATATCTTGGTAAATTGTTCAATGTGTACTTGAGAAGAATGTGTATTATGATTTTGGGTACTGGAAAGTTCTGTAAATGTCAGTTAGATTAAGTTGTTTGATAGTTGGTATTTTTCCTAACTTTCTGTCTGTATGCCTTAAAAATTTTTAAGAGACAATGGCTCAGACTTTGACTATAATTATGGATTTATCTGTTTCTTTTTGAATTTCTGTCAAATTTTGCTTCATATATTTCAAAGTTTTGTTATTAAGTGCATAAACCTTAGGATTGTCATTCCATCTTAGTGAATTTACCCTTTATCATTATGAGATGACTGACTTTATCCTTGCTAATATTCTTTGCTTTGAAATCTACATTGATATTAATCCAGGTTTTTAAAAAATTATTGTTACTTTGGTATAGTGTTTTTCATATTTTTATTTAATTTATTTGTCTTTATATTTAATGTGCAGTACTTAAGGCAGCATATAATTATCTTATTTTTTATACAGTCTGAAAATTTATGCTTTTTAATAGGTGTGTCAAACTTGTTACGTTTAATATGATTATTGATATGATTGAGTTTAAATCGCCCATCTTTCTATTGGTGGTTTTTTTTTTTTTTTGGTTCCATCTGTTCTTTTATTTCTCTTTTTTATTTTTTTAATATAAATTTATTTATTTTAATTAGAGGCTAATTACTTTACAGTATTGTTTTGGTTTTGCCATACATCAACATGAATCTGCCATGGATGTACATGTGTTCTCTTTTTCTCTGCTATCTTTTTATCTTCAGTTAGCTTTTTATCAAAATAACATTTTGTTGTGTTATTTTAGTAGTTCTTTTAGGGTTTGTAGTATAAATCTTTAACTCAGCAGTCAGGAATCTATAGTCTCAGGCCAAATATGGGCTGTTGATATTTTTTGTAAATAAAGTTTTATTGTAACATAACCACACCCATGTGTTTAACTATTGTCTGTGGTTGCTTTTGTGCTTCAATGGCAGCATAATTGTATGGTCAGTTGTACTTAATTTTATTAAATTTAATTTTCTTGTACTCTAGATACTTGTGTTTTCTTACAAAGTATTTAGCTTTGTTCTGGGATGCAGTTAACCTGTTGAGTCTTGCTTTTAACTTTATTATGTGAGACAAGAGCAGTATTTAGGATTAATTTTTTTCTAGTACTGAAATGACCCTTCTTAGTACCCTAACAAACACCCTATCAGTTATGTGATTTTTCACTCTCACTTGTGGGTACAGGACTTATCCTAGTCCTTTGTGAGCTCTGTGGTTTCTTTTTTTTTATTTTTTAAATTTACTTTTGTTCCTTTCTTGAACTCAGGTAGTTTCCTTAGATCTATAAATAGTAATTTTTCATGGATGACAGACATCCTGAAATTCACCTTGTTAGGTGATGGATATTTTTATATTTTGTTTTTTGTATTTCTCTAAATATTATTGAACTTTGTTCTGGAATTTGTGTAGTTTATTGTGAACTAGTTTATTTCAGGTTGTTTAACTGGACCAGAGCAACGTTTAATCAATGGTTGATTTTACTCTACTTGGAAACAAAATCCATCTGATTCCTACATCCAGTGCCCTGTGAATTACAAAGCTTTCTGCTCTCTTTGGAGGTAACATGAACCATTCCTGACCCTGTATGAGTTCCATGGATTAGTCCCTCTAATCCTTCCATGGATTAGTCCCTATAATCCTTTCATTGATTATTTTCCTGGCTCAGGTTAGTTTCCTCACTCACAAATGCTGAGTACTTGAGGGAGACCATCTATATAACTCTACAGTTCTCTGTGTAATTATCTCTTCTGTACTCTGTCTTGTGAATTCTCTGCATCATGTCTCCCCAGTCTCTCAGATCCATCTCATCAACTTAGGAGTCTTCCAGGCTTTGCCTGACTTTACCCTCCTTGCATTACTGCCTAGGAACTCTTTCTAGGTAGTAAGCTAGGACACTGTAGACTGTTTCCATCTCTCAGTATTCACTGTCCTTTGTTTCCTGATGTCTAATGTCTTGAAAAGTGTCATTTCATATATTTTGTTCTGTGTTTAGTTGTTTCAGATGGGAGATTAAATCCTTCCCTTATCTACTTCATTTTGTCTTGAACTGATAGTCTAAGAATAAGTGGAATTTTAATTGGGTGGTAGTGATTCAACATCTCACTTCCAGAATTAAAATTTTGAATGTGGGAGAGCTACTGTTGATTCCCAGAGCTCTAGAACTTGCTGTAAGAAAGGAACAGTGTGCTTCTGGGATGCTAGCCATTGCTTAAATGGCTGAGGTCTCTGGATTGTATCTGTTTATCTCCAGTGTAGAACATTCCATGCACAAACATAGACTGTGACTTTCATGTATTGTTTATTATAGAACAGAATTCTCTGTGTGATAGGGTCTGTCTAGGACCCCGTCCCAGAGGGTTGTTAAAGGACCTTATTTTTTAAAATTTTTTAATATAAATTTATTTAATTGGAGGTTAATTACTTTACAATGTTGTATTGGTTTTGCCATACATCAACATGAATCCGCCACAGGTATACACGTGTTCCCCATCCCGAACCCCCCTCCCTCCTCCCTCCCCGTACCATCCCTCTGGGTCTATTAAAACCTGGTTCCGAGATATAGAGGGACAACAGTGAAAGGTTGTTGTTGAACCACGCAAAGACACCGGGATTCTTGACCTCCGGAGGAGAATTCAATCTGGGGCCAGAGACGAGGCTCGATCACTCAGAGCTTTTGTGTAATAAAGTTTTATTAAAGTATAAAGGAGATAGAGAAAGCTTCTGACATAGGCATCAGAAGGGGGCAGAAAGAGTACCCCCTTGCTAGTGTTAGCAATGACATTATATACTCTCTAATTAGTTATTACAGTGAATCAAAAGAATATCTGGAGGTTGTAAAGACCTCACTAGATCTACTCCCAGAATTTACATTTTAAGATAACAGGATTAGCCAGAAGGTTTTTTCCAGAGACTGTCCTCAAGCAGGATACATTATTGTTATATAATCTTAAGGAATGTAGAGGGGAAAAAAGTTTGTCCTTTCTTCCTCCTTGAGAATTCCAGAACCCTCTCTCCTTGGGGACCCCTAGACTTCTTATCAACCTGCCTGGGAAATGACTCTCTCAACAGTATAACAGTTGTTCATGATTTCTTATGTTAGACTGTAGAAGTGACAAGAATAATTGAGATATTCTTACTTGTAGTTGTTTCTGATTTTCTTTTAAACTCTTCAGACCTCTATTCTCGATGTGAGACTAAACTCATACTAGCACAGAAATGCAGTTAGTAAGTTTTGATTTCTAAGTCTGGAATATTAGGTAATAACAAGCATTTAAAATTCATTTTCCAAAGACAATAAATTAGTATAATCATTAAACAGGCTTCTAAGAAATGATTTAATGGTTACTTCTATAGACAGCTTGTTTTTTTTTAATTGGTTTTACTTCATGTATCTGTACAAAAAAGCTGTTATATCATATCACCAAAAATGAGAACTTACTTACTGTTTAAGTCTTAGAAAGACACTTTTAAAAGTACATTTTTGTATGTGTTAATATATATGTTTTAAAGGGAATGACACCTCCCCCAAATTTCTTTCCTCGCAAACACACACACATGCGTGCACACACACACACACACCTCTCTCTTAGGCCATATCATATTTTGCTAATGTCAAGAAAATATAATGGGATGAATGACGGATAATTATAAAGGTGCTAGTTCTTCCAAAATTAACTTGCAGACCTAACAAGATTTCAAACAAAGTCCCAACAGGAATTCTTGTATGAAGTTGAAAGATGATTTTATCAGCGTCCTTGGAAAAGTAAATGAAAAGAACTAAGATGTTTTGAAAATAAAGAACATCCTCTCCTTGCTCTATCACTTGTTTAAAACCTTATAAGGCTGCTACTATAAGCAAACCATCGTAGTATCAACACAAGATTAGAAACGTACTGCATATTCCAGGAAAATTCTGGTATATGTGATTTATCATATATTATAATAGAAGAAGAATCACAAGTTAATGGCAAAGAGATTGATTGTTCAGTAAACAGTATATGAGAAATTGGTTAGATATTTCAGAAAGAAAAAAAACATTTTAAATTATCACTACCACATGCAAGGATAAATCTTACTTGCATTGAAGAGGTAAAATCTGGAAAAAATTTCATCCTGAAAGAAAATGTAGCTGAATATGTAGTTGATTGAGGAATACATGGCAGCCCACTCTAGTATTCATGCCTGGAGAATCCCCATGTACAGAGGAGCCTGGTGGGTTACAGTACGTGGGGTCACAAAGAGTCGGACATGGCTGAGCAACTAAGCACAGCACAGCACATGTAGTTGATTATTAAATGGAGGTCTCCTTGATCATGAAAGTGATGAAGTAAAATCATACAGAAATTATATATAAATTTGTGTACATAAAATTAAGAATTACCAAACATCAAAAACCAGCACAAAGTGGGGAATATACCTACATGTAATATGATGAACTTACATTTTTGTTATTTAAATAATTTTTACCAATTGAAAAAAAACAGTAAATAATGGGAAATAGGCAAAAACATTACTGATAATTCACTAAAAAACTAGAAAGGTCATTAGACATTGAAAAATATATAGCCTAAGACTAAAATTTTAAGACAGTGGATACCATCTTTATCAGTTTATAAAAGATTTTTTAAAGGGTAATTTTCAGTGCTGCCATGACTATGGTAAGACATGTGCTTTCATAAGCTGCTGATGGAAGTGTAAATTATTGTAACCCTTTGACAAATAATTTTGTTATGTATGTCAAGAATCATGGGCTGTTTATTCTCCTTGACTGTATAGTATTTGCTTTTTTATTTCTCAGAAATCCATTTTGGGGAAGTAACCATAAGTATCAGAAATATATATGCATATTCCCGAGTTATTTATAACAGTGAAAAACTAAATAACCTAAATAAACATTAGGTAAACTGTAGTAAATTAGTATGTTGATATTGTATAGCTATTGATAACTCTTTATAAATAAGTTTTAAAGATATTAAAAGAATGCCTATGATATTAAGTGGGAGAAAAGGAGTCCACTAACTAGTATATATATAGTGTGATCTCAAATATATTGAAACACACACACTCATACATATATACATGAATGTCTTGAAGAGCAAACAAAAATACTAGCATTTCTTACCTCAAGGTGCTGGGGTTTTAGATGATTTTTATTTGGGGGAAGACTCAGGGTAATTAGTGACTAGGAAAGCATTAGTGATAGTGAACCTGAAACTTATAAAAGTTTTAACATGGCATATGGCAAAAGTGGGTTCTGGGGAACAGGGAGTTCTTAGGGACAGTTATTTCTGAGTTCAAATCCTGAGCATTCTTACTGTGTTTTTCTGGACAGGTTAGTTTATCACTCTGAGTGTCCATACATAAGGTGGTGATAATACCAACCTCGTAAGGTTGTTTGGAAGATTGTAATAACATAATGAATGAAAAGTTTAAACTATAAACTGGCGAGTATATTATCTTGTCATGAAATTGTCTTTGAGGAAAACCTCATGAGGGACATAAATAAGAAACTTACTGTTATGTGCTAGTCACTTTTCATTCAGTATCTTCCAAACAACCTTATGAGGTCAGTGTTATCACCACCTTACATAAGGACACTCAGAATGATAAACTAACCTGCCCAGAAAAACATATAATTGCCATAAGCTGTAAACTGGGCTTTCTTAGTGGTGCCGTCGTAAAGAATCTGCCTGTCAGTGCAGGAGACACAGGGTCCCTGGAAAGGGAAATGGCAACCCACTCCAGATTCTTGCCTGGGAAGTCCCATGGACAGAGGAGCCTGGCGGGCTATAGTCCATAGGGTCACAAAGAGTCCCACACAATTTACGACTAAAACAACAACAACAAACTAAACTATAGACTGTTTCTTCTTTTAGAGTTTCAAAGATTTTTGTTTAGGGTTTTCTTATGTGTTAAATTTCAATGAACGCTTTGATTAGCCTTATTCAAAGGTGAAATAGATAACATCTGTTTTTCTTCTTAATAAAATATCAAGTGAAAATATTCTTATACTTTTACCATTATAATAGTCAAATGAATTCTCCTGAAACTTAGATAATGAAAGTCTTTGTTTTTCTGCAGATTATTTCAAAAAGTGAGTGCAGTATCAAAATTTATCTTTAATTGCTCATTCTCAGCAATTTTACTAGTAACCTTAATCGGCATAATATAATTCAGTGGCCATGATTCTGAGTGGACAAGCCAGTTTCAAGATTTTATGATATGTCATTCAAATTTTGAACTTTCTTAATAATCTTTTTTTTTTTGTTGTTGTTGTTTTATTATTTTTCCTTTTTTCTTTTATTTATTATTTATTTATTTATTTATTTTTTCTTCTTCAATTTTATTTTATTTTTAAACTTTACATAATTGTATTAGTTTTGCCAAATATCAAAATGAATCCGCCACAGGTATACATGTGTTCCCCATCCTGAACCCTCCTCCCTCCTCCCTCCCCATTCCATCCCTCTGGGTCGTCCCAACTTTCTTAATAATCTATATATTTCTTTAATGAAAATAAAAAATTTCTAGACAAGTTATTTGTTTTGCCAGTTAGAAGCCCTTGCTAAATCTTAACAAATACATCTAATGGTTGAGTAGTGCTCAATTTTGTGTTTAAATAACACTTACTTATGAATATAGATGTAAACCTATAATAATACCACCTCATCATTGCACACATAGAATTTTATAATTTACAAAGCTTTTTTTCCCCACATAAACTAAGCTGGCTCTTAAAACAATCTTGTTAAGTAGATGTAGCAGATACTATTATCCTTATTTTACAGGTTTAGAAACTTAAGCCCAGAGGGCTAAGTGACATGTCAGACGTTATACTGCTAATTCTAAGTCCAGTGCACTTTTCACTTTATCATAGTAACACTATTCCCAGGCACAAAAGATTGAGGAATTCAATGCCTTTAGACCCATATATTCTACTGGCAGAAGAGTCCTGGAGCTACCCCTTAGGTCAGAAATTGGATTTAGAATTGTTTTTAATGTAAGAGTTACTAATTGACAACTTACGTTAGTAATAGAAGCTTTAGGTTAGTAGACTTGCTAAAAGCAAAATTATCACTGAGAAGTGATAGTAGACAATGAAAGAGAAAATAATAAAAATAGTGGAATTCCAGTACTAAAACCAAATATCATATCTAATATATTGTAAAGATCCTGAAAATATCCCTATATATTAGTATACTGAAATTAATAAATATATCATGATAATAAATCATTTTTAAAAAGGTAAATCTGTGCAGTACATTCAGTGTAAATAGATATACAAACTGCATAATATATTTTAGGAAGATC
Source organism: Bubalus kerabau (assembly GCF_029407905.1). Classification (NCBI taxonomy): domain Eukaryota; kingdom Metazoa; phylum Chordata; class Mammalia; order Artiodactyla; family Bovidae; genus Bubalus; species Bubalus kerabau. The sequence goes on from NC_073647.1 coordinate 82,663,072, forward strand.
CACAGGAAAATGATTAATAGTGAGAGAAGGATTCTTAAAGAGGTTAATTTCATCTGTATACTTGTTTTATTTGCCTGTTTGCCTAGATTTGTCTGTTTCCTGTTTTTAAAAGAATAAAATTTAAATAATTGCAACATTGAAAAAAAGATTAACCGGCAAATTACTATTTTATTCTAGGTTCTGTTTACAGAGGAAGATGTGAAATTCTACCTTGCAGAACTAGCCCTCGCTTTGGATCATCTGCATCGATTAGGAATTGTATATAGAGACCTGAAGCCAGAAAAGTAAAGTTGTATTCTTTTTATGTATACCTGTTCCCAGTATTTCTACTACTTTTTTCTCCATTAAGTCTATTATTTTCAAGATTCTATGAAAAGATACATGAATTATACAATTATATGAAACATATTTTAAAAAGTAATCTTCATCCGATACCCATTGATTTTAAATTAGTCATTTCAAAATTTTCTGGTATATCAAATTTTATGTGAATATTTTATCCTGTGTTATTGAGTGTGAATTTTGATTTACAGCATTTTGCTTGATGAAATAGGACATATCAAGTTAACAGGTATGCAGATTTTCTTATTCTATCCTAAGCCTGTTTTCTGTTTTTATTAATATGTATATTTGTCTAAGCCTGTTTTTCCTCTTGATTTAATTTGCATTTTATTCATTTCTTTAGTGAACTAAAATTCATTTAAAAGGTAGATAACTCTCAATATGCTCTAATTGTAATACAAAAAAATTATACAATAGTGTCATTATCCTCATTAAGAAATGACATTTGGTTTTCTAGGTAAAAGCACATAATTTTTGTTTCAGACTAGACTGAAAGATTTATCATAAGTAGTTACCACATTTGAAATACAGTGAATTATAAACTTTTAAGCCAGGTGTTTCATAATCAGAGGTTCATTTTATTCTTTTTTTTTTTTTTGGTAAAAACATGTTTTATTTTTTACTTTATTTTGAATGTTGAGTGTTTACAGTATATAACACACTCTGCTAATTCTCTGAGGACTCTTAGGCATAAAGTCTCCTTATTATACCATTAAAATCTTTTACTTTCAAATAATTATAGACTGACAATAAGTTGCAAAAATAGTACCATCACCCAGCTTCCCCTATGGTGACATTTTATAAAATTACTACTGCATTATCAAACTCAGGAAATTGATAGGTACAGTAGAACTAACTAGACTGTATACTTCACTTGGATTTCACCAGTTTTTGCATGTATTCATTTTTTTTGTTTGTCCCCATGACATTATATCCATATATGTAGATTTGAATACCATCATCATTATCAATAAGCAGAACTGATCTACAACCATATCTGTCCATTTATAATCACACTCTTACCCCCTTCTTTAACTCCTGGCAACCACTTATCTGCTCTACATTTCCCAGTTTGTTATTTTAAGAATATGATACAAATAGAACTGTACAGTAGTCACATACCTGGACATTTATCCTAGAGAAATAAAAACTTACATGCACACAAAAAATCTATACATGAATTTTCATAGCAGCTCTATTTGAAATGGCCCAAGGCTAGAAATGTCCAAGATGTCCTTCAAAGAGTGAATGGATGGATACATCTATATAGTAGAATATTACCCAGCAGTATATGCAGCAACTTGGACTGGGCATTATGCTGAGTGAGCCAATCTCAAAAGCTTTCTTATGTTTTAAATAGGTAGTAAATTCTGTATTTAATTATCAGAATGTTAAAAAAAAGATAAAATGAAGATATGGTCTTTACAAAGAAGTATGGACTAGTACACTTTAAAGGTTCAGTTCAGTTCAGTCGCTCAGTCGTGTCCGACTCTTTGTGACCCCAGGAATCGCAGCACGCCGGGCCTCTCTGTCCATCACCAACTCCCGGAGTTCACTCAAACTCATGTGCATCGAGTCAGTGATGCCATCCAGCCATCTCATCCTCTGTTGTCCCCTTTTCCTCCTGCCCCTAATCCCTCCCAGCATCAGAGTCTTTTCCAATGAGTCAACTCTTCTCATGAGGTGGCCAAAGTACTGGAGTTTCAGCTTTAGCATCATTCCTTCCAAGAACACCCAGGGCTGATCTCCTTTAGGATGGACTGGTTGGATCTCCTTGCAGTCCAAGGGTCTCTTGAGAGTCTTCTCCAACACCATAGTTCAAAAGCATCAATTCTTCAGCACTCAGCTTTCTTCACAGTTCAACTCTCACATCCATACATGACCACTGGAAAAACCATAGCCTTGACTAGATGGACCTTTGTTGACAAAGTAAATGTCTCTGCTTTTCAATATGCTATCTAGGTTGGTCATAACTTTTCTTCCAAGGAGTAAACGTCTTTTAATTTCATGGCTGCAGTCACCATCTGCAGTGATTTGGAGCCCAAACAAATAGAATCTGTCATGGTTTCCACTTTTTCGCCCTCTCTTTGTCATAAAGTGATAGCATTGTGTTCCATGATCTGAGTTTTTTGAATGTTGAATTTCAAGTCAGCTTTCTCACTCTTCTCTTTCACACTCTCAAGGGGCTCTTTAGTTCCTCTCCAGTTTCTGCCTTTAAGCAGACTTTTATATATTAATACCCTGTCATTCTGGCACCATTTATTAAAAACACTGACCTTTTTCTCCCCCATGAAGTTGCTTTTACACCTTTGTCAGAAATCAGCTGGCAATATATACCCAGTTCTGTTATCAGTTCAGTTGCTCAGTTGTGTCTGACTCTTTGCCACTTCATGGACTGCAGTGCACCAGGCTTCCCTGTCCATTACCAACTCCCAGATCTTGCTCAAATTCATGTCCATCAAGTCGGTGATGCCTTCCAACCATCTCATCCTCTGTCATCCCCTTCTCTTCCTGCCTTCAAACTTTCCCAGCATCAGGGTCTTTTCCAGTGAGTCATTTGTTCACATCAGGTGGCCAAATTATTGGAGTTTCAGCTTCAGTGGCAGTCTTTTCAATGAATATTCAGGGTTGCTTTCTTTAGGATTGACTGGTTGAATCTCCTTGGAGTTCAAGGGACTCTCAAGAGTCTTCTCCAACACCTCAGTTGAAAAGCATCAATTTTTTGGTGCTCAGCTTTTTATGGTCCAACTCTCACATGCATACATGACTCCTGAAAAAACCATACCTTTGACTAGATGAACCTTTGTCAGCAAAGTAATATCTCTGCTTTTTAATATGGTATCTAGAGTTGTCATAGCTTTTCTCCCAAGGAGCAAGTATCTTTTAATTTCATGGCTGCAGTAACCATCTACAGTGATTTAGGCTTCAACAGTATGTGCACTGAAAGCTTCCAGGTGTTCAAGCTGGATTTAGAAAAGGCAGAGGAACCCGAGATCAAATTGCCAACATCTGTTGAATCATAGAAAAAGCAAGAGAATTCCAAATGCTAAAGGCTTTGTGTGGATCACAACAAACTGTGGAAAATTCTGAAAGAGATGGGAATACCAGGCCACCTGACCTGCCTCCTGAGAAATCTGTATTCAGGTCAAGAAGTAGCAGTTAGAACCAGACATGGAGCAATGGACTGGTTCCAAATTGGGAAAGGAGTACATCAAGGCTGTATATTGTCACCCTGCTTATTTATCTTATATGCAGAGTATATCATACATAATGTCTGGCTGGATGAATCACAAGCTGGAATCAAGATTGCAGGGAGAAATATCAGTAATCTCAGATATGCAGATAACACCATCCTTTATGGCAGAGAGTGAAGAGAAACTAAAGAGCCTCTTGATTGAGGTGAAAGAGGAGAGTGAAAATCCTGGCTTAAAACTCAACATTCAAAAAATGAAGAACATGGCATCTGGTCCTATCACTTCATGGAAGATAGATGGGGAAACAATGACAGACTTTATTTTCTCAGGCTCCAAAAGTCACTGAAGATGGTGACTGCAGCCGTGAAATTAAAAGACGCTTGCTCCTTGGAAGAAAAGTTATGGCAAATCTAGACACCATATTTAAAAGCAGAGACATTTCTTTGCCGACCAAGATCTGTATGGTCAAAGCTCTGGCTTTTGCAGGAGTCATGTATGGATGGGAGAGCTGGACCTTAAGGAAGGTTGAGGGCCAAAAAAATGATGCTTTTGAACTGTGGTGTTGGAGAAGACTCCTGAGAGGCCCTTGGACTGCAAGGAAATCAAACCAGTCAATCCTAATGGAAATCAACCCTGAATATTCATTGCAAAGACTGATGCTGAAGCTGAAGCTCCAATATTTGGCCACCTGATGCGAAGAGCTGACTCATTAGAAAAGACCCTTATGTGGAAAGATTGAAGGCAGGAGAACCGGATGACAGAGGATGAGATGGTTGGACAATATCACCAACTCAATGGACATGAGTTTGAGCAAGCTCCAGGAAATGGTGAAGGACAGGGAAGCCTGGAATGCTGTAGTCTATGGCGTCCTCAAGAGTCGGACATGACTGAGTGACTGAACAGCAATAAATATGGTATATTACCTTGAAAAAAATCTTGAAATTTGCTTGTAGAATGGGAAATATTGCAGATTGTACGTTATTGTGAAAATGTGGAAGGTAGATTATCTGGAATTGGGAGTTCTAATACTGTAGGTGAACAGGAGTAGCTCATAACACATGTGATATGCTGATCTTCATGTATGTATTTCTGCTTGGCTCAGTTTAACTAGGTACAGTTTTCTAGTGTTTCACCCAGTGTTTCTTATGGATAAAATTGCACATAAACCAACCTTAAAAATTAAATTCATGTTATAGTCACCAAGCAAATTCTAGTGTTAAATGTAGTTTTGTCAGAAAATAGTACAGCAAAGGACCTTTGTGAAGTGGTGTAAATCTCTGAAAGGTAACAGTAAGGTATAAATTAATTGGAACAAATTTACATTTTTAAGACAAGCATCATAGCAGAACTATGTATGTCAATTCTCCAGTACAACACTGTCTTGATTATATAGTTTATAGTAAGTATTGAAGTCAGGTAGTACGATTCCTTGAATTTCCTTTTTTTTCACATTTTTTGGCTATTTTGTTTCCTTTGTCTTTTTATATAAATTTTAAATTCAGCTTGTTGATTTTTACAAAAAACATCTTGCTGAGATTTTTATTAATGTTTCATTGACTCTGTAGATCAGTTTTGGGAGAATTGACATCTTTAACAACATTGAATCTTTCAAACTGTGACCAATATCTCTCTCCATTTACTTAGATCTACTCTGATTCCTTTCATTGGTGTTTATAGTTTTTATCATGCCAATCTTGCATATACATACTTTGTATATTTTTATCTATGGGATTTAATGTGAGTTTTTGGTGGTATTACAAATAGGACTTATAAAATTTCACCTTTCCATTTTTTATTGTAAGTATATGGAAATAAGATTGATTTTTATGTACCTTTAGCTCTTTGAAGACCAAAAGCAAAAATGGAAGTTTTCCAATGTCAAAGCAAAATTTGCTTTTCTAATATCTGCAAATTAGCATCTCTTTTTTGTCTTAGGCTATTTTAAAAATCAAATTACTATAACAGTGTTGACTTAATTGTTGTCATTTCAAAGTTGTTGAGTCATATTCTAATATAAACATGAAAACGTGTATTTTTAGGATGAGGTTTAATTGCACAATTTTAAATGCTCTGATCAGTTCAGTTCAGTCGCTCAGTCGTGTCTGACTCTGCGACCCCGTGAATTGCAGCACACCAGGCCTCCCTGTCCATCACCAACTCCCGAGTTCACTCAGACTCACATCCATCAAGTCAGTGATGCCATCCAGCCATCTCATCCTCTGTCGTCCCCTTCTCCTCCTGCCCCCAATCCCTCCCAGCATCAGAGTCTTTTCCAATGAGTCAACTCTTCGCATGAGGAGGCCAAAGTACTGGAATTTCAGCTTCAGCATCATTCCCTCCAAAGAAATTCCAGAGCTGATCTCCTTGCAGTCCAAGGGACTCTCAAGAGTCTTCTCCAACACCACAGTTTAAAAGCATCAATTCTTAAGCACTCAGCTTTCTTCACAGTCCAACTCTCACATCCATGCATGACCAATGGAAAAACCATAGCCTTGACTAGACAGACCTTTGTTGGCAAAGTAATGTCTCTGCTTTTCAATATGCTATCTAGGTTGGTCATAACTTTTCTTCCAAGGAGTAAGCGTCTTTTAATTTCATGGCTGCAGTCACCATCTGCAGTGATTTTTGGAACCCCCCCCAAAAAAATAAAGTCTGACACTGTTTCCACTATTTCCCCATCTATTTCCCATGAAGTGATGGGACCAGATGCCATGATCTTTATTTTCTGAATGTTGAGCTGTAAGCCAACTTTTTCACTCTCCAGTTTCACTGTCATCAAGAGGCTTTTTAGTTCCTCTTCACTTTCTGCCATAAGTGTGGTGTCATCTGCATATCTGAAGTTATTGATATTTCTCCCAGCAATATTGATTCTAGCTTGTGCTTCTTCCAGCCCAGGGTTTCTCATGATGTATTCTGCATAGAAGTTAAATAAGCAGGGTGACAATATACAGCCTTGACGTATTCCTTTTCCTATTTGGAACCAGTCTGTTGTTCCATGTCCAGTTCTGTTGCTTCCTGACCTGCATATACGTTTCTCAAGAGGCAGGTCAGGTGCTCTGGTATTCCCATCTCTTTCAGAATTTTCCACAGTTTATTGTGATCCACACAGTCAAAGGCTTTGGCATAGTCAATAAAGCAGAAATATGTTTTTCTGGAACTCTCTTGCCTTTTCAGTGATCCAGCGGATGTTTGCAATTTGATCTCTGGTTCCTCTGCCTTTTCTAAAACCAGCTTGAACATCTGGAAGTTCACGGTTCACATATTGCTGAAGCCTGGCTTGGAAAATTTTGAGCATTACTTTAAAATGCTCTGATAGAGTATTGTAAAATACAAGCTTTTCTCCATTCTTTCCATTAACTGGTCTCACAAGAGCTTTCTTAATGGTAATCGTAGGCCATCCATGAACACATTTAATTCATAGTTTTGTTTCTTTTGGTATTTTCTAGTTTCTGAAAATCTTCAGATATATTTTTGTGCAATATTGTTATAGATTTTGGACTCAGCAAAGAATCAGTAGATCAAGAGAAGAAGGCCTACTCATTTTGTGGTACAGTGGAGTATATGGCTCCTGAAGTAGTAAATAGGAGAGGTCATTCCCAGAGTGCTGATTGGTGGTCATATGGTGTACTTATGGTAAGTAGTGTTTTTAAAATTATGTCAATATAAATTAAATATTCTTTAGAATTTTAATCTTAGTAATGGAATGTGTTTGTTGAGAATAGGGTTTTAAAAGTTCATGATTGTTTTTAAAGAATTTGTGATTGGCTAGCTGTCATACTATAAGAACTAACGTTTTGGTGTTGTGATTTCTTTTAAAGTTGCTTGATTAAGGCAACGACAGCATTCTTTTATAAGTTATCCAAATTTAAAAATTAGAAAAACCTATTAGATTTTAGATTTCAGAATACTGTATTTAGTAGTACATAATATTTTAATTAGGTATCACAGAATGTAGCACCTTACTCTTTACTATCTTATTGTCACATTATTTCAAGCAGGTCTGTAGAAAGATTATAAACCTCTTAAGGAAAGCAATTCTGTCTTCTACTTGTTCTACTTTTCCACAATATCTAGCATATTGAGCATATAGACTGACTAATTTGGTATAAGATTAATCATAGAGTTTGTAGTGTTAAGTAGGGTGATAAATGAATAGCTATTGAATCCGATACAGTTTGCTTTAGAAACTTGATAATCCATTTTTACCTATTTATCACTATACTATTTATCATATAGTGAATTACTATACAATTTATCAGTATATTAAGTGGCTATTATAAGCCTGACATTTGGTAAGGGCAATGGATTGGAAACAGTCTGGAAGTACAGTATTTGACATTTTCCTTGGCCTAAGAAGACATGCCATCTGGTTGGGGAAACAAATGTAATAGCTAAGTAAATTGTCTGGAAGTACCTTAGAAGTTCAAACAAGAATTCATTCAAGTTGATATAGGGAAAGCAGAGGAGGCAGAACTTAAATTAAGCCCTGAAAGATGAATAAAATTCAGATAACTGTGTTTCAAGGATAATATTGTGATAATATTAGGAAAGGTCTGGAGAACCAGTTTAACTAGAGTAGTAGTAGATAATGAGGGTGAAGGTGGAGGAAATGAAGCTGTAAGCCTATAAGCATTTGTATGCTATTTTCTGAATGGTAAACTTTTGTAAAGTCTTAAACAGGATGGTAGTTAGAGAAAAATTGTATTTTAATACTAGCCTTGGTAGCATTATGTATATGGATTGCAAATGGAGGAAACTAAAAGTAGGAAGACCAAGAAGTTCTCCTTGTAAGACAGTTGTAAGATTACAAAATAAAAAAGGAAATCTTCAAGACATTTCAAAGGAAGAAATGACTGACCTTAGTAGCAGATTAAATGTCACAGATAAAGCAGAGGGAAAGGGTTAAAGACAAAGATGCCTTTAAAACTTTAGGGGATTGAAAGAAAGATAGTTCAGTAGAAAAGATAGTTGCCAGTCCAGGTTCGATGCACGATATTGGATGCTTGGGGCTGGTGCACTGGGACAACCCAGAGGGATGGTATGGGGAGGGAGGAGGGAGGAGGGTTCAGGATGGGGAACACATGTACACCTGTGGTGGATTCATTTTGATATTTGGCAAAACTAATACAATTATGTAAAGTTTAAAAATAAAATAAAATTAAAAAAAAGATAGTTGGGAAGGATAGCTGATTTTGAAAGTGAGGAAATAATTTATTTTTAACATGTTGTATAGGTTACTGTGGGTTTGTATTTAACCCCTTGATAGTAATGAATTAGGAGAGGGCAGTGGAGGGAGCATCAGAATCATCTGAAGACCTTAAAAAAAAAACAAAGAAGAAAAAACAAAAACAACAAACAAATACTCTGCCAGCCAGTATATAATTTTTTTGAGGGGAAGGTGTGATTCCAATATACTGTCCTTCTCTTTTTCTTTTTGTTCTTTCCATTTCCACCTCTTAATTCTCCAGTTCCTGGGACAGAACCATTACTTTAGGTTTGGAGACAGGGCATTGGAACTTGAGAGAGATGATTCCCATATACCATATTTCCCTTCTTCATTCCCTTTCTATGACTCCTACCCCTATCACTTCAGTCTTCAGTTGAGAAACATTACTGTAGATTTGGAAGGGAAAACTGGGGATTGAAGGAGATTGAAACTGGAACCAATTTGTGAGTCATCAGTCATCAAGAGAGAGTTGAATGGATAAGCTAACTAAGTTCTGTATCAACAGAGGACTGAGGCCAAACCCATTATTGAATCTCAGCTTAAAATTTAAATATTAGGGATATAAAAACTTTTCTCTTTTATGAGCTTCATTTGCAGATCTTTCTTTTCCCAATATAATTACTTTTTAAAATACCATTCTTCTATGTTCTAGTTATCTGCATTGCAGTTAACTCTCTTTAGGGAAAATATTTTCATTATGCCATGTACAAATTGAAATGGCTCAGTGCATATTTTTACGTTTCTTTCATTGTTAAATATTTTCTTTAAAAGGGTATCTTTGTTTTAAAAGAGAATACCTCATGTTTGGGGCTTCCCAGATGGCTCAGTGGTAAAGAATCCACCTGCTAATGCAGGAGCTGCAGGAGACAAGGGTTTGATCCCTGGGTCAGGAAGATCCCCTGGAGTGGAAATGGCAACCCACACCTGTATTCTTGCCTACAGAATCCTATGGACAGAGAAGCCTGGCAGGTTCCAGTCCCTGGGCTTGCAAAGAGTTGAACACGACTGAACATGCACACCTTGTGTCTGTTTCCACATTGCTTTGGTTTGGGAAATTTAGCCAAATTAGGACTGAAATAATGGTTGGTTTCATTTGCTATGTGTCATCTCTCATTTAGGCTATGTATTGTGGGGTACCAGAGGTGTATTTCCTTAAGTGACCTAGTTTTCTGGTCCTTTTTGATTGCTATCATATAGATCCTGCATGATTTGATGATCACATTTTACAAATATCAAATTTTTTCCTAAAGAATTTCATTGTGTATTCCAAGTTGTGCTGAACTTGTGTTATTTTGTGTTTATGTGTTTTAGTTTGAAATGCTTACTGGTACTCTGCCATTTCAAGGTAAAGACAGAAATGAGACCATGAATATGATATTAAAGTAAGTGGATTGAAACATGTATAATATCGTGTATGAAACGAGTTGCCAGTCCAGGTTCGATGCACGATACTGGATGCTTGGGGCTGGTGCACTGGGACGACCCAGAGGGATGGTATGGGAAGGGAGGAGGGAGGAGGGTTCAGGATGGGGAACACATGTATACCTGTGGCGGATTCATTTCGATATTTGGCAAAACTAATACAATATTGTAAAGTTTAAAAATAAAATAAAATTAAAAAAAAATAAAGTAAGTGGAAACATTTTTTTTTCCTTTGGGGAAAAATTCCTTGCTTTTAGTTTTGACAAGCTTGTTATAGTTTTCATTTGACACAAAAGAACATTTTCACACTGTCTCATTCCCTTTCACCTTATTTGCCATTGTGAAAGCATTCATTAATTTTTTTTTGGAATTTTTCAGTTTAGAAGTATGACTAGATTTAAATGAAATTTTCTGAAATTTTCTTTTCCAGAGCAAAACTTGGAATGCCTCAGTTTCTTAGTGCTGAAGCACAAAGTCTTTTAAGGATGCTATTCAAAAGGAATCCAGCAAATAGATTGGGTATTGTTTATTTTCTTAGTTTTTATAACAGAATCCTGGGAGGTATAATTATATTGGGAAGATAATTATAACTTTATGTTTTCTGGCTTAACTTCATTTACTGCTGCTATATATTTATACCTAGACTTTTACATTTTATGTATGCAAAGATTCCAGTAATCTGTTATATCTGTGATTAAAAAATGAAGTCTAGTTATACAAGACTTATATTTAATATATATCATATCATTATGTGTATCATATGAGTGTCTCTTTTGAAGTAATTCACAGAATTCTTCCTTGTATAGAAAAATGCTTTTATATATTTGAAGATAATTATTTTGTTCCTTCTATTATTCATGAAAATAAATATTATGTTTCCATAACTGCTCATTATTTGGACACTTGCTTGTAGTCTTTCTCTGTATCCAAATGTGATTATATTATCCTGTTTATGTCCATGTGTTGAAATTTCAAAGTCACTTTATTCATTGCATTTTTAATTTGATATATAAATAGGAGGTCATAAGTTGAATTATGAAGAAAATAAAACTACTTAAATTATTTTTATATTTTTTAACTACTTAAAGTTTAACATTATGTTAAATATGATTTTTATTTGATTCAGAAGGCATTTCAGTATTTCATGATACCCTATGTGTTCAGCATTAACACCAGCTATTTATCATATTAAATTCAAAGGAACAATTAAGAAAACATCAGATAAGAAATCATAAACTTTTCACTGCAAGAAATCTATAAAATATGTGTATTCCTGTTTTACAGATAACAATCTGGAGGCCAAGTAACCAGATTTTTAAAAATCAAACTGGTAAAAGAATTCTTTCCATTTTTGTAGGTTCAGAAGGAGTTGATGAAATCAAAAGACATCTTTTTTTTGCAAATATTGACTGGAATGTAAGTAGAGTAGAAAGTGTGGTACTGAATACCTTTAAGAAGAGCAAAAACTCAAGAGTAAATGGTAATATGTGGACTTTGCTGATGAACTTAATCCATTTGTTTCATATTTAGTGTGAGATTTTTATTTACAAGTATAGCATATCACCAGCAGATGCGTGGATGATATATAGTACATTTTTGTTTCTCATTTGTCTTACCTGTTAAGTATGGTTAATATTCTCTTCTATTCTAGGTTGAAGAATATGGGGTTAATATTCTCTTCTATTCTAGGTTGAAGAATATGGGTGGGAAGAAGAAAAAGGAGAAAGGGGATGAATGAAAGGGCAGATTCTTATAGAAAAAATGAATTGTAAAGAATCTAAGATGTTATTTAATTTCAAATGATCCTTTGTCATGTATTAGAACAATTTAAATTTGCTAAGAAGTAAAAATCTTTGTATAGTTATTTCACTAAATTTTGAGAGGGCATGAAAACAAAAACATAGTGAAATTCTGCAAAGTCATTTATTGAATTTTTTAAGTTGCAACTCCCAGACTAGTGAGCTTTTCACTTTTTCTTATTGTTGCTTACAACACAACTTTATGTATTTTATGTACTATTAATCATCATAGGTAAGCATTTTTGATTATTTACTTCTGACATTGGTAGTGAAAAGTATCCCCAAAGAAAACATGTCTCTTTTGATTTCTAAGGCAGAGGCAGAGAACCACTATTCACTGACCAAATTATCATTTCATCTGGCTTGTAGAACAAGTTTCAGTAGCCCAATATTTTGATTTATTTTAATAGTTATAAAACTGCAACATAACATAAGCTGTTAGCATTAATAACCTGAAAAGCCTTGTAATGAACATGGGAATTGCATTGCATTTGTCTTATCTGTGTGCATTCCTCTTTCAGTATTCTTGCATTTCCTTGTCATTTTTTTCTAATGCTTCTCTACTCTTACTTTTTCCTTAACTAGAAAAAGCTAGAAATTAATTTCCATTATTTTTATATCTAAAGTTTGTTTATTGCTCTTAAATAACAAAAGAGTAGAATGTGTATGTATTTGAATAAATGAAAATTACTTTTCTATAAAGTGAAAGTAGGTTTATTGAGAAACGTTCCATAGGCAGAATGCAGTCTGTCTTAGAAGGCAAGAGCAACCTGTTTTTTTTTTTTTTTTTTTTTTTTTAAGGTTCTATATATGAGTGAGATCTACAGTATTTGTCTTACTCTGTCTGACTCATTTCTTCTTAATTCATTCTTCTGTTGATGGACACAGGTTATTTCCACGTCTTGGGTATTGTGAATAATACTTCAATAAACATGGTGGTGCAGATGTCTTTTGAGATAGTGACAATATCTTTTGCAAAACAGATATTATTATTTATTTTTTGTATATTTTTAAATTAATTTTTACTCAAGTGTAATTGTTTTACAATGTTGTGTTTCTGTTGTACAGCAAAGTGAATCAGCTATGCATCCCCTCTCTTTTGGATTTCCTTTCCATATAGGTCACCACAGAGCATTGAGTAGAGTTCCCTGTGCTTTACAGGTCCTCATTAGTTATCTATTATACATAATAGTGTATACCTGTCAATATAAATCTCCCAGTTCATTATACCTTTCCCCTTACCCCCTTGGTATCCATATGTTTGTTCTCTGTGTTTGTGTCTCTATTTCTGCTTTGCAGATAAATTCACCGATACCATTTTTCTAGATGCCACATATAAGAGATACTAAAGGATATTTGTCTTTCTCTTTCTGACTTAACTTCACTGTGTATGAAAGTCTCTAGGTCTATCCACATCTCTGCAAATGACACAATTTCATTCTGTTTTATGACTGAGTAATATTACACTGGGCTTTATGTACCATATATTCTTTATCCATTCGTCTGTTGATGGACATTTAGATTGCTTCTGTGTCCTGGTTATTGTAAATAGTACTGTGGTGAACATTGGGGTACATGTATATTTTTTAATTATGTTTTTTTTCTGCATATATACCTAGTAGTGAGATTTCTGGAGAAGGCAATGGCAACCCACTCTGTTACTCTTGCCTGGAAAATCCCATGGATGGAGGAGCCTGGTAGGCTACAGTTCATGGGGTTGCGAAGAGTCGGGCATGACTGAGCGACTTCACTTTAATTTTCACTTCCATGCGTTGGAGAAGGAAATGGAAACCCACTCCAGTGTTCTTGCCTGGAGAATCCCAGGAATGGGGGAGCCTGATGGGCTGCCATCTATGGGGTTGCACAGAGTCAGACACGACTGATATGACTTAGCAGCAGCAGCAGTGAGATTTCTGGGTCATATGGCAGTTCTATTTTTAGTTTTTCAAGGTACCTCCATTCTGTTATCCATAGTGGCTCTATGAGTTTATATTCCCACCAACAGTGTAGGAGGGTTCCCTTTTCTCCATATCCCTCCAGGATATATTGTTTGTAGATTTTTTTTGATAAAGGCCATGTTGGCCATTCTCACTGGTGTAAGGTGGTAGTTCATTGTATTTTTAATTTTCATTTCTGTAATAATTAGTGATTTTGATCATCTTTTCATGTGCCTCATTGGCCATGTGTATGCCTTCTTTTAAGAAATGTCCACTTAGATCTTCCACTCATTTTTTAATTGGATTTTTTTATATTGATATGCATGAAGTACTTGTATATTTTGGAGATTAATTACTTGTCAGTTGTTTCACTTGCAAATATTTACTCGCATTCTGAGGGTTGTCTTTTCATCTTGTTTATGATTTCCTTTGCTGTGTAGAAACTTTTAAGTTTATTTATTTATTTTAATTTAAATTTATTTATTTTAATTGGAGGCTAATTACTTTACAATATTGTATTGGTTTTGACATACATCAACATGAATCCGCCACAGGTGTACATGTGTTCCCCATCCTGAACCCCCCTCGCACCTCCCTCCCTGTACCATCCTTCTGGGTCATCCCAGTGCACCAGCCCCAAGTATCCTGTATCCTGCATCGAACCTTCAGGTTCGATTGATTTCTTATACGATATTATACATGGTTCAATGCCATTCTCCCAAATCATCCCACCCTCTCCCTCTCCCACAGAGTCCAACAGACTGTTCTATACATCTGTGTCTCTTTTGCTATCTCGCATACAGGGTTATCATTACCATCTTTCTAAATTCCATATATATGTGTTAGTATACTGTATTGGTGTTTTTCTTTCTGGCTTACTTCACACTATATAATAGGCTCCAGTTTCATCCACCTCATTAGAACTGATTCAAATGTATTCTTTTTAATGGCTGAGTAATACTCCATTGTGTATATGTACCACAGCTTTCTCATCCATTCATCTGCTGATGGACATCTAGGTTGCTTCCATGTCCTGGCTATTATAAACAGTGCTGCGATGAACATTGGGGTACACGTGTCTCTTTCAATTCTGGTTTCCTTGGTGTGTATGCCCAGCAGTGGGATTGCTGGGTCATAAGGCAGTTCTATTTCCAGTTTTTTTTAAGGAACTTCCTGATGTTCAAGCTGGTTTTAGGAAAGGCAGAGGAACCAGAGATCAAATTGCCAACATCTACTGGATCATAGAAAAAGCAAGAGAGTTCCAGAAAAACATCTGTTTCTGCTTTATTGACTATGCCAAAGCCTTTGACTGTGTGGATCACAATAAATTGTGGAAAATTCTGAAAGAGATGGGAATACCAGACCACCTGACCTGCCTCTTGAGAAATCTGTATGGAGATCAGGAAGCAATAGTTAGAACCGGACATGGAAAAACAGACTGGTTCCAAATAGGAGAAGGAGTAGGTCAAGGTTGTATATTGTCACCCTGCTTATTTAATTTATATGCAGAGTACATCATGAGAAAGCCTGGACTTGAAGAAACACAAGCTGGAATCAAGATTGCTGGAAGAAATATCAATAATCTCAGATATGCAAATGACACCACCCTTATGGCAGAAAGTGAAGAGGAACTAAAAAGCCTCTTGATGAAAGTGAAAATGGAGAGTGAAAAAGTTGGCTTACAGCTCAGCATTCAGAAAACAAAGATCATGGCCTCCGGTCCCATCACTTCATGGGAAATAGATGGGGAAATAGTGGAAACAGTCTCAGACTTTATTTTTGGGGGATCCAAAATCACTGCAGATGGTGACTGCAGCCATGAAATTAAAAGACGCTTACTCCGTGGAAGGAAAGTTATGTCCAACCTAGATAGCATATTCAAAAGCAGAGACATTACTTTGCCAACAAAGGTCCGCTAGTCAAGGCTATGGTTTTTCCTGTGGTCATGTATGGATGTGAGAGTTGGACTGTGAAGAAGGCTGAGCGCCGAAGAATTGATGCTTTTGAACTGTGGTGTTGGAGAAGACTGTTCAAAGTCCCCTGGACTGCAGAGAAATCCAACCAGTCCATTCTGAAGGAGATCAGCCCTGGGATTTCTTTGGAAGGCATGATGCTAAAGCTGAAACTCCAAGTACTGTGGCCACCTCTTGTGAAGAGTTGACTTATTGGAAAAGACTCTGATGCTGGGAGGGATTGGGGGCAGGAGGAGAAGGGGATGACAGAGGATGAGATAGCTGGATGGCATCACTGACTAAATGGACGTGAGTCTGAGTGAAATCCGGGAGTTGGTGATGGACAGGGAGTCCTGGCGTGCTGCGATTCATGGGGTTGCAAAGAGTCGGACACAACTGAGTGACTGAACTGAACTGAAGGAATCTCCATACTGTTCTTCACAGTGGCTGTACTAGTTTGCATTCCCACCAATAGTGTAAGAGGTTTCCCTTTTCTCCACACCCTCTCCAGCATGTATTGCTTGTAGACTTTTGGATAGTAGCCATTCTGACTGGCATGAAATGGTACCTCATTGTGGTTTTGATGTGCATTTCTCTGATAATGAGTGATGTTGAGCATCTTTTCATATGTTTGTTAGCCATCTGTATGTCTTCTTTTGAGAAATGTCTGTTCAGTTCTTTGGCCTATTTTTTGATTGGGTCGTTTATGTTTCTGGAATTGAGCTGCAGGAGTTGCTTGTATATTTTTGAGATTAATTCGTTGTCAGTTGCTTCATTTGCTATTATTCTCTCCCATTCTGAAGGCTGTCTTTTCACCTTGCTTATAGTTTTCTTTGTTGTGCAGAAGTTTTTAATTTTAATTAGGTCCCATTTGTTTATTTTTGCTTTTATTTCCAATATTCTGGGAGGTGGGTCATAGAGGATCCTTCTGTGATTTATGTCGGAGAGTGTTTTGCCTATGTTCTCCTCTAAGAATTTTATAGTTTATGGTCTTACGTTTAGATCTTTAATCCATTTTGAGTTTAATTTTGCATATGGTGTTAGAAAGTGTTCTAGTCTCATTCTTTTATAAGTGGTTTAATTAGGTCCCATTTGTTCTTTTTTTTTTTTTTTTCATTACTCTAGGAGGTGGGAAAATTTTGCTGCAGTTTATGTCAAAGAGTGGTTTTCCTACATTTTCCTCTAACAGTTTTATAGTATCCAGCCTTACATTTTGATCTTTAATACATTTTGAGTTTTGTTTTGTTTTTTTTCTGTTTAAATAATTTTATTCATTTTTGGCTGTGCTAGGTCTTCATTGCTGCATGGGCTTTTCTCTAGTTGTGGGGAGTAGTGACCACTCTCTAGTTGTGGTTCTTGGGCTTCTCATTGCAGTGATTTCTCTTTTTGTGGAGCATGGCCTCTAGGTACGTGGGCTTCAGCCGTTGTGCCTCCCGAGCTCTAGAGCACAGGCTCAGTACTTGTGGCGCAGGGATTTTGTAGCTCTAGACCATGTGGGATCTTCCCAGAGCAGGGTACTAACCTATGTCTCCTGCATTGGCAGGCAAATCCTTTACCACTGAGCCATGAAGGAACCCCAAGTTTATTTTTTTTGTGTGGTGTTAGGCAGTGTTCTAATTTCATTTGTTTACGTGTAACTCTCCAGTTATCCTCACACCACGATTTTTGCTGATGTTTTTTATTCGATTGTAATTTTAGATTTGAAAATTGGGAGGGGAGTTTGGGGGAGAATGGATACATGTATATATATATGGCTGAGTCCCTTTGCTGTCCGCCTGAAACTGTCACACGGATGATAATCAGCTGTTCTCCATTGAAAAATAAAAAGTTTAAATAAAATGTAACAGGGAGAATCCTATCTTCACACCACATATTGGAGAGACTGCCTTTTCACCTTTGCCTTCTTTATTACAGATTAGGTGACCATAGGTTCAGTTCAGTCGCTCAGTCGTGTCCAGCTCTTTGCGACCCCATGAATCGCAGCATGCCAGGACTCCCTGTCCATCACCAACTCCCGGAGTTTACTCAAACTCACGTCCATCAAGTCAGTGATGCCATCCAGCCATCTCATCCTCTGTCGTTCCTTCTCCTCCTGCCCCCAATCCCTCCCAGCATCAGAGTTTTTTCCAATGAGTCAGCTCTTTGCATGAGGTGGCCAGAGTACTGGAGTTTCAGCTTTACCATCATTCCCTCCAAAGAACACCCAGGGCTGATCTCCTTTAGAATGGACTGGTTGGATTTCCCTGCAGTCAAAGGGACTCTCAAGAGTCTTCTCCAACACCACAGTTCAAAAGCATCAATTCATCAGCGCTCAGCTTTCTTCACAGTCCAACTGTCACATCCATACATGACCACTAGAAAAACCATAGCCTTAACTAGACGGACCTTTGTTGGCAAAGTAATGTCTCTGCTTTTGAATATGCTATCTAGGTTGGTCATAACTTTCCTTCCAAGGAGTAAGCGTCTTTTAATTTCATGGCTGCAGTCACCATCTGCAGTGATTTTGGGGCCCAAAAAAATAAAGTCTGACACTGTTTCCACTGTTTCCCCATCTATTTGCCATGAAGTAATGGGACCAGATGCCATGATCTTCATTTTCTGAATGTTGAGCTTTAAGCCAACTTTTTCACTCTCGTCTTTCACTTTCATCAAGAGGCTTTTTAGTTTCTCTTCACTTTCTACCATAAGGGTGTTGTCATCTGCATATCTGAGGTTATTGATATTTCTTCCGGCAATCTTGATTCCAGCTTGTGCTTCCTCCAGACCAGCTTTTCTCATGATATACTCTAGGTGCATGCATTTATTTCTGTTCTTTCTATCCTATTCCTTGAGTGTATATTTCCAGTTTTGTGCCATTATCATACTGTCTTGAACTGTAGCTTCATAGTGTAGTTTCAAGTCAGGAAGCCTGATTCTTCCAACTACAGTTTTCTTTCTCAAGATTGCTTTGGCTATTTGGAGTCATTTTGTTTCCATCAGTCAGTTTCGTCACTCATTCATGTCCAACTATTTCTGACCCCATGGACTGTAGCACGCCAGGCTTCCCTGTCCATCACCAACTCCCGAAGCTTGCTGAAATTCATGTCCATCAAGTCAGTGATGCCATCTAACATGTCATCCTTTATTGTCCACTTCTCAGCCTACCTTCAATCTTCCCCAGCATCAGGGTCTTTTCCAGTGAGTCAGTTCTTTGTATCAGGTGGCCAAAGTGTTGGAGTGTCAGCTTCAGCATCAGTCCTTCCAATGAATATTCAGGACAGATTTCCTTTAGGATGGACTGTTTTGATCTCCTTTCAGTCCAAGGGACTCTCAAGAGACTTCTTCAACACATTTCAAAAGAATCAATTCTTCGGCGCTCAACTTTATCATCCAACCCTCAAATCCGTATATGACTACTGGAAAAACCATAGCTTTGACTAGGTGGACCTTTGTCTGCAAAGTAATGTCCCTGCTTTTTATGCCTTCTAGGTTAGTCATATCTTTTCTTCCAAGGAGCAAGTGTCTTTTTATTTCATGGGCACAGCCACAATCTGCAATGATTTTGGAGCCCCAGAAGTATAAAGTCTGTCACTGTTTCAACTTTTTCACTCTTCTCTTTAACTTTCATCAAAAGGCTCTTTAGGTCTACTTTGGTTTCTGTCATAAGGGTGGTGTCATCTGTGTATCTGAGGTTATTGACACTTCTAGCAATCTTGATTCCAGTGTGTGCCTCATCCAGCCCAGCATTTCGCATGATATATTCTTCATATAAGTTAAATAATCTGGGTGATAATATACAACCTTGATGATTTGGATGTATTCCTTTCCTGATTTGTTTTCCATGTCCAGTTCTAACTATTCTTCCATGTCCATTTCTAACTGTTGCTTCCTAACCTGCATACAGATTTCTCAGGAGGCAGGTCAGGTTGTCTGGTATTCCCATCTCTTTCAGAATTTTCCACAGTTTGTTGTGATCCACACAGTCAAAGGCTTTGGTATAGTCAATAAAGCAGAAGTAGATGTTTTTCTGTAACTCTCTTGCTTTTTTTTATGATCCAACTGATGTTGGCAATTTGATCTCTGTCTCCTCTGCCTTTTCTACATCCAGCTTGAACATCTGGAAATTCGCAGTTCACGTACTGTTGAAGCCTGGTTTGGAGCATTTTGAGCATTACTTTGCTAGTGTGTGAGATCAGTGCAATTTTGTGATAGTTTCAACATTCTTTGGCATTGCCTTTCTTTGGGATTGGAACAAAAACTGACCTTTTCTAGTCCTGTGGCCACTCCTGAGTTTTCCATATTTGCTGTCATATTTAGAGCAGCACTTTCACAGCATCATCTTTTAGGATTTGAAATAGCTCAACTGGAATTCCATCACCTCCACTAGCTTTGTTCGTAGTTATGCTTCCTAAGGCCAACTTGTTTCCAGGATGTCTTGCTTTAGGTAAGTGATCACACCATCGTGATTATCTGGGTCAGGAAGGTCTTTTGTATAGTTCTTCTATTTATTCTTACCACCTCTTCTTAATATCTTCTGCTTCTGTTAGGTCCATGCCATTTCTGTCCTTTATTGTGCCCATCCTTGGGTGAAATGTTCCCTTCGTATTGTTGATTTTCTTGAAGAGACCTCTAATCTTTTCCATTTTATTGTTTCCTTCTACTTCTTTGCATTGATGACTTAGGAAGGCTTTTTTATCTCTCCTTGCTGTTCTTTGGAACTCTACATTCAATGGGTATATCTTTTCTTTTTTCCTTTGCTTTTTACTTCTCTTTTTTTCTCAGCTATTTGTAAGGCCTTCTCAGACCACCATTATTCCTTTTTGCTTTTTTTTTTTCTTGAGGATGGTCTTGATCACTGTTACCTGTACAATGTCACGAACCTCTGTCCATAGTACTTTAGGTACTCTGTCTATCTGATCTAATCCTTTGAATCACTTGTCACTTCCACTGTATAATCATAAGGGATTTGATTTAGGTCATACCTGCATGGTATAGTGGTCTTCCCTACTTTCTTCAATTTAAGTCTGAATTTTGCAATAAGAAATTCATGACCTGGGCCACAGTCAGCTCCCGGTCTTAATTTTGCTGACTGTATAGAGCTTCTCCATATATGCCTGCAAAGAATATAATCAATACTTGGTATTTATTTGTTTCCATACAAATTATAAAATATTTTGTTCTAATTCTGTGAAAAATGCCCTTGGTAGTTTGATAGGGATTGTATTGAATCTGTAGATTACTTAGGGTAGTACATTTATTTTCACAATATTGATTTCTCCAATCCAAAAACATGATGTATATCTCCATCTATTTGCATCATTTTTGATTTGTTCATCAGCATCTTATAGTTTCCTGAGTACAGGTCTTTTTTCTCATTAGGTATTTTTATTCCTAGGTATTTTATTATTTTAGTTTCAATGATAGATAGTATTGTTTCCTTAATTTCTCTTTCTGATCTTTTGTTGTTAGTGTATAGCAGGAGATTTCTGTGCATTAATTTTGTATCATGCAGCTTTACTAAATTCATTGATTAGCTCAAGTACTTTTCTGGTGGCCTGTTAAAGATTTTCTGTGTATAGTTTCATATCATCTGCAAACAGTGTCAATTGTACTTTTTCTTTTCCAATTTGGATTCCTTAATTTTTTTTCTCTGATTACCTTAGCTAGGACTTCAAAACTACATTGAATAAAAGTGGTGAGAGTGGACATCCTTGTCTTATTCCTTATCTTAGAGGAAATGCTTTCAGTTTTTCATCATTGGGAATGTTGTTTGCTATAGGTTTGTCATATATGGCCTCTAAATGAAAATTAGTTTACAATAATCTTCTATTTATTTTCCCTCACTGTGGGACTGTGAGCTTTTGAAAAACTATGCTTCCATTAAAAAGTAGACTTGCATATATTGTAAGCTATTTTATATGTCTTTCAAAAACATAAGTTTTAGGAAGTTAGATTGTTAGACAAGTTTAAATTTTTGAATTCTTTTTACATGCATATTTTTTATGTGAAAGTGTTACTTCAGGTATAATGCATACTTCTTGGGGATAGAGCAATTATTAATTTTGAAATCCTAGAATGTCATTAGTTATTTCTTCTTGGTAACATTGTGATATTCTTTATGGTTATTTTACCAGTGAGAATCCAAGTCAGTTTTTGAAATCCAAAACTGAACAGCATTATTCCTTGTGGATAAAATCTATGGCATTGCTGCTGTGTTCCTTGGTCTCATTTGATTCTGTATATGATCTCTCAAATTTAGATGATATACAGAATTTGGTTAACAGGGTAGAATTTAGAATTTGGTTAATAGGTATCTGAAACTTATTGAAATTTCATTTAAGAAATCGTGAGCCTTCTGTTAAGGACTGTGAATATCATATTCTGCTTTAATAATTTTTCAAGTGTTAATAAATTTTTGTATCATTCTGCCATTTCTTCTAGAAATTATATAAACGAGAAGTCCAGCCTCCCTTCAAACCTGCTTCTGGAAAACCAGATGATGCTTTTTGTTTTGATCCTGAATTTACTGCAAAAACACCTAAAGGTAATGCATGTTTATGTGTGAAAACCAGGGCTTTTATTCATTTAGATGGTTAAAAAATAAACTAGCTTCTTAGATGAAAAACGGAAAGAATTATAAGTTTGTAAAGGGTGGTTTGCCCTGTGTAGAAGTGTAGATCCTATTTAGCATTGCTTGGACACCTTTCAAGTAGAGGCTTTATATGGTTAATGTTCATTAGGGAAGCAGGGACTAGAGCAAAGGGTGAACATTTTCTTTTATAAAAGTGTTTTTGACATGATAATGCATTAGAGAATGTGAGTAGGAAGTAAGATATGAGATATATCTCTCTAACTCTTATGGTTCAGAATTTAATGTGGTTTACTTTTATTGACATCTGTTTCATATATACATTCAACAAATATTGAATACCTAGTGTGTAAATACTAAGCAGTGATGATGCAGAAGTGAACTGAACACACAAAAATCATAATCTACATGGAGCTTGCATACTAGTATTATTGTTGTTGTTCAGTGTCTCAGTCATGTTTGACGCTGTGACCCTGTGGATTGCAGCATGCCAGGCTTCCCTGTCTTTCACCATCTCCTGGAGCTTTCTCAAACTCATGTCCATTGATTGGGAAACAGATAATAATCAATAAATCAAATACATAATATAGTATGTCTGATGGTAACATTTAATGGTTTCCTTTATACTCAAAGAAATTTTGGCATTTCATATCATAAAACTGTTAATTCTAATTAAATTTAATTATTTGGACATTAGATTCTCCTGGTTTGCCAGCCAGTGCTAATGCTCATCAACTCTTCAAAGGATTCAGCTTTGTTGCAACTTCTATTGCAGAAGAATATAAAATCACTCCTATCACAAGTGCAAATGTGTTACCAATTGTTCAGGTAAATTACACATAGATTATTCAGATTAGGGATAATTATTTCTTCTGTTATTGCTGATTGATTTACAGTGATTTTTAACTTCTTTATTTATCTATGATGAATTAAAGATCTTTCCATGTTTTGGGAAGAAAGAAGACAGTAGTAACTTTTAATTGTGTATTTATGTGATGTCTTTTGGCAAGAAAATGTAATGGGTGATACATTAGCTAGTTGATTTATCATATTGGCTTTGGAGATATAGAAAGCCTTCAGAATCTGTATGTTCAGATCACCTAGAACCTGTGTAAGCCATTTATAAATACTGATAAAATTTCTCTAGACTTACTCTTGATTTTTTAAAGATTTAAGGTGAACATATACTTAGGAGAAAAGACAAAAAATGTGAAACCATATTGTTGTTTTGTATTTTACTTTTTAACAAAAACAGGTAAATGGAAATGCTGCACAGTTTGGTGAAGTGTATGAATTGAAAGAGGATATTGGTGTTGGCTCCTATTCTGTTTGCAAGCGATGCATACACACCACTACCAACATGGAATTTGCAGTGAAGGTATTGTCTCTGAGGCTAACATTT
Source organism: Bubalus kerabau (assembly GCF_029407905.1). Classification (NCBI taxonomy): domain Eukaryota; kingdom Metazoa; phylum Chordata; class Mammalia; order Artiodactyla; family Bovidae; genus Bubalus; species Bubalus kerabau. The sequence continues at coordinate 82,686,915 of NC_073647.1, forward strand.
TTTTTTGTTTAATATGTGTAAGTTAAATTGCCAACTGACAGTTTTTCAGTGGAGCAAATGGAGAAAGCAAAGAAAATGATGAAGTAAAACTCTTGACTTAATAATTTCATTTTGAATTTCTTACCAACACTTTACTTTGTTCAGTAAAAAAGATGTTATTTAGGAGAAGCAATATGTTTTTTGAATGTCTTGCTTTTGAATAATTTTATTGTAACACAGTATGCTAAGATTGAGCAGTTGTGACAATTACTGTCATATTTCGATCGAATTATCAGTTGGTATATTTTCAGTTAGATGGAATATAATGTTGAGAAAAGTACTATGTTGTTTTTTATTTAAGTTTCAGTTATAGGAATTTTTTAAATATTAAAATAATGTGAGGTAAACATCACTCTTGAGTTTTATTATTTGCTTGAAAATACAACCAAGTTGAAATCATGTCATTCATTTTTAGACAAAGAAAATAATTTTCCTCTGTGATTTTTCTTGTTTCTTAGATCATTGACAAAATTAAGAGAGACCCTTCAGAAGAAATTGAAATTTTAATGCGCTATGGACAACACCCCAACATTATCACTTTAAAGGATGTAGGTATTTAAAAAATCTATGTATCTGCTAAGCTAATGAAGTTATGACTTTGAACTTTCCATATCCATGGTATCTTTACTTTCATGCCATAAAATATTAAGACTTTTAAATTTGCCACTTCAGTTCTTTTATCCCTATGATTCTGCACTCTTACCCTCCTTGTAGAATATCAGAAAGGAACTATGATGGTTGGCAAATGAGAGTGTCATGATTACCTGAATATATTCTAACTGGTTAACTAGTTGACAACATCACCAGCAGCACTTATTCTCTAGTACTACAAATATACAAGATAGAAGAGATTAGGAATCTGCCAAATTCTTGAAGATTTTATTTCCTTGATTGTACAGCAGTTGGCTGTAGCTGTGGGTTGTTGCTTGGGTGAAATATTATTCTGTAGTTTTTTTTAAAGTGAACTCATATTAATAGATGTTACTGATTACTGACAAACCATCTCCTTGATCAGTTTGTTTCAGATAATATGATATACATTTTGATTTGTAATCCTTAAATAGTACTTTATACATATATATATATAAATATATGTCATGTGTGTATATAGATATATGTCTACATGTATGTGTTTATATGTGTAGATGTAGATATCACGTGCCTTGAGTAAAAGGGTATACATATTTATTTGTTCTCCTTGTTACAACATTTGAATTCAACAAATATTTAAGTTGCCAGGTCAGATAGTAGAATGTGAGGAAGATATTAAAAAACAACATACTTACTGCCAGAAGGAAGCTTACTATTATTAAGGAAGGAAAGTGGCTATAATATAGTCAGAAGTGTCATAGGTGCTGTTTGAGAGTCACAGAGTTCTATTTTTCCACTTATACTCCGTGATGAAGTATAACAGATATCTTCAAAAGTTAATAAAATTATCTGTTTCACATGGTCTCACAGAATGGTGTTGAGTCTGTTTAGCCAGTTTAATCTTCAGTAGGGTCTGTACTATATTAATACTAAAGGAATAGTGTATTTTTAACACTAGAGGTTCATTCGAAAATCAAAGTAAATATAATTGAACCCTTTTCAGAATTAATTAATAACATTTTAAAAATATGTTCTTTTTTTAGGTTTATGATGATGGTAGATATGTTTACCTTGTTACGGATTTGATGAAAGGAGGAGAGCTACTTGACCGTATTCTGAAACAAAAATGTTTTTCAGAACGGGAAGCTAGTGATGTACTGTTTATAATAACTAAGACAGTTGACTATCTTCATTGTCAAGGAGTAAGTTGTAGTTATATTCTTCCTTTTAAGTCTGGGACTTATATCTTCATAAAATTATATATAGAAGATGATACCTAAAATGAATTACTTTTTCTATCACATATTTTTATATGGAATAGCCTAATAAAATTCATTATGTAGTGAAGGTTATAAGTTTAGGAAATTGGGTAATACCTTATTATAAATTTTCTTCTCTCTACCTGTTAGCACCAATTTAATAGCATATTAATTTTAAAGTAGTTTGAATTATATAAATATCTAACCCTGACTTTTAATTTATTAAACCTCATCAGACTTGAAAGTGAAACACAGACAAATTAGCAAATTATACTATGGCTAGCACATAAAGTTCTGGCAGAACTGTTTATTTTGATTGTTAGCAACCCCTTCCCCAATACAGTAAGAAATTTTGATTCTAAACACTTGAAGTATTAATACATTAAAATTTCTGTTGAAAGGGCAGGTCTGTTATTTTGTTTCGTATCTTTTCATAAAACAAATTAATTGGATTTCCAAAAAAGGTCAATTCTATTATATATATAGCTACCCAAGGAAACAAAGTCACAAAGAATTTAAAATTTTAAGTTTGAATCAGTTGTAGTAGTGGACACATACCCACTTAAGTATAAGCTAAAAAAAATGAGCAACTCAATTGGCTTAGTGAAAATTCTACATGGGCCAGTATTCATTTTTAACTATGGTTTTATAGAGTACATTTTCAACACTTTGAAATATAAATTGTATAATAGTTCTATAATAATTTAATTATTTGATTGTCTTTATCAACATTCTCTAAAATAAAGGATGGCCATAATTTTCCAGAAAATGATAAGCATCTTTTATTTTAGAAATAAATTAATGCATCAATTAAATAAATTAATGACAGACATTTATTGAGCATTTCTACATGCCAGACAATGCAAAACGTGTTGCAGATTCAACCATGAGTTTAAGTCTTGATCCTTGTCTCGAAAGAGCTTTTAATGTAGTAAACAGCTGATTAAATATAAGATTAAATTAAATGAAGTGGATAGTATCAGTAGAAAAATCACCACATGAAGAATTTTGGAATATTTTATTTATGTATGTCTAGCTTTTTATTTAGTTCTTATTGTTTCTATTTTTCTGCTCACTTTTCATGCATTGAAAGCATGTTTTGTTTTACTTTATTGAAGATAATTATAATAGCAACTTTATTTTTTAAATTTTTAGTATTTAGTCTTCTCAGTTTTGAACAATACATTTTGTTGAGCTATAACTGATGTATAACATTGTGTAAATTTAAGGTATACGTGTTGATTTGAGATATGTATATACTACAATATGATTATCATCATAGCATTAGCTAGCATATCTATCATATCACATATAATAATAGGCACTTTAAGACACTTGCTGTTAAGCCTGACATGGTGTATCTTGGAGTTGGGATAGATGTTCTTTTTTCTTGAAACTGTGTCCTTTTCTTTAGAAGAGTGTTCATATATCAGAAAATTTTGGATTGTGTACTGCACTTTTGAATTTTAACTTGTGGAGATTTGTTATATTCTGTTATTTTTTTCTCCAATGATTATTGTGGGTAATTTTCTTAAGGTTTGCACTGAAAGCTCTGCTTTTTCAGCAGCAGCTGTGGTTTCTGTTTAGATCTTTTGTCATTTGAGCTTCCTTTACACATTTTTTATTCAAGGATCCATTTTGGCTCTTTCCCTTACTGTATTCCTCCACTCAGCATTCACGGTTTCCCAGCATTTCTTTTCTGGTGTTCCAGGCCAGAAAGATCATGGACTTTTCTGCATCCCTTCACTACCACTGTGTGCCATAGGAACTGTACTTAGCTTTCTGTTAAAAGCCACAGATATGGGAACCTACTCATGCAACTCCCTCCTTCAGCCAAGTATGTACTCCCCACCAGAATCTTATCTCCTTTTGCTCATTCTCCAGTATCTTCAAGGTAGTTTTTTTTTTTTTCTTTTAACTGAAGTTTCATATTTGGTTACCATAGTGAGGAGGTTTGAATAGGGTCTTAGTTCATTATGTCTACAAGTGGAATTGAGAATTCAGCTTTGAGAATGAAAATGACTAAAAAAACTGGTGGCCTGATAAAAACTGGCACATCTATCTGATAGGTAAATTCACCTATATACTTCAGGTTGTCTAGGCTATCAAGGTTGGAGAAAGTGTCATTTTCAAAATTTCATGATTGAGACAGTTTCATTTCCTGAAAATATATTAACTTAGATAGTTAGCTATAGAAATGTCATCCTTTTTTTTTTTTTTTTTTTAATGTTCAAGGTTGTTCATCGTGATCTTAAACCTAGTAATATTTTATACATGGATGAATCAGCCAATGCAGACTCCATTAGGATCTGTGATTTTGGGTTTGCAAAACAACTTCGAGGAGAGAATGGACTTCTGTTAACTCCATGCTATACTGCAAACTTTGTAGCACCTGAGGTATTCTTTAAAACTTCAGTATTTGCCTTTTATTCTTTTCCTTTAGTTGACTACATTTGGTGTCTTTTATGTCAGCTTTATGGTAGGTAGTAAAAGCCAAGTGATCTTGTCCTTTGTGTTAATCACTCAGTCATGTCCAACTCTGTGACCCCATGTACTGTAGCCCGCTAGGCTCCTCTGTCCATGGAATTCTGCAGGCAGGAATACTGGAGTGGGTTGCTATTTCCTCCTCCAGGGGATCTTCCCAACCCAGGGATCTAACCCAAGTTTCCTGCGTTGCAGGCAGCTTCTTTACTGTCTGAGCCACCAGAGAAGCCCTTTCCCAACTATAAAGCTCTTTAAATCATTGAATTCTGATAATGCTCAATATAAATATTTAGACTAATAACTAGCATCTGCAACCAACCTGAATATAATAATCACATTGTTCTATTCTGTTGGCTTTTATAATGGTTTCAGAATCATACCGTTTTAGAACTGGCCAGAGAGTAGAGGTAACTCTACCTTCAACATATTAAATATTCTAAATGAGGACACTGAGACTCAAAGTACTTAAATGATTTTTTTAAGACCCAGCATTCACAAAGTCAGGATAGGTTTTCAGATATTTTGGTTTGTGCTGAACATGAGGTGATTTATATTGTTTAGAATTATACATAACACAGGCAGTGCCATCCCTGATTTTAAGATCTTCTAATTCGTGAAGAAAACAGCTTTATGGGGATTTTTATAAACAGTGAGGTTTTTCTTGGCAGATAACATTCATATGTAGATCTTAAAGAGTAGAGTCCAGAAAGATGATGCTGAGGAAGGCAAGGGGTGCATGTTTAACATTTGGCAAGCTCCAACAGTCTTGTCAGTTCTGATAATGGGGATGGAAGCTTTGATGGTAACAGTTCCCACCACAATAAAAGTATAATTGATTAAAAAATGAATCAGGGATGGCATTGGTTATATAGATTCTTTATAAGTTTTGTTTGTAAAAGTCAAGAATTATTCTTAAATGGTACAAACAATGCTCACTCATGAATTATCATATGTTTAACATAAATCCAAGTACACAGATATCCTCAGATTTGAAAAATAGAGTTTTTCAAGTCAGAGGAAGATTAAAATAATTTGAGGATGAATTCTTACCTCATGTGCATATTTTTATTTTTTTTACACTAAATACTAGCTCTTCTGGAAAACATTGCACATAAGATATAAAATATTTTATACTGTTTATATTTCTATAAAAATATAAACATATTTCTTATATTTAAATATCAATGTCTGTATTTAATGTAGCTATTAGAAAAATAATATTTCTAGTGATGAAAATAAAAATGTAGAAAGTGGGAAAGTAAGTTTCTAATAATGAGAAATCCCCATGTTAAATTTTATTTAATCTTCCTTTAAGATGTTAATGTTGAGGAAGAAATATAACACCTGCTTTATAGGGTTTTTATAAGATTTGCCCTATAAGAAATTATATGTGTCCAGAGGATGTGCTTTAATCTACATTTTAAGTATACTCATAGAAAATTGATATGCATGCATGATCCAAGAAGGGGTTATTGTAAGGCCCTCAGGTGTAAGGGATATAACTTAGACATTTAAAAAATTAGCTTTTCTAGGACATTTTAATATTTTTATAGAATACAAATATAGAATAAGGCTCTTCTATAAAATATAGAATATATAGTCATAAATGTTATAGTATATTTATGCAGTAGACACAATAGTAGATTATAGAATAACCATTTTAATAGCTGATTTTTTTAATATTCACTTAATCTTGTGGACCTAGATTCCTTGGTATAATGGGTACTTTTCCCTGGAAAAGGTTAAGAGTGAATGTGTCCCAAATAAAGATCTTATACACAGACAGTAAAATGAAAAATATACATGTCTATGTTTAGATTAATGGTTAGATAAACATTTTCAAGTGAGTGCAAGTCTGCAGAGTAGGATATAGCTCACTGATGCTTTTTATCCTAATAGACTTCCATTGTAGTTAGACACTTTCAGCATTGTAATAGTGAAGGTTTTCAGGTAGGCAAGTAGAGACCACTTCTGTGTAACTAATGCCTCTAATGTCTGAACTACCTTTGGCTAGGATATTACTTTTATTTTCAAAATGCTTTGAAAAGTTTTATTATCAAGTCTGAGGTCTCTGCCAGCAATGAATGCATATTTATTAATGGTTATAAAACAGAGGTTTGGGGTAAGATTTGTTTCTTCAATTTCAGACTCTTTCAAAAATTATTAGTGAATTGTATGAAATGTGTTATCTTTTAAACTAGAATGAGAAAGATTCAAGTGTCCATGTAGATATTTGAATAAATAATAACATTTGTGCATGCGTGTGCAGTTTCTCAGTCATGTCCAACTCCTTGTGGCCCCATGGACTGTAGCCAGACAGGCTCCATGGGATTTCCCATACAAGAATACTGGAGTGAGTTACCATTTTATCCTCCAGGGGATCTTCCTGACTCAGGGATTGAACTTTCGTCTCCTGCGCTTTCTGCATTGACAGGTGGATTCTTTACTACTGATCCATGTGGGAAGTTCAATAATAGCATTTATGAGAATATAAATTCATTATTTCATCACAGTGCATAAAAAGCCCTTACTTGCTAAAAGAGAGACAAATTAATAGTACAATTTCAGCTTAACAATAAGTAAGGAATAATTCATTCCTTTTTTGATATGCATCAATTTAGTCACCTTCTTAGACTTACTTAATAGATGTACTTTTCTATTATGGCTATTTCACAAAAATTAATATATCTCAAAAATATTTTATTCTTTTTTAAAAAGCAAATCTATCTTAATATTCAACCAATATTTAATGCCTACTGAGGTCTAAGAATGATCCTGAACTAAAAGAATTTACAATACATTGGATGGATGCTGTGTCTGCAATTCTTTTACATAAGTAAATGTGAGGGATTTCCCTGGTGGTACAGTGGTTAAGGCTCCATGTTCCCCAATGCAGGAGGCATGGTCAGGGAATTAGATCCCTCATGCTGCAACCAAAAGCCTGCGTGCTGCAGTGAAGATCCCACATGCTGCAACCAAGACCCAGCACAGCCAAAAAAAAAAAAAAAAAAGTCAATGTGAAATTACTCTGCCCTGCTCTGGCTTTGGGCTTTCATGTATTTTGCTACAAATATGAATTAATTTGAACTTCAGAGCAAAGGAAATGAGAATCTCTTACATTTTGCTCATTTGGGAAGCCAAATGAGAGAGAAGGTAACGTCAGTAAATACTTTAATTCTGACTTCTGTCTTCTTTGTATTTAACTTTATGCAAATAAGAAGGTGTGAAACACGTTACTTTTTACACAGTACTCTTTCATTCTTAGGCTTCCCAGGTGGCTCTAGTGGTAAAGAACCCACCTGCCAATGCCAGAAGCATAAGAGATCTGGGTTCGAACCCTGGGTTGGGAAGGTCCCATGGAGAAGGGCATGGCAACCCACTTCAGTATTCTTGCCTGGATAATCTAGTGGACAGAGGAGCCTGGTGGGCTATGGTCCATAGGGCCGCACAGAGTCGGACAGGACTGAAGCAACTTAGCACTTGGATTCATCCCGCCACAATGTCTTGTTTCTTTTATGGCTGTATATTCTTATTATTATAGGACTTTGAGACCTGCTCTAGAATAAAAGTAGACTACCTCTTCTTTAGTCAGACAAACTGGGTTTGTGTGTGGTAAAACTGAAACAGGTTTTTCATGGTTGACCCTAATTACATTAAGCAATATGACACCTCTAGTGCCTTTCTTCTCATTAACTTGGAAGGTTATGGGAGTACGCAATACCTATTGCTGACTCACTATTTAAACCTTGCCTGAACAAGAAGTTCCTAAGCAGTCCCTCAATCTTGGTTGTGCACTGGATCATCTGGGAACCTTTAAAAATACTGTCCTAAGGGAACCAGAGAAAACATGGTGATGCCCAGAACTGTGAGAATTCACGAGAAGGGGAAAGATAGAAGGGGAATAAAGCAAGAGAGGTTTATGTTTCACTAGAGGATGCCAGGTTAGACTTATCATGATGTGAATTGTTTTAGCTCTACCTTATTATTTATTAGGGCCTTTGTAGTCTCCACTTGTGTTATTTATATTAGCCAGTTATACAGGTATTTTGATAACCTCTTCAGCTTCTCAAGTTTGTACATATGTGTGTTCTTATATACTTTGACTATGGAAAAAACATTATAAATATAAGTATATATAAATTATAATAAATTTATAGATATAGAAAATTTAATAAAATATATATTTTTTATAAATTTTAATTTATATATAAATTTATAAATATAGAAAATTTAATAAAATATATAAATTTTAATATAATTTAATATATAAAATTTAATAAAATATATAAATTTTATAAATATATATAAATTTAATTTAATATATAAGATATACAAATTTAATTTAATACATAACATTTAATAAAATACATAAATTTTATAAATATATAAATTTATATTAAATAAATTTATATATTTTTATATATAAATATAGAAATTATAATAAATATATACCCTGAATTTTAAGGTAGATATTTATTATTCATATTTTGCCATTGTCATAGCCAAGTATTAATATGTTTAGACTTTTATAAATGAAATGTCCATTCTGGTGATTATGCAGTCCCCAGTATTAATGCGTTAATAATGTTTCTATTTTGCTTCTATTTACAAAGGCTTTATCAGTGGGTTTGTTTTTCTAAATTTAATAAAAAGAGCTCATTTCACCTCAGACTAGCTATTAAATTCACAGGGAAAATTCACATGAATATATAATGACTATGTTATTTATTTAACATATTTATTTAACGCTAGCCTCAAGAGAAAAAAGAGCTACCTAAATTATGATATCAAAATTAATGAAACCATTCAGAATTTATCAAATGTGTGTTTCTGATCCAGAAATATACTAATTTTTAAAGACATGAGTCTTTTTTGTAAAATATAAATTCATCTTGCTTTCATAAGATTATATATGATCTTACCATCTCCTGTGCAGTAGAGAAGCAATTATCATAGATGTTAAAGGCACAGGCTCTAGAGTAAGTGCTCCACCACTCATTAGGTTTGTGATAGCAGGCAAATTACTTAACATTTGCCCCAGTTTTCTCATCTTCAAAATGGAAATAATATCTATCTCATAAAATCAGTGTCAGGGTTAAAATTCAATATTCTGAAAAAATAAAATAAAATAAAATTCAATATTCTGTGTAATATATGAAGCTCTCTGTACATGTTGTTTTAAATTTTGATATGTCTGATTTGCCTAAGAGGTGGAGTGAAGGTTCATTGAGGTCAGGAATCATATCTTAAAAAAGGATTTTTTTTTTGTATCACTCATATTGCTTAATTACCTTATTAATATTCACTTATTGAATGTTTGTTAATTGCAGAAAACTTTGCCTTTAAGTTAATTAATTTTGAAAATATTAAAATGAGCTAAGTTTTTAAATTGTGAGCATTTGTGAGATTATTAGAAACACAATTTTTTTTTAGATGACAAAACTGAGTTATACTGAGTAGTACCAGATAATGAGTATTTCCTTTCTCAGGTTCTTATGCAACAAGGCTATGATGCTGCTTGTGATATTTGGAGTCTGGGAGTCCTTTTTTATACAATGTTGGCTGGGTAAGAAATTTATATATTCAAATTAATTCACATCATTATTTGAATTTCACTTGTATATTTTCATCTAGAAAGAGGACAGATGAAAATTACCTTAAGGAAAATGCTATCAGTATTCTAAAATATTATATATTGTATACTTATAAAATTTACAAAAACATAAGGTGTTTAATGAGGCATTATTTAGACACATAATTAAAAGGTTGTTCAACTGGGAATAAAACTTCTAAAAATAAAGCATATATTCTTATTTTGATAAGAATTATGTTTAAGTGTATTACATTTTCAAAATGTTTACCTTAGTATAAAATCATTTCACAGTTCAACAGGTGCTTACCCACTGAACTTGCTGATGTTATTTTTTTTTAAGTACTTGAATTTTGGTTCTCTTGGCAGTAGAGATTCAGTGTGATTGAGCTTTATAACAAACCTACATAAAATAGTAACAGAATATTAAAATACAGAAACACATGCAGATGTGTTAAAAGAATAAAGAAATACTAAAAAATGTAGCCATTGGATTATGTTGAATACTGTTAGTTTATAAATAATACAAGTGCTATTTTATTCTTAATAATAAGTAGCACTTTTATTTAGAAGTAAACGTTTATAACTGTAGATAAAGGCTAGGTTTAGCAAAGTCTAATGCATAATAGAATTTGAATGTAATCAAAATGTCCTTAGGTATGACTTTTTTAAAAAGGCTGTGCTGATGTGCTTGGTTGTGGCCAACTCTTTGAGACCCCTTGGACTTTAGCCCACCAGGCTCCTTGGTGCATGGAGTTTTCCAGGCAAGAAAACTGAAGTGGGTTGCCATTTCCTTCTCCTGCTTTAAAAAGGCATTTAGTATAATTAAATATAAAGATTGAGGGCAGGAGGAGAAGGGAATGACAGAGGAGGAGATGGTTGGATGGCATCACCAACTCAATGCACATGAGTCTGGATGAACTCCGGGAGTTGGTGATGGACAGGGAGGCCTGGCGTGCTGTGGTCCATGGGGTCACAAAGAGTCAGACACAACTGAGTGACTGAACTGAACTGAACTGATAATTAAATATGCTTGCCATAGCATGAGATTTATAAAGATAAGTTAGGAAAATAGTGACTCCAAGTTATTTATTGGATTGACCATAATCACATATGTCAGTATATTTCATGTACTTTTAAATATGTGCAAAATATTTAGTTATAGACCACAGCAAGTGCTAAAAGTTAAGAGTAGCTAATGTTTGCATGTTAACAGCAGTCAGCAGTATTGGTTTCAAACCATTGGATATCATTTCCAGATAGGTACTTTCAAACGGAGAAGGCAATGGCACCCTACTCCAGTATTCTTGCCTGGAAAATCCCATGAATGGAGGAGCCTGGTGGGCTGTAGTCCATGGGGTCGCTAAGAGTCGGACACGACTGAGCGACTTCACTTTCACTTTTCACTTTCATGCATTGGAGAAGGAAATGGCAACCCACTCCAGTGTTCTTGCTTGGAGAATCCCAGGGACGGGAAACCTGGTGGGCTGCCGTCTCTGGGGTCGCACAGAGTCGGACACGACTGAAGCGACTTAGCAGCAGCAGGTACTTTCAAATACTTACTTTATGACTAAACAAAGCATTCTGTGTGTATGTGCATAGGTATGTGTGTTTAGTGTTATCTCAACTATGAGGGAATTAACATATTAAGGCATCTTTCTCATACTTTTTAGCCATAAATCTTTCTATTCCCAAATCTGAATAACATTTTTAAAAAGGTACCATTAAAATGGTACCATTTCTTAAAATGGTACAAAAGTGACCACTTTTTGTCATTCTATAATAAAGTTCTAAACCACTTTAACTTCATACAGTGTATTTGTTTTCCTATCTGTGACTGCTGATCCATGTAATAATTTTAATGGCTATAAAGGATTTTTCTATTATATTGATATATTTAACCAGTTTTTCATAGACATTAGTTAAAAATATTGTTACTTTGTTTTCACTGATAATATTGATAAATTTGAGCCTATTCAATAAATGTATAAAATTACTTTCTTCATAGTAGGTATATTTGGTTTCCTAACTTATGCCTGTGAATAAAAATTTGTGTTGATTTTCAGAATGTATTGTTACATACAACTACCTTTATTTTTCACTGATTCACAGATCAAAGGTAAAAAAAAATTGATGTAGGCAAGACTTTTCATTTCATTATATAAATCATTAAGTTCATTGGAAGGTAAAATTTTATATGAACAGTAAAGGAAAATTTTAGGTGATATTCTTAATTTTCTATTGTAAATATATGCTTGTAGTTCTATACTCATCATTTTCAATTAGATTTAATATGTATGTTAGGCCTTCATGTATATTTAAATCTTTTTTATTAATAGCTACACTCCCTTTGCTAATGGGCCCAATGATACTCCTGAAGAGATATTGCTGCGTATAGGCAATGGAAAGTTCTCTTTGAGTGGTGGAAACTGGGACAGTATTTCAGATGGAGCAAAGGTATAAATTATAAATATGTTTTGTTTTGTTGAACTGTTAATTGCCGAAATCTTTTAAGTTTATAGCCGTCGGCATTTGCAGAGTGTCAGATGGTGTTTTATGCCAGTATTTGTTTTTTTTTATATAAATTTATTTATTTTAATTGGAGGCTAATTACTTTATAATACTTTATTGGTTTTGCCATACATCAATATGAATACACCATGGGTGTACACATGTTCCCCATCCTGAACGCCCCCTCCCACCTCTCTCCCCATATCATCACTCTGGGTCATCCCAGTGCACCAGCGCCAAGCATCCTGTATCATGCATCGAACCTGGACTGGTCATTCGTTTCACATATGATATTATACATGTTTCAATGCCATTTTCCCAAATCACCCCACCCTCTCCCTCTCCCACAGAGTCCAAAAGACTGTTCTATACATCTGTTTCTCTTTTGCTGTCTCACATACAGGGTTATCGTGACCATCTTTCTAAATTCCATATATATGCATTAATATACTGTATTGGTGTTTTTCTTTCTGGCTTACTTCACTCTGTATAACAGGCTCCAGTTTCATCTACCTCATTAGAATGGATTCAAATGTATTCTTTTTAATGGCTGAGTAATACTCCATTGTGCATATGTACCACAGCTTTCTTATACATTTGTCTGCTGATGGACATCTAGGTTGCTTCCATGTCCTGGCTATTATAAACAGTGCTGCGATGAACATTGGGGTATACGTGCATCTTTCCCTTCTGGTTTCCTCAGTGTGTATGCCCAGCAGTGGGATTGCTGGGTCGTATGGCAGTTCTATTTCCAGTTTTTTAAGGAATCTCCACACTGTTCTCCATAGTGGCTGTACTAGTTTGCATTCCCACCAACAGTATAGGAGGGATCCCCTTCCTCCACACCCTCTCCACGATTTATTGCTTGTAGACTTTTGGATAGCAGCCATTCTGATTGGTGTGAAATGGTACCTCATTGTGGTTTTGATTTGCATTTCTCTGATAATGAGTGATGTTGAGCATCTTTTCATGTGTTTGTTAGCCATCTGTATGTCATCTTTGGAGAAATGTCTGTTTAGTTCTTTGGTCCATTTTTTGATTGGGTCGTTTATTTTTCTGGAATTGAGCTGTAGGAGTTGCTTGTATATTTTTGAGATTAATTCGTTGTCAGTTGCTTCATTTGCTATTATTCTCTCCCATTCTGAAGGCTGTCTTTTCACCTTGCTTATAGTTTTCTTTGTTGTGCAGAAGCTTTCAATTTTAATTAGATCCCATTTGTTAATTTTTGCTTATATTTCCAATATTCTGGGACGTGGGTCATAGAGGATCCTGCTATGATTTATGTCGGAGAGTGTTTTGCCTATGTTCTCCTCTAGGAGTTGTATAATTTCTGGTCTTATGTTTAGATCTTTAATCCATTTTGAGTTTATATTTGTGTATGGTGTTAGAAAGTGTTCTAGTTTTATTCTTTTACAAGTGGTTGACCAGTTTTCCGAGCACCACTTGTTAAAAAGATTGTCTTTTCTCCATTGTATATTCTTGCCTCCTTTGTCAAAGATAAGGTGTCCATAGGTGCATGGATTTAACTGTGGGCTTTCTATTTTGTCCCATTGATCTATATTTCTGTCTTTGTGCCAGTACCATACTGTCTTGATGACTGTGGCTTTGTAGTAGAGCCTGAAGTCAGGCAGGTTGATTCCTCCAGGTCCATTCTTCTTTCTCAAGATTGCTTAGGCTATTCGAGGTTTTTTTGTATTTCCATACAAATTGTGAAATTATTTCTTCTAGCTCTGTGAAAAATACCATTGGTGGCTTAATAGGGATTGCATGGAATCTATAGATTGCTTTGGGTAGTATACTCATTTTCACTGTATTTATTCTTCCGATCCATGAACACGGTATATTTCTCCATCTATTATATCATCTTTGATTTCTTTCGCGAGTGTTTTATAGTTTTCTATATATAGGTCTTTTGTTTATTTAGGTTGATATTTTCCTCAGTATTTTATTCTTTTTGTTGCAATGGTGAATGGAATTGTTTCCTTAATTTCTCTTTCTGTTTTCTCATTTTTAGTGTATAGGAATGCAAGGGATTTCGTGTGTTGATTTTATATCCTGCAACTTTACTATAGTCATTGATTAGCTCTAGTAATTTTCTGGTAGAGCCTTTAGGGTTTTCTATGTAGAGGATCATGTCATCTGCAAACAGACTTTTACTTCTTCTTTTCCAATCTGGATTCCTTTTATTTCTTTTTCTGCTGATTTCTGTGGCCAAAACTTCCAAAACTATGTTGAATAGTAGTAGTCAGAGTGGGCACTCTTATCTTGTTCCTGACTTTAGGGGAAATACTTTCAATTTTTCACCATTGAGGATAATGTTTGCTATGGGTTTGTCATATATAGCTTTTATTACGTTGAGGTATGTTCCTTCTATTCCTGCTTTCTGGACGGTTTTTATCATAATTGGATGTTGAATTTTGTCAAAGGCTTTCTCTGCATCTATTAATCATATGTGTTTTATTTTTCAATTTGTTAATGTGGTGTATTACAGTGATTGATTTGCGGATATTGAAGAATCCTTGCATCCCTGGGATAAAGCCCGGTTGGTCATGATGTATGATCTTTTTAATGTGTTGTTGGATTCTGATTGCTAGTATTTTGTTAAGGATTTTTGCATCTTTGTTCATCCTTGATATTGGCCTGTAGTTTTCTTTCTTTTTTTTGTGTGTGTGGCATCTTTTTCAGGTTTTGGTATTGGGTGTTGGTGACCTCAGAGAATGAGTTTGGAAGTTTACCTTCCTCTGCAATTTTCTGGAGGAGTTTGAGTAGGATAGGTGTTAGCCCTTCTCTAAATTTTGGTAGAAATCAACTGTGAAGGCATCTGGACCTGGGCTTTTGTTTGCTGGAAGATTTCTAATTACAGTTTCAATTTCCGTGCTTGTGATGGGTCTGTTGAGATTTTCCATTTCTTCCTGGTTCAGTTTTGGAAAGTTGTACTTTTCTAAGAATTGGTCCATTTCTTCCATGTTGTCCATTTTATTGGCATATAATTGCTGATAGTAGCCTCTTATGATCCTTTGTATTTCTGTGTTGTCTGTTGTGATCTCTCCATTTTCATTTCTAATTTTATGGATTTGATTTTTCTCTCTTTGTTTCTTGATGAGTCTGGCTAATGTTTTGTCAATTTTATTTATCCTCTCAAAGAAACACTTTTGGTTGTGTTGATTTTTGCTGTGGTCTCTTTTGTTTCTTTTGCATTTATTTCTGCCCTAATTTTTTTAATGTATTTATTTTAATTGGAGGCTAATTACTTTACAATATTGTATTGGTTTTGCCATACATCAACATGAATACACCACGGGTGTACACATGTTCCCTAACATATATATGGAATTTAGAAAGATGGTAACAATAACCCTGTATGCAAGACAGCAAAAGAGACACAAATGTATAGAACAGTCTTTTGGACTCTGGGAGAGGGCAAGGGTAGGATGATTTGGGAAAATGGCATTGAAACATGTATAATATCATGTGCCCTAATTTTTAATATTTCTTTACTTCTAGTAACCCTGGGGTTCTTCATTTCTTCCTTTTCTAGTTGCTTTAGGTGTAGAGTTAAGTTATTTATTTCACTTTTTTCTTGAGGTATGCCTGTATTGCTATGAACCTTCCCCTTAGCACTGCTTTTACAGTGTCCCACAGTTTTGGGTTGTTGTGTTTTCATTTTCATTCATTTCTATGTATGTTTGGATTTATTTTTTTATTTCTTCTGTGATTTGTTGATAATTCAGCATCGTGTTGTTCAGCCTCCATATGTTGGAATTTTTAATAGCTTTTGTCCTGCAATTGAGATGTAATCTTACTGCATTGTGGTCAGAAAAGATGCTTGGAATGATTTCAATTTTTTTGAATTTACCAAGGCTAGATTTATGGCCCAGGATGTGATCTATCCTGGAGAAGGTTCCGTGTACACTTGATAAAAAGGTGAAATTCATTGTTTTGGGGTAAAATGTCCTATAGATATCAATTAGGTCTAACTGGTGTATTGTATCGTTTAAAACTTGTGTTTCCTTGTTAATTTTCTGTTTAGTTGATCTATCCATAGGTGTAAGTGGGTTATTAAAGTCTCCCCCTATTATTGTGTCATTGTTAATTTCCCCTTTCATACTTGTTAGCATTTGTCTTACGTATTGCGGTGCTCCTATGTTGGGTGCATATATTTTTATAATTGTTATATCTTCTTCTTGGATTGATCCTTTGATCACTGTGTAGTGTCCTTCTTTGTCTCTTTTCACAGCCTTTGTTTTAAATACTCATCTGATATGAGTATTGCTACTCCTGCTTTCTTTTGGTCTCTATTTGCGTGGAAAATCTTTTTCCAACCTTTCACTTTCAGTCTGTAGGTGTCCCTTTTTTTGAGGTAGGTATTCTTGTAGACAACATATATAGGGGTATTGTTTCTGTATCCATTCAGCCAGGCTTTGTCTTTTGGTTGGGGCATTCAACCCATTTACATTTAAGGTAATTATTAATAAGTATGATCCTGTTGCCATTTACTTTTTTATTTTGGATTCTAGTTTATACACCCTTTCTGTGTTTCCTGTCTAGAGAAGATCCTTTAGCATTTGTTGAAGAACTGGTTTGGTGGTGCTGAATTCTCTCAGCTGTTGCTTGTCTGTAAAGCTTTTGATTTCTCCTTCATATTTGAAATAGATCCTTGCTGGGTACAGTAGTCTGGGCTGTAGGTTATTTTCTTTCATCACTTTAAGTATGTCTTGCCATTCCCTCCTGGCCTGAAGAGTTTCTGTTGAATGATCAGCTGTTATCCTTATGGGAATCCCCTTGTGTGTTATTTGTTGTTTTTCCCTTGCTGCTTTTAATATTTTTCTTTGTGTTTGATCTTTGTTAATTTGATTAATATGTGTCTTGGGGTGTTTCACCTTGGGTTTATCCTATTTGGGACTCTCTGGGTTTCTTGGACTTGGCTGATTATTTCCTTCCCTATTTTAGGGACGTTTTCAACTATTATCTCCTCAGGTATTTTCTCATGGCCTTTCTTTTTGTCTTCTTCTTTTGGGACTCCTATGATTTGAACGTTGTGGCATTTAACATTGTCCCAGAGGTCTCTGAGATTGTCCTCATTTCTTTTAATTCATTTTTCTTTTTTCCTCTCTGATTGATTTATTTGTACCATTCTATCTTCTACTTTACTAATCCTTTCTTCTGCCTCCGTTATTCTACACTCTGAAAACAGAGTGTTTTGATATCATTTATTGTATTATTCATTATATATTGACTTTTTTATTTCTCCTAGGTCCTTGTTAAACCTTTCTTGCATCTTCTCCATTCTTGTCTCCAGGCTATTTATCTGTGAGTCCATTTTGTTTTCAATATTTTGGATCTTTTTCACTAGCATTATTTGGAATTATCAGGTAGATTCCCTATCTCTTCCTCTTTGGTTTGGTTTGGTGGGCATTTATCCTGTTCCTTTACCTCCTGGGTATTCCTCTGTCTCTTCCTCTTGTTTATATTGCTGTGTTTGGGGTGGCCTTTTTGTATTCTGGCAGTTTGTGGAGTTCTCTTTATTGTGGAGTTTCCTGGGTGTGGGTGGGGTTGTACAGGTGGCTTGTCAAGGTTTCCTGGTTAGGGAAGCTTGTGTCTGTGTTCTGGTGGGTGGAGCTGGATTTCTTCTCTCTGGAGTGCAATGAAGTGTCCAGTACTGAGTTATGAGATGTCAGTGGGTTTGGAGTGACTTTGGGCAGCCTGTATATTGAAGCTCAGGGCTATGTTCCTGTGTTGCTGGAGAATTTGCGTGGTATGTCTTGCTCTGGAACTTGTTGGCCCTTGGGTGGTGCTTGGTTTCAGTGTAGGTATGGAGGTGTTTGATTAGCTCCTATTGATTAATGTTCCCTGGAGTCAGGAGTTCTCTGGTGTTCTCAGGATTTGGATTTAAGCCTTCTGCTTCTGGTTTCCCATCTTATTTTTACAGTAGCCTCAAGACTTTTTCATCTATACAGTTCCATTGATGAAACATTTAGGTTAAAGATGAAATGTTTCTCCACAGTGGAGACACCCAGATAGATTCACAGAGTTACATGGAGAAGAGGGAGGAGGGAGATAGAGGTGATCAGGATGAGATGAGGTGTAATCAAAAGAGGAGAGAGCAGGCTAGCTAGGAATCACTTCCTTATGTGCCCTCCACAGTCTGGACCACTCAGAGATGTTCATGGAGTTATACAGAGAAGAGGGAGGAAGGAGACAGAGGTGGCCAGGAGGATAAAGGGGGGAATCAAAAGAAGAGAGACAGATTCAGCCCGTAATCAGTTCCCTAAGTGTTCTCCACCATCTGGAACACACAAAGAGATTCACAGAGTTGGATAGAGAAGAGAAGGGGGAGGGAGGAGATAGAGGCGACCTGGTGGAGAAAAAGGAGAGTCCAAAGGGGGAGAGAGCGGTCAAGCCAGTAATCTCGCTCCCAAGTAAAAATGGGTACTGAAGATTGGGTTCTTAAAAGTACAAAATTGATCATAAATACCAGAAAGCAAAGATTAAAAATCTAGAGTAGAGGTTGGACTTTCAAAAATACAATATTAAAGAAAAAAAAGTCACAAAAATTATAAAAAAAATATATATATATATGAAGTTTGCTTTAAAAAAGTGTCTCTTTTTTTTTTGCAAAGAATAGTAGGTTATAAAAATGAAAATTAAAGAAGTAATAGAGGACTTAAAATTAAA
Organism: Bubalus kerabau; assembly: GCF_029407905.1. Classification (NCBI taxonomy): domain Eukaryota; kingdom Metazoa; phylum Chordata; class Mammalia; order Artiodactyla; family Bovidae; genus Bubalus; species Bubalus kerabau. The sequence goes on from NC_073647.1 coordinate 82,706,064, forward strand.
AAAAATTAAATTGAAGAATGATAGTAAAAATAGTAAAAATATATCTAGGACTTTCTCTGGTGGTGTTGTGGGCAGTGTGGGGTCAGTTCATTTTCAGATAGTTCCTTGATCCAGTCTATATTTCTCAAGATCTATAGGCCCCTTCCTATGTAGTCTGTACTAACTACAGGGTTTTAATGTATTGCACCTGTCACTTCCAAGGAGGTTCCCTCTGTTTTAGCTTCTTCTGTTTGCTGGTCTCTTCAGTGTCTAATTTCCACCCTAGCACAAGGGGGCAGTGGTGGACACTTTTTTAGGCTCACTGTTTCAGTCGTGCTGTGGGGAGGGAGAGACGCTGCAAACAAATAACACTGGCATGTGCTCGCAGTGTCTCAGCCACACTGGGTTTGCCCCCACTCATGACGTGTGTGCTATCCCAGCCTACACTGCTTAGGCTCTAGGTTGCTCTGCTGGGAACTGTCTGAGGCCGACCCTGGGTTGTATGCACTTCCCAGGTCTAAGCCGCTCAGGTTCAGGTACTTGGGTAGTTCTCAGAGGTGCAGACTCGGTTAGGCCTGCATTTTGTGCCCTTCCCAGGTCCGAGCAGCTCAGGTGACCAGGTGTTTGGTGAGCGCAGTCCCTGTGACTTATCACCTCCCCCATGCCTGCAACTCGGTTTTCTGGGTGTACAACTGGTTCACCTTCTCAGACAGATGTTGACTGTCCAGAATCCTAAGAAGTCTTGATTAGCAAAGAAGCCTGCTTGCATTTTGGTAGATAATGCCTCTCTGGGGCCACGATTGCCCCCTTCTGGCTCTGGCTGCCCTCTCTGCCTGTCACTGGAGGGGGATGGACCGGTCTGCAGCCAGCTGGCTCTGCTCAGTCCTTTGTTCTGTGAGCAGGCCTGGCAGTGTCTCAGGTTAGGGCTGTTCACGTGGTAGTTATCCCACAGTCTGGTTTGCTATCCCAAGTTAGTTCCCTTAGATTGCCCTCGGGCTATTCAGGCCTGGTCCTTACTCTAAGCAATGCAGCCCATGCCTCCCTGCCCAGCCCTGGCTTGCTAGTGGCGAATGTAGGCGTCTGCGCTGCTTCTCCACTGGGGGAGTTACCGTTGGGCACATAATCTGTGGGTTTTAATTATTTATTTATTTTTCTCCCAGTTATGTTGCCCTCTGTCATTCCAAGGCTCGCAACAGACTTGGCAGTGAGAGTGTTTCTTGATGTTTGGAAATTTCTCTCTTTTTTAAACTCCCTTCCTGGCACGGAGCTCTGTCCCTACATCTTTTGTCTCTCTTTTTGTCTTTTATATTATTTCCTACCTCATTTCGAAGACAATGGGCTGCTTTTCTGGGCGCCTGATGTCCTCTGCAGTCATTCAGAAGTTGTTTTGTGGAATTTTCTCAGCGTTCAAATGTTATTTTGATGAATTTGTTGGGGAGAAAGTGGTCTCCCCGTCTTATTCCTCCACCATCTTAGGACTGCCCTACAGTATTTGTTTTTAAATCACAGTATTTATTTTTAAGTCAACTCACATACATTTGCAAATTGAAGAAGAGGACAAAGGCTGAATTTTTTACCATACTTCTAGGATACATTTCTCTCTTATCAATTCATATGTGATCAAGGAATATAAACCAGTTTCAGTGTTAACCAAAAGCAAAATGTAAATCTACTGAGGAAAAATACATAAAGCCAACTAAATTTTATTTCTGCATTTAGTGTATTTTTACACATCATATCTTCTTTAGCACAGATGTTGACTACTCATTATATAGGTGATTTTTGTAATGTTAAGTTATTCTTAGAGCATATACAAATTTTTATCAGTTGCACCTCATTTCAGTTCAGTTCAGTTACTCAGTCGTGTCTGACTCTTTGCGACCCCATGAATCACAGCACACCAAGCCTCCCTGTCCATCAACAACACCGGGAGTTTACTCAAAATCATGTCATTGAGTCAGTGGTGCCATCCAGCCATCTCATCCTCTGTCGTCCCCTTCTCCTCCTGCTCCCAGTCTCTTCCAGCATCAGGGTCTTATCCAATGAGTCAACTCTTTGCATGAGGTGGCCAAAGTATTGGAGTTTCAGCTTTAGCATTAGTACTTCCAGTGAACACCCAGGACTGCTCTCTTTGAGAATGGACTGGTTGGATCTCCTTGCAGTCCAAGGGACTCTCAAGAGTCTTCTCCAACACCACAGTTCAAAAGCATCAATTCTTTGGCGCTCAGCTTTCTTCACAGTCCAACTCTCACATCCATACATGACTACTGGAAAAACACAGCCTTGACTAGATGGACCTTTGTTGGCAAAGTAATGTCTCTGCTTTTCAATATGCTATCTAGGTTGGTCATAACTTTCCTTCCAAGGAGTAAACGTCTTTTAATTTCATGGCTGCAGTCACCATCTGCAGTGATTTTGGAGCCCAAAAAAGTAAAATCTGACACTCTTTCCACTGTTTCCCCATATATTTGCCATGAAGTGATGGGACCAGATGCCATGATCTTAGTTTTCTGAATGTTGAACTTTAGGCCAACTTTTTTACTCTCCTCTTTCACTTTCATCAAGAGGCTCTTTATTTCCTCTTTACTTTCTGTCATAAGGGTGGTGTCCTCTGCATATCTGAGGTTATTGATATTTCTCCTGGAAATCTTGATTCCAGCCTGCAGCCCAGCGTTTCTCATGATGTACTCTGCATAGAAGTTAAATAAGCAGGGTGACAATATACAGCCTTGATGTATGCCTTTTCCTATTTGGAACCAGTCTGTTGTTCCATGTCCAGTTCTAACTGTTGCTTCCTGACCTGCATATAGGTTCTCAAGAGGCAGGTCACGTGGTCTGGTATTCCCATCTTTTTCAGAATTTTCCACAGTTTATTGTGATCCACACAGTCAAAGGCTTTGGCATAGTCAATAAAGCAGAAATTGATGTTTTTGTGGAACCCTCTGGCTTTTTCCATGGTCCAGAAGATGTTGGCAATTTGATCTCTAGTTCCTCTGCCTTTTCTAATACCAGCTTGAGCACCTAGATATTTGCAAATGATAGCTAAGAACTGTTCAGTAGAAATGTAGTGAAGCCACATATGTAATTTTAAAATTTCTAGTAGTCATGTTAAAAAATAAAAAGAAGCAGATGAAATTAATGTTAATGATATATTTTATCTAACCTAATATATCCAAAATATTTCATTTCAAAATTGTAAAAATTAGTGAGATTTTAAATTCTATTTTTATACTTTGTTTTCAAATTCTGGTGTGTATGTTATACTTAAAGCCCATCTGAATTTGGACTTTCCTACATTTTAAAAGTGCTTAATAGCCATATGTAGCTTGTGGCTACTGTTATTAGTAAAGTTTCAGAGTAACTGGCCTTATTTAATTTAGGGAAAAAATAATAGATCATGCCTTGATTACTAATTCTTACATTTATAGCTAAAAAATTTGTTTTAAAACAAAACCCCAAAGTTATCAGGATGTGTTTTATTGGACCCTGATGCTTTTAAGCTGCATTTTGATTTAGAAAACATTTTAAGACAGAAAGATTTACTTGTATTTTATATCTGCTAATAATAAAACCTAATTATCTAAGGACATTAGTTAATCTGTAGGATATATTATGGAGTAAATCTTGTATCCTGGGCATTGTAGAATAAGTAAATCAGAGATTTGGTTATCGTTACCTTTTAAACATTAGAAAAATAGAAACAGGATTGTGTTCAAATCTTAGCCATAACATAAGTGTACCATGTACTGTAGTAAAAGGAACACCTGATTGGAAGCCAAGAAAACTGAATGCTAGTTTTGATCTACTAACTAGCTTCCTCATTTTGTCCTCTGCAAAATCTGGGAATTAAGTTTCCCTGTGATTCTTTTCAACTCCAGAATTTCATTTGTCAGGTTTTCGTTTATAAAATGATTGAATCTACTAACTATTCATTAAATATATGTATTTTCTAGTCAGCCAGTTTGTGTGTCAGAAAGTGCATTTTCCCAATGAATAATTCCAGTGTTTCAAGCTATACACATGAACCTCTTGTGCTCTTTAAAAAACAAACAAACAAACAACAAAAAAAACTAGTTTGGGACTTCCCTGGTGTCCAGTGGTTAAGACTCTGCACTTCCATTGCAGGGCGAGTAGGTTCCATCCCTGGTTGGGAAACAAATCCCACATGCCATACAGTATGACCCAAAAATGAAACAAACAAACAAACAAACAAAAAAACACTAAAAACAGTGACGCTAATGCTGAAATCTCTATATGCCAGTTGTACTTAGATTTTGGCTTTTCTATATTTTGTGTACTTTATGTTTTCATCTGTCTAGTGCCTAAGGAATAATACATATTAAAATTCAATTTCATTCTTACCACTTTTAGTCAGATATTCTGGAGAAATTAACATAGCACAAAATGTTGGGGGATACTGTCAAAATATTTCACAAAGTTTTTCATGTATTCCATTTTATGGATTAAATTGCTTTAGTTCTGTCTTTGAAATGCTTCTGAAAATGGTGGCATATTACTGAGCAAATGAGCTATACAAACTTTAAAGAATCTGTACATTTTAACAATTCATTAATTTTCTTTTTTTTTTTACTTTTTATTTTGTATTGAGGTATAGCCAATTAGCAATGTTATAATAGTTTCAGGTGAACAGCGAAGGGACTCAGTCATACATATACATGTGTCCATTCTCTTGCAAACTACCCTCCCATCCAGGCTGCCATATAACATTGATCAGAGTTCCATGTGCTATATAGTAGGACCTTGTTGGTTATCCATTTTAAATATACTTTACCTAATAAATGTTTTTCTGTTTCAAATTAGTGATGAGTGTAAGCTATTGTTCAGTTACCCATCATGCCTTACACTGCTACCCTTAAGGTGGAAAATTGTAACATTTACTGTTACCTCATGACAATTATTTTACTTAATTATAGTTCCTTGCAAGTTATTTTTCCCTTTACAGTGCTTTTATTGACGTTGGTGAGTACCACTACCAGAAGCATATAAAAGATGGTTGTTTGCCTCCTGTCGATGCATTATTCCTAGACTTTGTTCCTTGAGTTATAGGAAAGTAGAAGTGGGGTAGGGGTGATAGTGGAAGTCATGTTAGCTTTATATGTCTTGTTGCTGCAATAGTTTAAGCTTTGAGAACATTAACATAGCTGCTTCCATTTTTTTAAACAGTGGGGACAAAGAAGAATCAAGTAAACAAAAAAGTAGAAGAAGCAAGAGAGTAATAACATTTTCATGGTGTCACTATATATTAAAAATAAACACAATAATAACCTGATTAATTATAATCAAGTATTATTAACATTGATTAATTTCTATCTAAATTTTATAATATTTGAAATAGGTAAAATGTTACTTATTTCAAGTTCATATACCCTTGACTAAAAAAGAATTTCTCAGTAGAAGTTCTTGTGGGTTAATTTATGGCTTCCTCCCTTGATCCTTAAAAAAAGCAGCTTGCATTTTTCCTCAACTGTGTTCCTATTACTGTATTTTGTGTACTTTATTGGAGTATTAGTACTTAATCACATTCTCCCTGGCTATAAATTCATGTGAATATTTTTATTTTTCCCACTGAGGGAGCTTTAAATGTCATATTAATTTTTGCATTGCCTAGCATAGTAAATATTAATTGAATGCTCTTTTCACAAGCTATTTAATCTTTCTTCAGATATACCTTCCATTGTTAATTTACACTGTAAGATTCTTTTGTCTAACATATAGATATAAATTATTTCTTATTGTGCATGGCTGTAAATTTGAAATAAGTAGTCTGGTTTTATGTAAATACTTCTTTTCTGTTTTGAACTTGCTTTTAAATGAAGTGTTTTGTCATGTGTTTATAAGTCATAGATTCTAGAGCTAGATGGGATCTAGTCCATCATTTTGCATATAAGTAAACAAAGATGGGTTGAATTTATCTTTTCCATAGTCATACACTGAGTGGCATAGCTGGAATTGATTTTTAGTCCAATGCTCTTTTCAGTCTACCACATACAAGGGAAGATTTCCTGGAGGAAGAAAAACTTAAATGGCTTAGCTTCTGTGGATTGAATGAAGAAAAAAGAGGTTTATAACCTTTAATAGTAGAAGGCTCAGAATAAAGGTGTTATTATTCACACACTTCTGTTCTTAGAAATTAAGAAATACTTAGAAATTAAGTATACCAAAGCTTATTATTTATTCAGTTCAGTCGCTCAGTCATGTCGGACTCTTGGCGACCCCATGAACTGCAGCACGCCAGGCCTCCCTGTTCATCACCAACTCCCAGAGTTCACTCAAACTCAGTCCATCGAGTCAGTGATGCCATCCAGCCATCTCATCCTCTGTCGTCCCCTTCTCCTCCTGCCCCCAATCCCTCCCAGCATCAGAGTCTTTTCCAATGAGTCAACTCTTCGCATGAGGTGGCCAAAGTACTGGAGTTTCGTTTTAGCATCATTCCTTCCAAAGAACACCCAGGACTGATCTCCTTTAGAATGGACTGGTTGGATCTCCTTGCAGTCCAAGGGACTCTCAAGAGTCTTCTCCAACACCACAGTTCAAAGCATCAATTCTCTGGCACTCAGTTTTCTTCACAGTCCAACTCTCACATCCATACATGACCACTGGAAAAACCATAGCCTTTGTTGGCAAACTAATGTCTCTGCTTTTGAATATGCTATCTAGGTTGGGCATAAATTTCCTTCCAAGGAGTAAGCATCTTTTAATTTCATGGCTGCAATCACCATCTGTTGTGATTTTGGAGCCCAAAAAAATAAAGTTTGAAGCTGTTTCCACTGTTTCCCCATCTATTTGCCATGAAGTGATCGGACCAGATGCCATGATCTTCGTTTTCTGAATGTTGAGCTTTAGGCCAACTTTTTTACTCTCCTCTTTCACTTTCATCAAGAGGCTTTTTAGTTCTGCTTCACTTTCTCATAAGGGTGGTGTCATCTGCATATCTGAGGTTATTGATATTTCTCCCAGCAATCTTGATTCCAGCCTGTGCTTCTTGCAGCCCAGTGTTTCTCATGATATACTGTGAATATAATTTAAATAAGCAGGGTGAAAATATACAACCTTGACGACTCCTTTTCCTATTTGGAACCAGTCTGTTTTTCCATGTCCAGTTCTAACTGTTGCTTCCTGCCCTGCATACAGGTTTCTCAAGAGGCAGGTCAGGTGTTCTGGTATTCCCATCTCTTTCAGAATTTTCCACAGTTTATTGTGATCCACACAGTCAAAGGCTTAGGCATAGTCAATAAAGCAGAAATAGATGTTTTTCTGGAACCCTATTGCTTTTTTCGATGATCCAGCAGATGTTGGCAATTTGATCTCTGGTTCCTCTGCCTTTTCTAAAACCAGCTTGAACATCTGGAAGTTCACGGTTCACATATTGCTGAAGCCTGGCTTGGAGAATTTTGAGCATTACTTTACTAGCGTGTGAGATGAGTGCAATTGTGTGGTAGTTTGAGCATTCTTTGGCATTACCTTTCTTTGGGATTGGAATGAAAACTGAACTTTTCCAGTCCTGTGGCCACTGCTGATTTTTCCAAATTTGCTTGCATATTGAGTGCAGCACTTTCATAGCATCATCTTTTAGGATTTGAAATAGCTCAGCTGGAATTCCATCACCTGCACTAGCTTTGTTCGTAGTGATGCTTTCTAAGGCTCACTTGGCTTCACAGTCCAGGACATCTGGCTCTAGGTGAGTGATCACACCATCGTGATTATCTGGGTCATGAAGATATTTTTTGTACAGTTTTTCTGTTTATTCTTACCATCTCTTCTTTATATCTTCTGCTTCTATCAGGTCCATGTCATTTCTGTCCTTTATTGAGCCCATCTGTGCATGAAATGTTCCCTTGGTATCTCTAATTTTCTTGAAGAAATCGCTAGTCTTTCCAATCCTGCTGTTTTCCTCTATTTCTTTGCATTGATCTCTGAGGAAGGCTTTCTTATCTCTTTTTGCTATTTTTTGGAACTCTGCATTCAGATGCTTATATCTTTCCTTTTCTCCTTTGCTTTTCACTTCCCTTCTTTTCACAGCTATTTATAAGGCCTCCCCAGACAGCCATTTTGCTTTTTTGCATTTCTTTTCCATGGGGATAGTCTTGATCCCTGTCTCCTGTACAGTGTCACAAACCTCCATCCATAGTTCATCAGGCACTCAACCTATCAGATCTAGTCCCTTAAATCTATTTCTCACACCCACTGTATAATCATAAGGGATTTGAATTAGGTCATACCTGAATGGTCTAGTGATTTTCCCTACTTTCTTCAATTTAAGTCTGAATTTGGCAATAAGGAGTTCATGATCTGAGTCGCAGTCAGCTCCAGCACCTGGTCTTGTTTTTCTTGACTGTATAGTATAGAGCTTCTCCACCTTAGGCTGCAAAGAATATAATCAATCTGAGTTTGGTATTGACCATCTGGTGATGTCCATGTGTAGAGTCTTCTCTTGTGTTTTTGGAAGAGGGTGTTTGCTATGACCAGTGCGTTCTCTTGGCAAAACTCTATTAGCCTTTGCCCTGCTTCATTCCGTATTACAAGACCAAGTTTGCCAGTTACTCCAGGTGTTTCTTTCTTTTTTTTTTTTTTTTAATTTTATTTTATTTTTTAAACTTTACATAACTGTATTAGTTTTGCCAAATATCAAAATGAATCCGCCACAGGTATACATGTGTTCCCCATCCTGAACCCTCCTCCCTCCTCCCTCCCCACACCATCCCTCTGGGTCATCCCAGTGCACCAGCCCCAAGCATCCAGTATCGTGCATTGAACCTGGACTGGCAACTCGTTTCATCCATGAAATTTTACATGTTTCATCAACTCCAGGTGTTTCTTGACTTCCTACTTTTGCATTCCAGTCCCCTGTAATGCAAAGGACATCTTTTTTGGGTGTTAGTTCTAAAAGGTCTTGTAGGTCTTCATAGAACTGTCCAACTTTAGCTTCTTCAGCGTTACTAGTTGGGGCATAGATTTGGATTACTGTGATACTGAATGGTTTGCCTTGGAAACGAACAGAGATCATTCTGTCATTTTTGAGACTGCATCCAAGTACTGCATTTCGGACTCTTTTGTTGACCATGATGGCTACTCCATTTCTTCTACTTAATCTATATTGCATAGCAGCTTTGCAGTTAAAACACTATATTGAAATATAAGACCAGACACTACAAAACTCCTAGAGGAAAACCTAGGCAGAACACTCTTTGACATAAATTCCAAGAAAATCTTTTTTTGATCTACCTCCCAGAGTAATGAAAATAAAAATAAATAAATGGAATCTAATTAAACTTAAAAGCTTTTACACAGCAAAGGAAACCATAAGCAAAAAAAAGACCATCTTCAGGAGGGGAGAAAATGTTTGCAAACAAAGCAACTGATAAGGGATTAATCTCCAACATATACAAACAGCTCATGCAGCTAAACATCAAAAAATCAATCATTATTAAAAAAAAATCAAAAAATGTGTGAAAGATAAGTCAATAAGTAGACATTTCTCTGAAGAAGACATACAGATGATCAAAAAGCACGTGGAAAGATACTCAGCATCACTAATTATTAGAGAAATGCAAATCAAAACTCTAATGGTATCACCTCACAGCAAGTCAGAATGACCATCATCAAAAAATCTACAAGCAATAGTACTGGAGAGGGTGTGGAGAAAAGGGAATCCTCTTACAGTGTTGGTGGGAATGTAAATTGATACATCCAGCATAGAAAACGGTATGGAGGTTCTTTAAAAACTAAAAATGGGACTGCTATATCATCCAGCAATCCCATTCCAGGGAAGACACCCAGAGAAAACTGTAACTCGAAAAAATAGATGCACCCCAGTGTTCATTGCAGCACTATTTATAATAGGTAGGTCATGGAGGCAACCTAAATGTCCATCAACAAAGGAATTGATAAAGAAGCTATATGATACATATATACAATGGAATATTGCTCAGCCATAAAAAAGAACAAAATGGTTCCATATGCAGCAACATGGATACACCTAGAGATTGTCATACCGAGTGAAGTCAGACAGAAAGACAAACATCATATGATATTGCTTCAATGTGGAATCTTTAAAAAGGAACACAGATGAATTTATTTGCAAAACAGAAATAGAGTCGCAGATGTAGAAAACAAACTTACAGTTACCAGAGGATAAGGAGGGGAGGGGTAAACTGGGAGATTGGAGTTGGCATATATACATTACTATATATAAAATAGATAACTTATAAGAGCCTGCCATATAGCACAGGGAACTCTACTCAAAACTCTGTAATGTCCTATATAGGAAAGGCATCTTTAAAAAAAAGAGTGGATATATGTATATGTGTAAATGAATCACCTTGCTGTACACATGAAACTAACACAACATTTTCAATCAACTATACTCCAATAAAAACAACAACAAAACACTGTATTGAAATCCTTCTAGAACTTCTAGCACTACAGCTTTCAAACACCTCATGCCAAATTATACAAAAGACTACTATGTCTAAACAAACCTAGGGAGATGCCCTAGCAAATTCAGTAATTAGAATTATATTCTTAGATTTATTGTGAAGGATAATTGCTTGCTGTTACCTGTAATCAAGGCAAAAAGTGTTATTTATGTATGAAACTTCGTATTTTATACTGAGGAAGAATGAATTTTAATACATTTGACCAAAATGAAATGCTTGCAGTATAATTGGTAATAACTGCAATGAAAATAGTGGTTTATCTCAGTCACATGATTAAAATTGAAAGAGAAATCATGAATTACTAATCATTAGTTTCTAAACTTTAATGAATTTGCCACCTAAATACTGTGAGAAGAATAGGAACATTGCTATTCTCCTGTATTAGCATTTGTTCAAAGAATTTGGAGTTTAACTGACTTAAAATAAGTATAAAAAAATAAAAAATCTTTAAATCTAGGTTAGATTTAGTTAGTTTAACTAATAATAGCTTTATTCCAATAAGATTATCCAACTAAATACCCAGGTGACTGTATTTAAGTAATCATTCTTGTTGTAGCTCAATATCTTTTTTTTTTAAAAACTAGCCAGCAGTATTATATTTACTTTGAAAAAAGTAGAAAATTATCCATGTGGAAGTGACAGACTTTTGTGAACTGTAGGTGAGCTCATTTTCCTCTAAGCTATCAAGAAAATTCATTGAATATTACTTAAGACAATGACAATTTTGTTCTTTCATTTGTCATCCATTTTCTTGTTATTCTATCAAAGAAAGAGGTTATAAAGAAATAAGAAATGAGATAGATTAATCCCTATTAAAGCTACTTCAAGTTCTTTAAAAGAAAGTAGCAAAATGTTGATACTTATACTGTGAAGCCATTTGATATCACAAATTAATCAACATTCTGTTTGTCTTCCCAAGGAAACAATAATTATAATGTTTTATAAGCATTTAGGGCATGACCATATTTACTGCATTTTCATTTAAGGTGAATGAATTCACCTTGCTTTTGGAAATCAGTCCTTGTCTCCAAATATAAATTTATAATCTCAGTTTTATATAACTTAGCTGAATGTTACCCCAGAAGTAATTATATCCTTTTTGTTTTAACAAGATTTACCATACATCACAGTTTGCTTGGAACACTCCTGGTTTGTGCGTTTGGCTCTCAACTTTACTCTTCTCGATAACAAATTATATGGCCATCCACTTTAACTGTCTTTAATTTTAGTTAAATTTTTTTCAGTGAATATATAATAAATAGTTAGAATTTGTTATAAAAAAAAAAAGATTTTTTTCCTGAGGGATTTTGATATCTTCCATGAATACTTTCTCCAGAATCACTGCAGATGGTGATTGCAGCCATGAAATTAAAAGACGCTTACTCCTTGGAAGGAAAGTTATGACCAACCTAGATAGCATATTCAAAAGCAGAGACATTACTTCGCCAACAAAGGTCTGTCTAGTCAAGGCTATGGTTTTTCCAATAGTCATGTATGGATGTGAGAGTTGGACTGTGAAGAAAGCTGAACACCAAAGAATTGATGCTTTTGAACTATGGTGTTGGAGAAGACTCTTGAGAGTCCCTTGGACTGCAAGGAGATCCAACCAGTCCATTCTAAAGGAGATCAGCCCTGGGATTTCTTTGGAAGGACTGATGCTGAGGCTGAAACTCCAATACTTTGGCCACCTCATGTGAGGAGTTGACTCATTGGAAAAGACTCTGATGCTGGGAGGGATTGGGGGCAGGAGGAGAAGGGGACGACAGAGGATGAGATGGCTGGATGGCATCACTGACTCAATGTATGTGCGTCTGAGTGAACTCCGGGAGTTGGTAATGGACAGGGAGGCCTGGCGTGATGCAATTCATGGGGTCGCAAAGAGTCAGACATGACTGAGTGACTGAACTGAACTGAACTGAACTGTCCATACATGATAGTTATTTAAAAAGAAAATAGCTATTAATCATGTGAAGCTCAGACATCAATACAGTATTGAGTTTAATAGGGGAGATTGAGAAGAAGGATAGTTTAGTACTTACAAAGCAGAGTCTGGCTGACTAGATGCATATCCTTACTGGTTATGTGTTACATACTACTAGCTATGTGACCTTGAGAATGGTACTTAATTAACCTCTCTCTGTCTCAGTTTTCGTATCTGTAAAGTGATGAGAGTAATAGTATCTACCTCAGGGTTTATGAAAATTTACCAGGTTGATGTGTGTGGCACATAGTCTTAATATGTGTTCAATTAGTGTTTCCTGATATCATTAAGAATGTATAAAGCACTGTGATGGCCACATATTAATCTTTGAATAATTTGTTAACAATGAAAACACTCATAAGTAAAATCAAAGCCATAGTAGTATATTTTAATATTTGCATAGGCCCGTATCCTAAAATTCTTTTTCATTCTCTCACCATTACTACCTATACATTTCAATAACCCTTGGGAATCCACAGGAAAATAGAGAAGCTTTAATGATGATCAGAGTAGTGTTTTTTATTGTTAAATTTTAGTATGTATAGTTAATTTATTATTGAAACACACCTTGATAAGTGAGAATAGATGAGCGTATTTTTTTGGGCTACAGCACTGATTTTTTTGTGTGGTACTCCATTATATGTATGTACACAGGCTTTTAAATATTTTTATTGGAGCATATAGTTGCTGTTGCTGAACAACGAATAGTTGCTTTATACTGTTGTGTTACTTTCTGCTGTACAACAAAGTAAGTCAGCTATGCATATACATATATTCCCTCTTTTTTTTTAATTTCTTCCCATTTAGGTCACCACAGAGTATTAAATAGAGTTCCCTGTGATTCTTGTTTTCGTTATTCAGTCACTAAGTCATGTCTGACTCTTTGTGACCCCATGGACTGCAGCACGCTAGGCTTCCCTGTTCTTCACTATCTCTCAGAGTTGGCTCAAATTCATGTCCATTGAGTTGGTGATGCTATCTAACCATCTCATCCTCTGCTCCCTCCTTCTCCTTTTGACTTCAATCTTTCCCAGCATCAGAGTCTTTTCCAGTGAGTCACCTCTTCACATCAGGTAGCCAAAGTATTAGAGCTTCAGCTTCAGCATTAGTCCTTCCAATGAATATTCAGGACTGCTTTCCTTTAGGATTGAATGGTTTGATCTCCTTGCAGTCCAAGGGGATCTCAAGAGCCTTCTCCAACGCAATTTGAAAGCTTCAATTCTTTGGCATTCAGCCTTCTCTATGGACCGATTCTCACATCCATACATGAGTACTGGAAAAACCATTGCTTTGTCTATGTGGACCTTTGTCAGCAAAGTGATGTCTCTGCTTTTTAATATCCTGTCTAGGATTGTCATAGTTTTCCTTAAAAGAAGCAAGTGTCTTTAATTTCATTCCTGCAGTCACCATCCACAGTGACTTAGGAGCCCAAGAAAATAGAATTTGTCACTGCTTCCACTTTTTTCCCTTCTCTTTGCCATGAAGTGATGGGACCAGATGCCATTAACTTAGTTTTTTTTTTAAATGTTGAGTTTCAAGCCAGCTCTTTTGCTCTTCTCTTTCACCCTCATCAAGAGGCTTTTTAGTCCCTCTTCCTGTCATTAGGATAGTATAATCTACAAATCTGAGGTTGTTGATATTTCTTCTGGCAATCTTAATTCCAGCTTGTGATTCACCCAGTCTGCCACTTCACACAATGTACTCTGCATATCAATTAAATAAGAAGGGTGACAATGTACAGCCTTGTCATACTCTTTTCCCAATTTTGAACCAGTCCATTGTTCTGTGTCCGGTTCTAACTACTGCTTTGTGATCTGCATATAAGTTTCTCAGGAGACATGTAAGGTGGTCTGGTAATCCCATCTCCTTAAAAATTTTCCACAGTTTGTTGTGATCCACACAAAGGCTTCAGTGTAGTCAATGAGACATAAATAGATGTTTTGGGGGAACTCCATTACTTTCTCCATGATCCAATGAATGTTGGGCAATTTGATCTCTGGTTCCTCTGCCTTTTCTAAATTCAGCTTGAACATCTAGAAGTTCTAAGTTCACATACTACTGAAGCTAGCTTGAAAGATTTTGAGCAAAAACCTGCTAGAATGTGAAATGAGCAAAGTTGCACATTGGTTTGAACATTCTTTGGCATTGCCCTTCTTTGAGATTGGAATGAAAACTGACCTTTTCCAGTCCTGTGGCCACTGCTGAGTTTTCCAAATTTGCTGACATATCACATGCAGCACTTTAACAGCACCATCTTTTAGGATCTTAAATAGCTCAGTTGGAATTCTGTCTCGTCCACTAGCTTTGTTCTCAGTAATGCTTCCTAAGGCCCACTTGACTTCACACTCCATGATGTCTGACTCTAGGTGAGTGACTATGCCATCGTGGTTAGCTGAGTCATTAAGACTTTTTTGTCTAGTTCTTCTGTGTATTCCTGGCAGCTTTTCTTAATCTCTTCTGCTTCGGCTAGGTCCTTACAGTTTCTGTCCTTTATCATGCCCATACTTATAGGAAATATTCCCATGATATCTTCAATTTTCATGAAGAGATCTCTAGTTTTTCCCATTCTATTGTTTTCCTCTGTTTATTTGCATTGTTCATTTAATAATGCCTTTTTATCTCTCCTTGCTATTCTCTGAAGTCTGAATTCAGTTGGGTATATCTTTCACTCTCTTCCTTGCTTTTTACTTTTCTTCTTTTCTCAACTATTTATAAAGCCTCCTTAGAGAACCACTTTGCCATCTAGCATTTCTTTTTCATTGAAATGGTTTTGACCACTGCCTCATGTACAGTGTTACGAATCTCCATCCGTAGTTCTTCAGGCACTCTTTCTACCAGATCTAATCCTTTGAATGTGTTTGTCACCTAGACTGTATAATCATAAAGGATTTGATTTAGGTCAAACCTGCTGGGAAAAACATCAATAACCTCAGATATGCAGATGACACCACCCTAGTGGCAGAAAATGAAGAGGAACTAAAAAGCCTCATAATGAAGGTGAAAGAGGAGAGTGAAAAAGCCAGCTTAAAACTTAATATTCAAAAAACTAAGATCATGGCCTCCAGTCCCATCAATTTATGGCTAATAGATGGGGGGAAAATGGAAACAGTGGAAACAAAAAAAAAATAAAAACTTTTTTTTCTTGGGCTCCAAAATCACTGCAGACAGTGACTGCAGACTTGAAATTAAATGATGCTTACTCCTTGGAAGAAAAGCTATGACAATCCTAGACAGCATATTAAAAAGCAGAGGTATTACTTCTGACACAGGTCTGTGTAGTCAAAGCTATGGCTTTTCCAGTAATCATGTACGAATGTGAGAATTGGACCATAAAGAAGGCTGAGTGCCAAAGAATTGATGCTTTTGAACTGTGTTGCTGGAGAAGACTTTTGAGACCCCCTTGGACAGGCTTCAGCAGTATGTGAACTGTGAACTTCCAGATGTTCAGGCTGCTTTTAGCAAGGCAGAGGAATCAGAGATCAAATTGCCAACATCCGCTGGATCATGGACAAAGCCATAGGGTTCCAGAAAAACATCTGTTTCTGCTTTATTGACTATTCCAAAGCCTTTGACTGTGTGGATCACAATAAACTGTGGAAAATTCTGAAAGAGATGGGAATACCAGACCACCTGACCTGCCTCTTGAGAAACCTATATGCAGGTCAGGAAGCAACAGTTAGAACTGGACATGGAACAGCAGACTGGTTCCAAATAGGAAAAGGAGTATGTCAAGGCTGTATATTGTCACCCTGCTTATTTATATGCAGAGCACATCATGAGAAACGCTGGGCTAGAAGAAGCACAAGCTGGAATCAAGATTGCCGGGAGAAATCTCAATAGCCTCAGATATGCAGATGACACCACCCTTATGGCAGAAAGTGAAGAGGAACTAAAAAGCCTCTTGATGAAAGTGAAATAGGAGAGTGAAAAAGTTGGCTTAAAGCTCAACATTCAGAAAATGAAGATCATGGCATCTGGTCCCATCAGTTCATGGCAAATAGATGGGGGAACAGTGGAAACAGTGTCAGACTTTATTTTGGGGGGCTCTAAAATCAGTGCAGGTGGTGATTGCAGCCAGGAAATTAAAAGATGCTTACTCCTTGGAAGGAAAGTTATGACCAACCTAGATAGCATATTCAAAAGCAGAGACATTACTTTGCCAACAAAGGCCTGTCTAGTCAAGGCTATGGTTTTTCCATTGGTCATGTATGGATGTGAGAGTTGGACTGTGAAGAAACCTTAGCACCAAAGAATTGATGCTTTTGAGCTGTGGTATTGGAGAAGACTCTTGAGAGTCCCTTGGACTGCAGGGAGATCCAACCAGTCCATTCTAAAGGAGATCAGCCCTGGGTGTTCTTTGGAAGAAATGAAGCTAAAGCTGAAACTCCAGTACTTTGGCCACCTCATGCGAAGCGTTGACTCATTGGAAAAGACTCTGATGCTGCGAGGGATTGGGGGCAGAAGGAGAAGGGGATGACAGAGGATGAAATGGCTGGATGGCATCATTGACTCGATGGACGTGAGTCTGAGTGAACTCCGGGAGTTGGTGATGGACAGAGAGGCCTGGCGTGCTGCGATTCATGGGGTCGCAGAGAGTTGCACACGACTGAGTGACTGAACTGAACTGAACTGTACAGCAAGGAGATCAAACTAATCAATCCTAAAGGTAATCAACCCTGAATATTCATTGGAAGGATTAATGCTGAAGTTGAAGCTCCAATACTTTGGCCACCTGATGCAAAGAACTGACTCATTGGCAAAAAACCCTGATGCTGGGAAAGATCGAAGGCAGGAAGAGAAGGGCGATAAAGGGATGTGATGGTTGCATGTCATCCCCAATTCAATGCACATGAGTTTGAGCAAACTCTGGGAGACAGTGAAGGACAGGGAAGCCTGGCGTCCATGGGGTCACAAAGAGAGACCCGACTGAGGGACTCAACAACACCAACAATAGCTGAATGGCCTTGTGGTTTCCCCTACTTTCTTCAGTTTATGCTTGAATTCTGCAATAAGGAGCTCATGATCTGAGTCACATTCAGCTCCAGTTTTTATTTTTAGTGATTGTATAGAGCTTCTCTTTCTTTAACTGCAAACAACATAATCAGTCTGATTTTGTTATTGACCATTTTGTGATGTCCATGTGTAGAGTTGTCTCTTATGTTGTTGGAAAAAGGTGTTTGCTATAAGCAGTGTATTCTCTTAACAAAACTGTTAGCCTTTGCCCTGCTTCATTTTGTATTCCATGGCCAAACTTCCCTCTTATTCTGGGTATCTCTCTTTTTTAAATTTATTTTTATTATCTGTGCTGGGTTTTCATTGCTGTGCAGGCTTTTCTGTAGTTGCACCATGCGGGGCTCACTCTCTATTTGCCATGCACAGGCTTCTCATTGTGGTGGCTTCTCTTGTTGCAGAGCACAGGCTCTAGGGCATGGACTTCAGTAGTTGCAGCTCCCAGACTCTAAAGCAGGAGCTCAGTAGTTGTGATGCATGGGTTTAGTTCCTCCATGGCATGTGAGATCTTCCTGGATCAGGAATAGAACCCCTGCCCCCTCAATTGGCAGATGAATTCTTTACCACTGAGCCACCAGAGAAGCCCTTGACTATCTCCTGACTTCTGCTTTTACATTCCAATACCCTGTGATGAAAAAGACATCATTTTTTGGTATTAGTTCTAGAAGGTGTTGTAGATCTTCATAGAAACTGTCAACTTCAGCTTCTTTGGCATCAGTGGTTGAGGCATAGACTTGGATTACTGTGATACTGAATGGTTTAATCAGAAATGAACCAAGATCATTCTGTTGTTTTTTGAGATTGCACCCAAGTATACTGTGTTTCAGACTCTCTTGTTGACTATGAGGACTATTCCATTTCTTCTAAGGGATTCTTGCCCACAGTAGTAGATATAAATGGTCATATCTTTTTGCCTTTTCATACGGTCCATGTGGTTCTCCAAGCATGAATAGTAGAGTGGGTTTCCATTTCCTTCTCCAGTGGACCACATTTTGTCAGAACTCTTCACTATGATCCCTCTATCTTGGGTGGCCCTGCATGGCATGACTCATAGCTTCATTGAGTTGTTAAAGCCCCTTTGCCATGACAAGGCTGTGATCCTTGAAGTGGAGGTTCTCATTAGTTATCTGTTTAATACATATTAGTATATGTATGTCAGTCTTAGTCTCCCAGTTGATTCCGTGACCCTTACCCCCTTGATCTGTATAGGTTTGTTTTCTATTTCTATGTGTCTATTTCTGCTTTGCAAATAAGTTCATCTATACCAGGAACCCAAATGTCCAGCAACAAGTACATGGATAGACAACCTATTGTGTATCTCCACATATGAACTCACAATCCCCTGCCCCTCATTCACTGGCAGCCAAAAACCTACTGTCTGACAGACACTTCAGGTTAGTTTAAATTTTCTTGAGGTGCTTGTAAATGAAATCCTACAGCATGTAGTCTTTTTTGTTTCTTTCTTTTTTTTTTTAATTTTATTTTATTTTTAAACTTTACAATATTGTATTAGTTTTGCCAAATATCGAAATGGATCCACCACAGGTATACATGTGTTCCCCATCCTGAACCCTCCTCCCTCCTCCCTCCCCATACCATCCCTCTGTGTCGTCCCAGTGCACCAGCCCCAAGCATCCAGTATCATGCATCAAACCTGGACTGGCAACTCATTTCATACATGATATTATACATGTTTCAATGCCATTCTCCCAAATCTTCCCACCCTCTCCCTCTCCAACAGAGTCCATAAGACTGTTCTATACATTGGTGTCTCTGTCATAATTATTTTGACATTCATCCATGTTGTTGGAGTGTGTCAGTGGTTTGTTAGTTTACATCAAATATCCATTGTGTGGATACAGGACAGGTTGTCTGTACGTTTACCTGTTGATGGATATTTGAGTTGTTGCCAGTTTTGTGATATTACCAGTAAAGCTGCAGTGAATATCCATGTGGCAGTGTTTACATGGATTCATGCCTTTCATTTTTGTAAAAATACTGAGGGTTAGAGTGAGTGTGTCATATATTTAACTTTCAAGTACACCGTCAAGCTGTTTTTCAGTTCCTGTACCATTTTATTGATACATTCCCAACAGTAGTGTATGAGAATTTTAGTTCTTCAATATCCAAACCAACACTTGATATGATCATTCTTTTTAATTTTAGCTATTTTAAAATGTGTATAATAATATCTCATATTATTTTAATTTGTAATTCCTTAGTAACTAATGTTAAGCATTTTTAATGTGCTTATTTTCCATCCATTTATATTTTCTGAATTGTCTATTGAAATTTTTTATATCCCTTTTTTTACTTGGTTCATTTTCTTATTATTGAGTTTTGAGAAAAGAAAGAAAGTGAAATTGCTCAGTTGTGTCCGACTCTTTGCAACCCCATGGACTGTGGCCTACCCGGGTTCTCTATCCATGGGATTTTTCAGGCATGAATGCTGGAGTAGGTTGCCATTTCCTTACCCAGGGGATCTTCCCAACCCAGGGATTGAACCCGGGTCTCCCGCATTGTAGGCAGACACTTGACTGTCTGAGCCACCAGGGAATATTCTAGATGCAAGTCCATTATCAGAGCTATGCCTTGTGGATTTTTTTCTCTGTGTCTATAAATTGTCATTTAATTCTCTTAATTGTCTTTTGACATGAAGACATTTCTAATGTTGGTAAAGACAGTGTTAATTTTTTTTTTCCTTCTCTGTATCATGTTTATGGTGTTATAACTAAGAAATGTTTGCCTTGCCTAAAATTTCAAGGTTTTTCCCTGTGTTTTCTTTTAGAAGTTTTATATTTTTAAGTTTTACATTTAAATCTATGATCTATTTTGATTTAATATTTGTATTTGGTGCAATATATGGTTCAAAGCTAATTTTTTCATACCGACACCCAATTATTTCAACAACATTTGTTGAAAATACTATCCGTTTTCTATGGAATTACATTTGTATCTTGACCAAAAATCAGCTGCCCGGATATGCATGATTCTATTTATATACTTTCTACTGTGTTCCATTAACCTATTTGCCTGTCATTTACTCCATTACCACACTGCCTTCATTACTGTTTCTTTATGATTAAGTTTTGAAGTTAGATACTGTTAGTCAGCCAGCTGTTTTCAACTTATTCAGAGTTGTTTTGAACTGGGTCCTTTGCTTTTCTTTATGAATTTTGTAGTCAGCTTTTCAGTTTCTACCAAAAAAAGACTTTTAGGATTTTGATTGAGATGGGGTTGAATATATAAATCAATTCAGGGAGAATTGACATTTTACCAACACTGAGTCTTCTGATGCATGAACATGGTATCTTTTTCCAGTTATGCCTTCTTTAATTTCATTAGTGTTTTATAGTTTGCAGTGTACAAGTCTTACACATCTTTTTTTGTATATTTTATATTTCCTATTTTTCCTATTATTGTAAATAGCATTGATTTTAAATTTCATGTTGCAATTTTTCTGCTGCTAGTATGTAGAAATGCAATTGTTTTTTATTTTTAATTGGAGGATAATTGCTTTACAGTATTGTGGTTTTATTTTGATCTTGTATACTACAACTTTGATAAAAGTCACTTATTCTACTAGGTTTCTTTTTTATAGATTTCAACATTTTTTCAACATAAACAATCATGTCATTTGTGAATAGTTTTACTGCTTTCTCATTTGGATGTATTTTATTTTCAATGGCTAAAACTTACAGTATAGTGTTATAGAAGTGAAGAGGATGGACTGTCTTATTTATTCCTGATCTTGATGGAAATCATACACTTTTTTTACGCTTTAAGTATGATGTTGGCTGTAGTTTTACATGAGTGAGTGAGTGAAGTCGCTCAGTGGTGTCCGACTCTTTGTGACCCCATGTACTGTATAGCCTACCAGGTTCCTCTCTCCATGGGATTCTCCAGGCAAGAGTATTGGAGTGGGTTGCCATTGCCTTCTCCAGGGGATCTTCCCAACCCAGGGATCAAACCCAGGTCTTCCGCATTCCAGGCAGACGCTTTAACCTCTGAGCCACCAGGGAAGTTTTACATAGATGCTTTTAATTAGGTTGAGGAAGTTCCATTCTCTCCTGTTTGATGAACATTTTTTGTTAGAGATAGTTGTTGAATTCTGTCAAATGTTTTTCTTTATCTATTGAGAGAGATTGCATGTTTTTTTGTATTTTTATTGCTACATTTATAATTACATTGATTCTCAATTGTTAAACTAACCTTGTTTTCCCAAGGTAAACAAGACTTGGTTATGACATATTATTCTTTTTATATATAACATGACTTTACACACATAGCTGAGTTTGATTTGCTAAATTTTTGTTTATAATTTTTATATTTACATTCATGAGGGATTTGGTTTGTAGTTTTCTTGTAATATCTTCCAGAGTGTGTGTGTGTGTGTGTGTGTGTGTGTGTTCAGTCATGTCCAACTCTGCAACCCCATGGACTATAGCCTGCCAGGCTCCTCTGTTCATGAAAATTTCCAGGCAATAATACTGGAGTGGGTTGCCATTTCCTACTCTGGGGGATCTTCTGACCCAAGTATCAAGCTCACATTTCTTGCATCTCTTGTATTGGCAGGCAGATTCTTTACCACTGTGCCACCTGGGAATCCCTGTAATATCTTTCTGGCCTCATTGTGTGAGTTGGAAGACATTATCTCATCTTCAGTATTCTGGAAGAATCATTTAGAATTGGAATTGATTTCATGTCCAGCTCTTTGCAACCCCACGGACTACATAATCCATGGAATTCTCCAGGCCAGAATACTGGAGTGGATAGTCTTTCCCTTTTCCAGGGGATCTTCCCAACCCAAGGATCGAACTCAGGTCTCCCATATTGCAGGTAGATACTTCACCAGCTGAGCCACAAGGAAGACCCCATAAAGAAAAGCCAGTAATATTGCCAGTGAAATGAGTTTATTTTGGGAATGGCAGAAAATTGCAATTCGGGACAAGCCAACTAGCATGACCTATAGTCAGGACTCCATTTTAAATGAGATTTTCTTTGTACATTTTACATTTATACTTCACTAATGAATTAAACTTGGCTTAGAGGTTTTTTAGTGGAGATTTTTAACTGTAAATACAATTTCTTTAATACCTTTGAAATTATTTATTTCTCCTTGATTGAGCATTGGTATACTTTTTCTTTCAAGGAAATTGTTCATTATTGAGTTCAGTCCAGTTCTGTTCTGTTGCTGTCATGTTGGACTCTGCCACCCCAGGGACTGCAGCAGGGCAGGCTGCCCTGTCCATCAGCAACTCCCAGAGTCTACTCAAACTCAAGTCCATTGAGTCACTGATACCATCCAATCATCTCATCTTCCATCGTCCCCTTCTCCGCCTGCCTTCAATCTTTCTCAGCATCAGGGTTTTTTCCAGTGAGTCAGTTCTTCATATCAGATGGCCAAAGTATTGGAGTTTCAGCTTCAGCATCAGTCCTTCCAATGAATATTCAGGACTGATTTTCTTTAGGATGGACTGGTTGGATCTGCTCGCTGTCCAAGGGACTCTCAAGAGTCTTCTCCAACACCACAGTTCAAGAGCATCAATTCTTTGGCGATCAGCTTTCTTTATAGTCCAGCTCTCACATCCATACATGACTATTGGAAAAATCATAGCTTTGACTGGGTGAACTTTGTTGGCAAAGTAATGTCTCTGCTTTTTAATATGCTATCTAGTTTGGTCATAGCTTTTCTTCCAAGGAGCAAGCGTCTTTTATTTTCATGGGTGCATTTACCATCTGCAGTGATTTTGGAGCCCAAAGAAATAAAGTCTGCCACTGTTTCCACTGTTGCCCCATCTGTTGGCTATGAACTGATGGGACCAGATGCCGTGATCTTAGTATTCTGAATGTTGAGTTTGAAGCAACCTTTTTCACTCTCCTCTTGACTTGCATCAGGAGGCTCTTTAGTTCTTCTTCACTTTCTGCCATAAGGGTGGTGTCATCTGCATATCTGAGGTTATAGATATTTCTCCCAGCAATCTTGATTCCAGCTTGTGCCTCATCCAATCCAGCATTTCTCATGATGTACTCTGTATATAAGTTAAATAATCAGGGTGACAATATACAGCCTTGACGTACTCCTTTTCCGATTTGGAACCAGTCTGTTGTTTCATGTATGGTTCTAACTGTTGTTTCTTGACCTGCATACCAATTTCTCGGGAGGCAGGTCAGGTGGTCTGGTATTCCCTCCTCTTGAAGAATTTTCCACAGTTTGTTGTGATCCACACAGTCAAAGGCTTTGGCATAGTCAGTAAAGCAGAAGTAGATATTTTTCTGGAATTCCCTTGCTTTTTCTATATCCAGTGGATGTTGGCAATTTGATTTCTGGTTCCTCTGCCTTTTCTAAATCCATCTTGAGCATCTAGTAGTTCTTGGTTTTCATACTGTTGAAGCATAGCCTGGAGAATTTTGAGTATTACTTTGCTAGTGTGTGAGATGAGTGCAATTGTGCAGTAGTTTGAGCATTCTTTGGCATTGCCTTTCTTTGGGATTGGAACAAAAACTGACCTTTTCCAGTCCTGTGGCCACTGCTGAGTAATATTCCATTATTGAGTAGAATGTCATAAAGTGTTTCATATTATCTCACTAATCTGTTAATGTCTATAGATGCTGTTGTGATGTATACTTCCATATTTTAGTCATAATTATGAACTGATCTATTTATCTTTGCAGATTTATCAGTTTTTGCTTCATATATTTTGAAGCTCTATTTTTAGGTATGTAAATTATTTATAAATTTGACCTCTATATTACTTGTCTGTTCCTCTTTATCATTATTAAATGACCTTCTTATTTTAATTTTTTTTAATTGAAGGATAATTGTTTTACAGAATTTTTGTTGTTTTCTGTCATACCTCAACATGAGTCAGCCATAGGTATACATACACCCACTCCAGTGTTCTTGCCTGGAGAATCCCAGGGACGGGGGAGCCTGGTGGGCTACAGTCTATGGAGTCCCACAGAGTTGGACACGACTGAAGTGACTTAGCAGCAGCAACAGCATACATATATCCCCTCCCTTTTGAAACTCCCTCCCATCTCCTCCCTCTGCATCCCACCCTTGTAGGTTGATACAGAGTTTCCTGAGCCATACAGCAAATTCCTGTTGAGTTTGATTTTCCTGAGCCATATAGGAAATTCCTGCCGGCTATGTATTTTACATATGGTAATATAATTTTCCATGTTACTCTTTCCATACATCTCACTCTCTCCTCCCCTTTCCCCATGTCTATAAGTCTGTTTTCTATGTCTGTTTCTCCAGTGCTGCCCTGTAAATAAGTTCTTCAGTACCATTCTTCTAGATTCCATATATATGTGTTAGCATAAGATATTTATCTTTCTCTTTCTGACTTACTTCACTCTGTATCATAGGTTCTGGGTTCATCCACCTCATCAGAACTGACTCAAACGTGTTCCTTTTTATGACTGAGTAATATTCCATTGTGTATATGTACCACAAACTCTTTATCCATTTTCTGTTGATGCACATCTAGGTTGCTTCCATGTTCTAGCTATTGTAAGTAGTGCTGAAATGAACAATGGGATACATGTGTCTTTTTCAGTTTTGGTTTCCTCAGGGTATATGCCTAGGAGTGAGATTGCTGGGTCATATAGTGGTTTTATTCCTAGTTTTTAAAGGAATCTCCATACCAATGAAATGACCTGCTTAATCCCTGGTAATTTTTCACATTGTTATTGAAAGATACATTCACTCAGTATAAAATTCTAGATTTTCATTTCTTTCTTTTTTTTTTTAATTTCCAATTTTTTCAGATAAACTTGACATACAGTACTGTGTCCATTTAAGGTATACAACATAATTTTGACTT
This sequence comes from Bubalus kerabau, assembly GCF_029407905.1. Classification (NCBI taxonomy): domain Eukaryota; kingdom Metazoa; phylum Chordata; class Mammalia; order Artiodactyla; family Bovidae; genus Bubalus; species Bubalus kerabau. Next base: position 82,731,323 of record NC_073647.1, read on the forward strand.
ATGCACATCATGATTGTTGTCATAATAAGTTTAGTAAATATTCATCATCTCATATAGATACAAAAATAACAAATGAAAAGCAATTTTTCCCTTATAATGAGAATTCTTAGAATTTATTGTAACAACTTTCATATATAACATACAGCATTTTAATTATACTTACATCTCTAGTTGAATATTGCATCTCTAGTACTTACTTATAACTAGAAGTTTTTAATTTTGGCTGCTGCATCTGATTCTGTTTCTCCCACACCCTGCTTTTAGTAACCACAAATCTGATCTCTTTTTCTTTTTTTTTATTTTTGAAATATAATTGATCTGCAGAATTGTGTTGGTTCCTGTTACACAACATGGTGATTTGATATTTTGTACATTTCAAACTGACCAGCATGATAAGTCTAGGTACAATATGTAACCAAAGATTGACTGTATTCCACACACTGTACATTTCATACCCATGATTCACTTATTTCACAACTAGAAGTTTGTGCCTGTTAATCTTCCTTACCTGTTTATTCACCGTACTCACCTCCTTTTTCACAAATACCTGTTTGTTCTTTGTATCTGTAATACCATTTATGTTTTGTTATATGTGTTCATTTATTTTCTGTTTTAGAGTCCACATAAAAGTGAGATCATGTTGTATTTGTTTTTCTCTGACTTATTCCACTTAGCATAGTACTTTGTAGACCCACTCATATTTTTGCAAATGGCGAAGTTTTTATAATGGTATATTAATGTTCCATTGAATATATGTATATATACACACACACACACATCTATGCACTCAATCACTTCAGTCATGTCTGACTCTTTGCAACCTCATGGACTATAGCCTACCAGGCTCCGTTGTCCATGGAATTTTCCTGACAAGAGTATGGAGTGGATTGTCATGCCCTCCTCTAGGGATACACATCTATATGCATTTGTCATTGATGGACATGTAGGTTGCTTCCATATGTTGGTTATTGTAAAAATTGCTGCAGAGAACATTGGAATGTATATACGTTTTTGAATTAGTGTTTTTGTTCTCCTCAGGTAAATACACAGATGAAATTGATGGATCATGTGGCAGTTCTATTTTTAATTTTTTGAGGAACCTTAATACTGTTTTCCTTTGTGGCTATACCAATTTACAATCATACTAACATTGCATGAGGATTCCCTCCTCTCCACATTCTTGCCAGCATGTTGTTTGTTGTCTTTTTTGTTAATAAACATTCTGATAGATGTGTAGTGGTATCTCAGTTGGTTTGATTTTCATTTCCTTGATCATTAGTGATGTTGAGCATCTTTTCATTCATCTGCTGGCCATCTATAGGTCTTTGGAAAAATGTCTATTTAGGTCCTCTGTCCATTTCTTAATTTGGTTGTTTGGATTTTTTTGTGTTTTTTTTTTTGATGTTGAGTACATGATTTATTTGTACATTTTGGATATTAACTCCTTAGCAGTCATATTATTTACAAGTATCTTCTTCCATTCAGTAGGCTTCCTTTTTGTTTGCTTGATAGTTTCCTTTGCTATGCAAAAGCTTTTTCTTTAGTTTGATGTCCTCCAAGTTGTTTATTTTTGGTTTTGTTTCCCTTTCCTGAGGAAGACATGTTCAAAAAATATTGCTAAGTCTGATTTCAAAGAGTTTACTGCTTATGTTTTCTTCTAGAAATTTTATGGTTTCAGGTCTTAATTATATAATCCATTTTTAGTTTATTTTTGTATATGGTGTGAGGAAGTAGTCCAGTTTGATTCTTGTGCATGTAATTATTTAGTTTTCTCATCATCTTTTATTGATGAAATTATCTTTTCCCCACTGTATTCTCTTGCCTTCTTTATTGGAGATTAATTGATTATATGTGCATCAGTTTATTTCTGGGCTATGTTCTTTTCCAGTGATCTGTGTGTCTGTTGTGCCAGTACCATAATGTTTTGATTATTGTAGGTTTGTAGTTTTTACTTTGTATCAGGGAGCATGATATCGACAGCTTTGTTATTTTTTCTCAAGATTGCTTTGGCACTTGGAGATCTTTTCCAGTGCCATACAAATTTTAGGGTTATTTGTTCTAGTTCTCTGAGGAATGTCATGGGTATTTTGATAGGAATATACGAATTATATTAACTATAGGTATTACTTTGGGTAGTATGGAAATTATAATAATAATAATTCTTTCAGTTTAAGGATAAAGGATATCTTCATGTCTTTTTTTAATATAAATTTATTTACTTTCATTGGAGGCTAATTACTTTACAATATTGTATTGGTTTTGCCGTACATCAACATGAATCCACCACAAATGTACATGTGTTGCCCATCCTGAACCCCACTCCCACCTCCCTCCCCATACCATCCCTCTGGATCATCACAGTGCACCAGCCCCAAGCATCCTATATCCTGCACCGAACCTGGACTGGTGATTCGTTTCACATATGATAATATACATGTTTCAATGCCATTCTCCCAAATCATCCCACCCTCACCCTCTCCCACAGAGTCCAAAAGACTGTTCTATACATCTCCTTCTCTTTTACTGTCTCGCATACAGGGTTATCGTTACCATCTTTCTAAATTCCATATATATGCATTAGTATACTGTATTGGTGTTTTTCTTTCTGGCTTATTTCACTCTGTATAATACGGTCCAGTATCATCCACCTCATTAGAACTGATTCAAATGTATTATTTTTAATGACTGAGTAATACTCCATTGTGTATATGTACCACAGCTTTCTTATCCATTCATCTGCTGATGGACATCTAGGTTGCTTCCATGTGCTGGCTATTATTAACAGCACCGTGATGAACATTGGAGTACACGTGTCTCTTTCAGTTCTGGTTTCCTTGGTGTGTATGCCCAGCAGTGGGATTGCTGGGTCGTATGGCAGTTCTATTTCCAGTTTTTTAAGGAATCTCCACACTGTTCTCCATAGTGGCTGTACTAGTTTGCATTCCCACCAACAGTGTAAGAGGGTGCCCTTTTCTCCACACCCTCTCCAGGATTTATTGCTTGTAGACTTTTGGATAGCAGCCATTCTGACTGGCGTGAAATGGTATCTCATTGTGGTTTTAATTTGCATTTCTTTGATAATGATATCTCTAATAGAGTTTTGCCAAGAGAATGCACTGGTCATAGCAAACACCCTCTTCCAACAAGACAAGAGAAGACTCTACACATGGACATCACCAGATGGTCAACACCGAAATCAGATTGATTATATTCTTTCCAGTCAAAGATGGAGAAGCTGTATACAGTCAGCAAAAACAAGACAGGGAGCTGACTGTGGCTCCGATCATGAGCTCCTTATTGCCAAATTCAGAATTAAATAGAAGACAGTAGGGAAAACCACTAGACCATTCAGGTATGACTTAAATAAAATCCCTTATGATTATACAGTGGAAGTGAGAAATAGATTTAAGGGACTAGATCTGATAGACGAGTGCCTGATGAACTATGGATGGAGGTTTGTGACATTGTACAGAGACAGGGATCAAGACCATCCCCATGGAAAATAAATGCAAAAAAGCAAAATGGCTGTCTGAAGAGGCCTTACAAATAGCTGTGAAAAGAAGGGAACTGAAAAGCAAAGGAGAAAAGGAAAGATATAAACAGCTGGATGCAGAGTTCCAAAGAATAGCAAGAAGAGATAAGAAAGCCTTCGTCAGCGATCAATGCAAAGAAATAGAGGAAAACAACAGAATGGGAAACACTAGAGATCTCTTCAAGAAAATTAGATATACCAAGGGAAATTTCATGCAAAGATGGACTCCATAAAGGACAGAAATGATATGGACCTAACAGAAGCAGAAGATATTAAGAAGAGGTGGCAAGAATACACAGAAGAACTGTAAAAAAAAGATCTTCACAACCAAGATAATCACGATGGTGTGATCACTCACCTAGAGCCAGACATCTTGGAATGTGAAGTCAAGTGGGCCTTAGGAAGCCTCACTATGAACAAATCTAGTGGAGGTGATAGAATTCCAGTTGAGCTGTTTCAAATCCTAAAAGATGATGCTGTAAAAGTGCTGCACTCAATATGCCAGCAAATTTGGGAAACTAAGCAGTGGCCACAGGACTGGAAAAGGTCAGTTTTCATTCCAATCCCAAAGAAAGGCAATGCCAAAGAATGCTCAAACTACCACACAGTTGCACTCATGTCACACGCTAGTAAAGTAATGCTCAAAATTCTACAAGCCAGGCTTCAGCAGTACATGAACCACGAACTTCCAGATGCTCAAGCTGGATTTAGAAAAGGCAGAGGAACCAGAGATCAAATTGCCAACATCCGCTGGGTCATGGAAAAAGCCAGAGGGTTCCAGAAAAACATCTATTTCTGCTTTATTGACTATGCCAGAGCCTTTGACTGTGTGGATCACAATAAACTGTGGAAAATTCTGAAAGAGATGGGAATACCAGACCACCTGACCTGCCTCTTGAGAAACCTGCATGCAGGTCAGGAAGCAACAGATAGAACTGGACATGGAACAACAGACTGGTTCCAAATAGGAAAAGAAGTACGTCAAGGCTGTTTATTTTCACCCTGCTTATTTAACTTATATGCAGAGTACATCATGAGAAAAGCTGGGCTGGAAGAAGCACAAGCTGGAATCAAGATTTCCAGGAGAAATATCAATAACCTCAGATATGCAGATGACACCACCCTTATGGCAGAAAGTGAAGAGTAACTAAAAAGCCTCTTGATGAAAGTGAAAGAGGAGAGTGAAAAAGTTGGCTTAAAGCTCAACATTCAGCAAACGAAGATCATGGCATCTGGTCCCATCACTTCATGGGAAATAGATGGAGAAACAGTGGAAACAGTTTCTGACTTTATTTTTTTGGGCTCCAAAATCACTGCAGATGGCGATTGCAGCCATGAAATTAAAAGACGCTTACTCCTTGGAAGGAAAGTTATGACCAACCTAGGTAGCATATTGAAAAGCAGAGACATTACTTTGCCAACAAAGGTCCATCTAGTCAAGGCTATGGTTTTTCCAGTGGTCATTTATGGATGTGAGAGTTTGACTGTGAAGAAATCTGAGTGCAGAAGAATTGATGCTTTTGAACTGTGGTGTTGGAGAAGACTCTTGAGAGTCCCTTGGACTGCAAGGAAATCCAACCAGTCCATTCTAAAGGAGATCAGTCCTGGGTGTTCTTTGGAAGAAATGATGCAAAGCTGAAACTCCAGTACTTTGGCCACCTCATGCCGAAGAGTTGACTCACTGGAAATGACTCTGATGCTGGCAGGGATTGGGGGCAGGCAGAAAAGAGGACGACAGAGGATGAGATGGCTGGATGGCATCACCGACTCGATGGATGTGAGTCTGAGTGAACTCAGGGAGTTGGTGATGGACAGGGAGGCCTGGCGTGCTGCGATTCATATGGTCACAAAGAGTCGGACATGACTGAGTGACTGAACTGAACTGAACTGATAATGAGTGATGTTGAGCATCTCTTCATGTGTTTATTAGCCATCTGTTTGTCTTCTTTGGAAAAATCTATACTCTGAAAATTATAAAACACTATTTCCTACATCAGTGTTTTATACTTTTCAGAGTATAGAGCTTTCACCTCCCTGGTTAAGTTTATTCCTAGACATTTTATTCTTTTTAATGTAATTTTAAATCAGAGTATTTTATTGCTTCCTCTTTCTAAATGATTATTATTATTAATGTATAGAAAAACAGCAGATTTCTGTATATTAATCTTGTATGCTGCAACTTTACTAATAAACTTATTTGCTAGTTCTGGTAGCGTTTATAAGTTTTCTCCATTTAATATCATGTCATCTGCAAGTTGGAGAAGGCAATAGTACCCCACTCCAGTACTCTTGCCTGGAAAATCCCATGGACAGAGGAGCCTGGTGGGCTGCAGTCCATGGGGTCGCTAAGAGTTGGACACGATTGAGTGACTTCACTTTCACTTTTCACTTTCACACACTGGAGAAGGAAATGGAAGTCTACTCCAGTGTTCTTGCCTGGAGAATCCCAGGGACAGGGGAGCCTGGTGGGCTGCCATCTTTGGGGTCACACAGAGTCGGACACGACTGAAGTGACTTAGCAGCAGCAGCAGCATCTGTAACTAGTGACAATTTTACTCCTCTTGCAATTTGGATGTTTTTTTTTCCTTTTTTAAATTCAGATACAGTTGATTTACAATTTAGATTAGATTTAGGTGAACAGCAAAGGGACTCAGTTCTACATAAACATATACGTGTATTTATTCTTTATAAATTATTTTCCCATATAGGTTGTTACAAAATATTTAGTATAATTCATTGTGCTATAAAGTTGGTCCTTATATTTATCTATTTTATATATCAGTTCAGTTGAGTCACTCAGTCATATCTGACTCTTTGCATCCCCATGGACTGCAGAACCCCAGGCTTCCCTGTCCATCACCAATTCCCAGAGCTTACTCAAACTCATATCCATCGAGTCAGTGATGCCATCCAACCATCTCATCCTCTGTCATCCTCTTCTCCTCCTGCCTTCAGTCTTTACCATCACCAGAGTGTTTTCCAGTGAGTCAGTTTTTCACATCAAGTGGACAAAGTGTTGGAGCTACAGCTTCAGCATCCGTCCTTCCAATGAACATTCAAGACTGATTTCCCTTAGGATTGACTGGTTTGATCTCCTTGCAGTCCTAGGGACTCTCAAGAGTATTCTCCAACACCACAGTTCAAAAGCATCAATTCTTCGGTGCTCTTTTATGGTTGGACCATAAAGCTTTCTTTATGGTCCAACCCTCACATACATACATGACTACTGGAAAAATCATATATATTTAGTAGTATATATATGTTACTCAAAAACTCACGATTGGTCCCTCCCCCCAACCTTTCTCCTTTGGTAACCATGTTTGTTTTCTATGTTTGTGAGTCTGTTTTGTAAATAAATTCATTTGTATTTTTTAGATTCCACACATAAATGAGATGATATTTGTATTTTTCTGTCTGATTTACTTCACTTAGTATGATAATCTCTCATTCCATCTGTGTTACTGCAAATGGCATTATTTCATTCTTTTCCGTGACTGAGTAGTATTTCATTATGTGTGTATATATATGTGTGTGTGTGTGTATCACAACATCCATATCCATGCATCTGTCAATCGACCTTTAGGTTATTCCCATGTTTTGGCTATTACATTAAATAATGCTGTAGTGAACATTGGGGTAAATGTATCTTTTCAAATTAGGTTTTCTCCTGATATATGGCCAGGAGTGGGATTGCTGGATGATATGGCAATACTAATTGTTAGTTTTTATGAGAATCCTCCATACTGTTCTCCATTATGGCTGCATCAGTTTACATTCCCAACAACAGTGTAGGATGGTTTCCTTTACTCCACACCCTCTCCAGCATTTATTATTCATAGACTTTTTGTTGACCGTTCTGATTGGTGTCAGGTGATATCTCATTATAGTTTTGATGTTTATTTCCTCTGATACTTAGCAATATTGATCATCTTTTCATGTGCCTGTTGGACATCTGAATGTCTCCTTTGGAGAAATGTCTCTATAGATATTCCACCCATTTACTGATTGCATTGTTTGCTTTTTTGATATTTAGCTGTTTGTTTATTTCAGAGATTAATCCCATGCCAGTCACATCATTTGCAGATATTTTCTTCTCAGTCCATAGTTTGTCTTCTTGTTTTGTTTATGTCTTCCTTTGCTGTACAAAAGCTTTTAAGTTTCATTAGGTCCCATTCATTTATTTTTGTTTTTATTTCCATTACTCTAGTAGATAGATCCAAAAAAAATTGCTGCAATTTATGTCAAAGAGCATTCTGCCTGTTTTCCTCAAAGAGTTTTATGGTATCCAGTCTTACATCTAGATCTTTCATCCATTTTGAGTTTATTTTTATACATATTGTTTGAAAATGTCCTAATTTTATTATTTTACATGAAAAGAATATCGTTGTCCTATTTTCCCAGCACCACTTATTAAAGAGACTGTCTTTTCTCCATTCTATACTCTTGCTTCCCTTGTCATGATTAATTAACCATAGATGTGCATGTTTATTCCTAGGCTTTCTATCTTATTCCATTGATCTATTATTGGATTGGCCAAAAAGTTCCTTCATTTTTTAAGTAAAAATAAAAGATATATTTTTCATTTTCACCAAGAACTTTATTGAACAACATATTCATTGCTTTGTTCCACTGCTGCTGCTGCTAAGTCGCTTCAGTCGTGTCTGACTCTGTGAGACCTCATAGACGGCAGCCCACCAGGCTCCCCCATCCCTGGGATTCTCCAGGCAAGAACACTGGAGTAGGTTGCCATTTCCTTCTCCAATGCCTGAAAGTGAAAAGTGAAAGTGAAGTCGCTCAGTCATGTCTGACTTTTCGTGACCCCATGGACTGCAGCCCACCAGGCTCCTCCGTCCATGGGATTTTCCAGACAAGAGTACTGGAGTGGGGTGCCATTGCCTTCTCTGGTATGAATCAGAACTTCCCAAACTATAATGGGTTTTGCCTGGTCATCAAAGAAGCATGCATCTTGCATTATCCTAATGGAAGATTATATGTTTTCTGTTGATTGATTACAGGTGATTTTCAGTTGGCTTCATTGGAAACAGTACTTATTGGAATTAATTATTTGGTTTTCTGGAAGGAGCTCATAATAGAGGACTCCCTTCATCACCTTCTTTGGATGAAAGTGGGCCTTTGGTATGGTTGGTGGTGGGTCATTTCACTTGCCCTGCAGTCTCCTGTTCTACTTTATTGTAAAATATCCACTTTTCATCACCTGTCACAATTTATTTTTAAAATGCAACATTTTCATTATGTTTCAGTAGAGAATCACATGTGGAAATAAGGCCAAGAAGGGTCTTTTTTTTTGTATTTATTTAACTTATGTGGAACCCAAACGTCAGGCAATTAATATAACCAAGCTTGTACAAGTGATTTTCAACACTTATTGGATATTTTGAGTGTGTTGGCTCTCTCACATGTGGTATAATGTTGCTCGTTGTCAATTAATGTCTCAGTTTGTTTGATATCAACTTAAACTGGTCTACCTGACTGTGGGGCATCATCCAGCAAGAAACCTCCAGCACAAAACTTCACATGCCACTTTGGATGTGTTCAATCACATTACCCTCTCTATATACTGCACTAATCTTTTTTTTGAGTTTCTGTTGCATTTTTACCATTCTTTAAAGTGTAAAGCCTAATATGCCAAAAATATTTTTTTTTCTTTCTCTTCTCTTCAATATTAAAATGGCTATAGAAAAATTCACCAAATTTTTTAATGCTTGGTAATATGAAAGCTTGTGCAATACAATCTAATAAAATTGTTTCAAGTGAAGTTAAAAACAACTAAGTGCAACTAGAATCATCTTACGGAAAAATCCCAAGGAACTTTTTGGCAAACCCAATATATGTCCATTTTTGTGCCCATACCATAGTTTTTTGAAGATTATAGCGTTGTAGTATAGCCTGAGGTCAGGACATGTTATTGCTTCAGATCCGTTAAGATGGTTTGAGTTGTTTGGGGTGTTTTGTGTTTTCATACAAATTTAAAAATTTTTTGTTCTAGTTCTGTGAAAAATGCCATTGGTAATTTGATATGGATTGCATTGACTCTACAGATTGCCTTGGGTAGTATAGTCGTTTTCAAAGTATTGATTCATTCTAAGAACGTTGTATATCCTTCCATCCGTTTGTGTCATCTTCCATTTCTTTCAATGATTTCTTATAATTATTGGAGTACAGGTTTTTGCCTCCTTAGGTAGGTTTACTCCTAGATATTTTATTATTTTTCATGTGGTGGCCAATGAGATTATTTCCTTGATTTCTCTTTCTGATAGTCTGTTGTTAATATATAGGAATGCAAGAGATTTCTTTATATTAATTTTATATTATACAGCTTTACCAAATTCATTGATGAGGTCTAGCTATTTTCTGGTAGCCTCTTTAGGATTTTTAAAAATATTTATTTATGGCTCTGCTGGGTCTTCATTGTTGCATGCAGGCTTTCTCTAGTTGCAGTTAGTAGGGGCTACTCTCTAGTTGTGGTGCATGGGCTTCTCTTTGCAGTGGCTTTTCTTGCTGCAGAGCACAGGCTTTAGAATGTGTAAGCTCAGTAGTTGTGGCACGTTGATTAAGTTGCTCTGTGGCATGTGGAATCGTCCCAGAGCAAAGATCGAACCCATGTCCCATGCATTGGCAAGCAGATTCTCAACCACTGGACCACCAGCGAAGTTCCTAGGAAGTTCCCTGTGCTGTATAGAACCTTGTTTTTCCATTCTGTTTACAGTAGTTTGCATTTGTTAATCCCAAACTCCCAATCCTTCCCTCCCCTGCCCCACCTACTTTGGAAACCAGAAGTCTCTATATTTGTGAGTCATATCTTTTTCGTGGGTATGTTAATTTCTTTTGTTATTTTAGATTCCACATATAAGTGATATCATGTGATATTTGTCTTTCTCTTTAGTTCACTCAGCATGATAATCTCTAGGACCATCCATGTTGCTGCAGTTGGCATATTTCATTCTTTTTATGGCTGAGTAATATTTTGTTGTGTATATATACCACTATTTCTTTACCCATTCATCTATTGATGGACACTTAGGTTGCTTCCCTGTCTTGGATAATTTTAAATAGTGTTATTATGAACATAGAAGTGAATGTATCTTTTTGAGTTATACTTTTGTTTGGGTATTTGCCCAGGATTGCTGAATCATATGGCACCCCTATTTTTAGTTTTTTGAGTACCTTTGTACTGTTTTCCATCATGGCTACACCAATTTATATTCTCATTAGCAGCATAATGGTTCTCTTTTTTCCACACCCTCTCTAGGATTTATTATTTTTAGACTTTTAAATTCCGACTGGTTTGAGGTGACACCTCATTATAGTTTTGATTTGCATTTATCTAATAATTAGTGATGATGAGCATCTTTTTATGTGCCTTTTGGCCATCTTCATATCTTCTTTGGAGAAATTTCTATTTAAGCAGGAGTGCCCAACCTCCAGACCTCAGACTGGTACCTCCTGTCAGATCATCTGCAGCATTAGATTAGAAATAAAGCACAAAAAAATGTAATGCACTTGAATCATCCCCAAACCATCCTTACCACCCCTGGTCTGTAGAAAAAGTGTCTTCCATGAAATCAATCCCTGGTGCCAAAAATGTTGTGAACCACTGTATTTAGGTGTTCTTCCCATTTTCCATTTGAGTTATTTGTTTTGTTACTAAATTGTAGGAGCTGTTTGTATATTTTAGAAATTAAAGCCTTTTGGGCCACATCATATGCAAATATTTTCTTCCAGTCCATAGGTTGTCTTTTATTTATTTTTATTTTTTTTAGGGTTTCCTTTGCTATGTAAAAGGTTATAAGTTTGTTTAGGTCATATGCATGTAATTTTGCTTTTATTTCTGTTGCCTTGGGAGACTGACCTATGAAAACACTGGTACAATTTATGTCCTAGAATGTTTTGCCTATGTTCTCATCAAGGAGCTTTATGGTGTTTTGTCTTATATTTATTCTTTAAGCCATTTTGAGTTTATATATGTGTATGGTGTGAGGGTGTGTTCTGACTTCATTGATTTATGTGTGACTGTCCAGCTTTCCCAACATCACTTGCTGTGGAGACTGTCTTTGCCCCACTGTATATTCTTAACTCTTCTGTCAAAGATTAATTTTCCATAGGTATATGGATTGGTTTCTGTGCTTTCTGTTCTGTCCTACTGATCTGTATGTCTGTTTTTGTGCCAGTACCATGATATTTTGACTACTATAGCTTTGTAGTATTGTCTGAAGTCTGAAAAGGTTGATTATGCCTCCTGCTTTGTTCTTTTTCCTCAGGATTGCTTTGGCAATTCTGGATCTTTTATGATTCCATATTAATTTTAGTAGTATCATTTGTTCTAGTTCTTTGAAAAATACCATGGACATTTTGTTGGGAGTTTTTAAATGTCTCTTCCAGTGGCCCCCAATAAGGGAGAACTCCTAAATGGAGATGCTGGGAATTGAACCTGGGGCCTTGTGTATGCTAAGCATGTGCTCTACCACTGAGCTACACCCCTGCTGCCATCATTTGTTCTAGTTCTTTGAAAAATATCACTGCTATTTTGTTGGGAGTTTTTAAATAACAGATTCTACACATGTAATTGATCTCTTCATATTTTCTATTTCTTCCTTTTCTTCCTGGTTCAGTCTCAGAAGGTTGTACCTTTCTAAGAATTTGTTCTTTTCTTCCTTTTCTAATCCTTCTAAATGTATGGGTAGATTGTTTTCCATTTTTATTGCTTGCTTTTCTACATGTGGATCACTATACACTTCCCTCTACTAACTGCTGTCCTTATAGCCCGTAGATTATGAATTGTTGATTGTGTTTTTGTTTTCCTTTGTCTCTAGTTATGTTTTTATTCCCTCAATGATCTCTTGGTTGTTTAGTGCATGTTGTTTAGACTCCACATGGGTTTTTTTTTTATAGTTGTTTTCTTGTGTGTGTATGCTGAGTCGTTTAAGTTGTGTCCAACTCTTTGTGACCCCATGGAGTCTAGCCTGTTCTTAAAGACTTTTTACATTTTCAAGGCCTTCAGAGGCTAATGGCACTAGTTATTTTACATTTCTAATTTTGTTTTCAAAAGATTCATCAATAGTACAGTTTTTGCACTTATTAGAACTTAGGTCTTTTTTTTTAATTTTGACATTTTAATTATTTTTAATTTAAATAATTGTTTTACAATATTGTGTTGGTTTCTGCCATAAATCGACATGAATCAGCCATAGATATACATATGTCCTCTCTCTCTTGAACCTCCATTCCACCCCTCTAGGTTATCACAGCATGCCAATTTGAGCTCCCTGAGTCATACAGCAAATTCCCATTGGCTATTTATTTTACGTATCATAATGTATATGTTTCCCTGCTACTCTCTCCATTTGTCCCACCCTCTCCTTCCCTGCTCTGTGTCAACAAGTCTGTTCTATATGTCTGCATCTCCATTGCTGCTTTGCAATATGTTCATCAGTACCATCTTTCTAAATTCCATATATATGCATTAGTATACAAAATTTTACTCTTTCTGACTTACTTAACTTTGTATAAGAGGCTCTAGGTTCGTCTGCCTCATTAAAACTGACTCAAATGCATTCCTTTTTATGGCTGAGTAGTATTTCTTTGTATATATATATGATACAGCTTCTTTACCATTCATCTGTTGATGGGCATCTGGGTTGCTTCCATGTCCTAGCTATTGTAAATAGTGCTGCAATGAACAGTGGGGTACATGTGCCTTTTTCAATTATGGTTTTCTCAGGGTATATGCCTAGTAGTAAGATTGTTGGGTCAGGTGGTGGTTTTTTTCCTAGTTTTTTAAGGAATCTCCATACTGTCCTTTCTAGCAGCTGTATCAGTTTACACTTCCACCAACAATGCAAGAGGGTTCTCTTTTCTCCATACTCTTTCCAGCATTTATTGTTTGTAGATTTTTTGATGATGGCCATTTTGACTGGTTTGAGGTGATACCTCATTGTAGTTTTAATTTGCATTTCTCTAATAATGAGAGTTGTTAAGGATCATTTCATGTCTTTATTAGCCGTCTTTATGTCTTCTTTGGAAAAATGTCTGTATACGTATTCTGCCCACTTTTTGATTGGGTTTCTTGTTTTACTGGTATTGAACTGCATGAGCTGCTTGTATATTTTGAAAACTAATCCTCTGTCAGTTGTTTCATTTGCAATTATTTTCTCCCATTTTGAGGTTTTTTTTTTTTTTTTTTCACTTTGTTTAGTTTCTTTTGCTGTGCTGAAGCTTTTAAGGTTAACTCAGTTCCACTTGTTTATTTTTGTTGTCATTTTCATTACTCTAGGAGGTAGATCATAGAAGATCTTGCTATGATTTATGTCACAGCCTATTCTACCTTAAAGAATGTCCTCCTTTAAGGGTTTCTAATAGGCTGGTCTTACATTTAGGTCTTTAATCCATTTTCAGTTTGTCTTTGTGTATCTTCTTAGGAAGGATTCTGATATCATTCTTTTGATATTTTGATATCATTCCTATCACATGGCTGTCCAGTTTACCCGGCAACATGTATTGAAGAGATCTTACCTTATCCATTGTATATTCTTGCCTCCCTTGTCAAAGATACGTTGTCTGTAGGTGCATGGGTTTATGTCCTGGCGTTCTGTCTTGTTCCACTGGTCTATATTTCTGTTTTTGTGCCAGTACCATACTGTCTTGATGACTGTAACTTTGTAGTATAGTCTGAAATAAGAAAAGTTGATTCCTCCAGCTCCATTCTTCTTTCTTAAGATTCCTTTGGCTATTCGGGGTCTTTGTGTTTCCATACAAATTGTGAAATATTTTCATCTAGTTCTGTGAAAAGTGCTGTTGGTAGTTTGATAGGGATTGCATTGAATCTGTAGATTGCATGGGGTAATATTGTCATTTCCACAACATTTATTCTTCCAACCCAGGAACATGAAATATCTCTCCGTTTATGTCATCTTTGATTTCTTTCATCAATGTCTTGTAATAAGCTGTGTAGAGCTCTTTTGCCTCATTAGGTAGGTTTATTACTAGGTATTTTATTGTTTTTGTTGCAGTGGTAAATGGAATTGATTCCTTAATTTCTCTTTCTGACTTCTTGTGTATAGGTATACAAGTGATTTCTATGTATTGCTTTTGTATCCTGTGGCTTTACTAAATTCACTGATTAGTTCTAGTAATTTTCTGGTAGTATCTTTAGGGTTTTCTATGTATAGTATCATATCATCTGCAAACAGGGAGAGTTCTACATCTTCTTTTCCAATCTGGATTCCTTTTATTTCTTATTCTTCTCTGATTGCCTTAGTGAGGACTTTTAAAACTTTGTTATTAATAGTGGAGAGTGGCACCCTTTTCTTTTTCCTGATATTAGAGGAAATGGTTTCAGTTTTTCACCATTGGGAATAATGTTTGCTGTGGGTTTATCATATACAGCCTTTATTATGTTGAGGTAGGTTCCTTCTATGCCAATTTTTGAAGAGGTTTTTAATCATAAATGAGTGCTGAAATTTCTTGAAAACTTTTTCTGTGTCTATTTGGATACTACTATGGCTTTTATCTTTCAGTTTGTTAATATGATGTATCACATTGATTGATTTGTATTTGAAGAATCCTTGAATCCCTGGGATAAAGCTGACTTAATCGTAGTGTAAGATCTTTATAATGTGTTGTTGAATTCTGTTTGCTAGAATTTTGTTGAGCTCTTTTGCATCTATGTTAATCAGTGATATTGGCCTGTAATTTTATTTTTATGTGATTTCTCTGTTTGATTTTGGTATCAGGGTGATGGTGGCCTTGTAGAATGAGTTTGGAAGTGTGCCTTCCTCTGGAATTTTTCGAAAGTGTTTCAGAACAGTAGGTGATAGCTCTTCTTTAATGCTTGATAGAAATGACCTGTGAAGCAATCTGGCCCTGGGCTTTTGTTTTGGGGAAGATTTATTTATCACATTTTCACTTTGAGTGCTTGTGATTGGCTTATTCATAGTTTCTATTTCTTCCCAGTTCAGTCTTGGAAAGTTGAACTTTTCTAAGAATCTTTTCATTTCTTCCAGGTTGTGCATGTTATTAGCATATATTTGCTTGTAATAATTTCTTATGATCATTTATATGACTGCGTTGTCTCATTAACCTCTTTTTTGTCTCTAATTTTGTTGACTTGATTGTTCTCCCCTTTTACTTGATGAGTCTAGCTAATGGTTTGTCATTTTATTCTAAGAAGCAGTTGCTTTTGATTTTTATTCCTGGGTCCTTACTGCCAAATTCAGACTTAAATTGAAGAAAGTAAGGAAAACCACTAAACCATTCCAGTATGACCTAAATCAAATCCATTACAGTTACACACTGGAAGTGAAATATAGATTCAAGGGATTAGATCTGATAGAGTGCCTGAAGAACTATGGATGGAGGTCCATGACATTGTAAAAGGAGGCAGATATCAAGACCATCCCCAAGAAAAAGAAATGCAAAAAGGCAAAATAGTTGTCTGAGGAGGCCTTACAAATAGCTGTAAAAATAAGAGAAGCAAAGGAGAAAAAGGAAAGATATACCCATTTGAATGCAGAGTTCCGAAGAATAGCAAGGAGAGATAAGAAAGGTTTCCTCAGTGATCAGTGTAAAGAAATAGAGGAAAACAATAGAATGGGAAAGACTAGAGATCTCTTCAAGAAAATCAGAGATACCAAGGAAACATTTCATGAAAAGATAGGCACAATAAAGGGCAGAAATGGTATCGGCCTAACAGAAGCAGAAGATATTAAGAAGAGGTGGCAAGAATACACAGAAGAACTATACAAAAAAGATGATCATGACCTAGATAATCACGATGGTATGATCACTCACCTAGAGCCAGATCCTGGAAAACGAAGTCAAGTGGGCCTTATGAAGCATCACTACAAACAAAGCTTGTAGAGGTGATGGAATTGCTGTTTAGCTATTTCAAATCCTAAAAGATGATGCTGTTAAAGTGCTAAACTCAATATGCCAGCAAATCTGGAAAACTCAGCAGTGGCCACAAGACTGGAAAATGTCCGTTTTCATTCCAGTCCCAAAGAAGGGAAATGCCAAAGATTGCTCAAACTACTGCACAATTGCACTCATCTCACACACTAGCAAAGTAATGCTCAAAATTCTCCAAGCCAGGCTTCAACAGTACATGAACCATGAACTTCCAGATATTCAAGCTGGATTTAGAAAAGGCAGAGGAACTGGAGATCAAATTGCCAACATCTGGATCATCGAAAAAGCAATAGAGTTCCAGAAAAACATTTACTTTTGCTTTATTGACTATCCCAAAGCCTTTGGCTGTGTGGATCACCACAAACTGGAAAATTCTGAAAGAGATGGGAATACCAGACCACCTGACTTGCATCTTGAGAAATCTGTATGCAGGTCAGGAAGCAACAGTTAGAACTGGACATGAAACAACAAACTGGTTCCATATCGGGAATAGCGTATGTCAAGGCTGTGCTTTTTTAACTTACATGCAGAGTACATCATGAAAAACACCGGGCTGCATGAAGCACACCCTGGAATCAAGACTGCCAGGAGAAATATCAGTAACCTCAGATATGCAGATAACACCACCCTTATGGCAGAAAGCGAAGAACTAAAGAGTCTCTTGATGAAAGTGAAAGAAGAGAGTGAAAAAGTTATCTTTTTTAAGCCAACATTCAGAAAACTAAGATGATGGCGTTTCATCCCATCACTTCATGGCAAATAGATGGGGAAACAATGGAAACAGTGACAGACTTTATTTTTGGGTGGCCAAAATCACTGCAGATGGTGACTACAGCCATGAAAGTAAAAGACACTTGCTCCTTGGAAAAAAATTTATAACCAACCTAAAGAACATAGCAGAGACATTACTTTGCCAACAAAGGTCTGTGTAGTCAAAGCTATGGTTTGGTCTGTGTAGTCAAAGCTATGGTTTTTCCAGTAGTCGTGTATGGATGTGAGAGTTGGATTATAAAGAAAGCTGGGCACTGAAGAATTGATGCTTTTAAACTGTGGTGTTGGAGAAGACTCTTCAGAGTCCCTTGGACTGCAAGGAGATCCAACCAGTCCATCCTAAAGGAAATCAGTCATGAATATTCATTGGAAGGACTGATGCTGAAGCTGAAACTCCAATACTTTGGCCACCTGATGTGAAGAACTGACTCATTTGAAAAGACCCTGATGCTGGGAAAGATTGAAGGCAAGAGGAGAAGGGGACGACAGAGGATGAGATGGTTGGATGGCATCACCAACTCAATGGACATGAGTTTGAGTAAACTCCATGAGTCAGTGATGGACAGGGAGGCCTGGGTGCTGCACTCCTTGGGATCACAAAGAGTCAGACATGATGGAGCGGCTAAACTGAACTGAACTGATAGATTTTGAATCATCATGTTTTCATTGTAATTTGTTTCTAGGAAGTTTGTGATTTCCCTTTTAAATTTCTTCAGTAGCCTGTTCACTGTTATAAATTAAAAAAAAAAAAAAAAAAGTATTGCTTAACCTCTTACGTCCTTTTTTTTCAGTGTTTTTTTTCCTGTAATATTTTGTGTCATAGCATTGTGTTCTGAAAAGATGCTTCATATAATTTCAATTTTCTTAAATCTGCTGATGCTTGACTTGTGATGCAAAATGTGATCTATCCTGGAGAATGTTCCAGGTATACTTGAAAAAAGAGTATATTCTTTTCGTTTGAATGTAATATCCTAAAGAAATCAGTAAGTCTATCTGGTCTAATGTGTCATTTAAAGCTTGTGTTCCTTTGTTACTTTTCTGTTTTGGTGATCTGTCAAATGGTTTAAGTGGGTTGTTCAAGTCCCACTATAATACTAGGCTATTATTGTGGTACTGTCAATCTCCCCTTTTATGTCTATTAGTGTTTTCCTTATGTGTTGATGAGTGTATGCTCCTGTGTTGGGTGCATAAATATTTGCACTTGTTACATCTTCTTGGATTGATATCTTGATCATTATGAAGTGTCCTTCCTTATCTCTTATATTCTTTATTTTGAAGTCTGTTGTGTCTGATATAAGAATTTCCACTTCAATTTTCTTTTCATTTCCATTTTCATGGACTGTCTGTTTCCATCCTCTCACTTTCAGTCTGTATGTGTCTCTAGGTCTGAAATGGGTCTCTTGTAGACAGCATATATATGGGTCTTTTTTATATCCATTCAGCCAGTCTGTGTCCTTTGGTTTGAGTATTTAATCCATTTACGTTTAAAGTAATTACTGATATGTATGTTTCTCTTGGCTGTTTCTTAATTGATTTTGGTTTGTTTTTGCATATCTTTTCCTTCTCTTGTGTTTCCTGTCTATAGAAGTCCCTTTCACATTTGTTGTAAAGCTGATTGGTGGTGCTAATATCTCTTAACCCTTACTTGTCTGTAAAACTGTTGGTGTTTCCATGAATTTTTAATTAGATCTTTGCTGGATAATCTTGCTTGTTGATTCTTCCGTTTCAGTACTTTAAGCCCCATGAGGCGCTTCCCTCGTGGCTCAGCTTATAAAGAATCTGCCTACAATGCAGGAGACCTGGTTTAGATCCATGGGTTGGGAAGATCCCCTAGAGAAGGGAAAGGCTATCCACTCCTGTATTCTGGCCTGGAGAATACCATGAACTGTATAGTCCATGGGGTCACAAAGACTTGGACAGGACTGAGTGACTTTCACTTTAAGTATATCCTGCCATTTCCTTCTGGCCTCCAGAGTTTCTGCTGAAAGATCAGCTGTTAATCGTATGGGGTTTCCCTTGCATGTTGCTTGTTGCTTTCCCCTTCCTGCCTTTAATATTATTTCTTTGTTAGTTTGATTAGTATGTGTCTCAACATATTTTTCCTTGTATTTATCCTGTATGGGACTCTGTGTTTCTTGGGTTTGATTGACCATTTCTTCCTTTCTTATGTTAGGGGAAGTTTTTGACTATAATCTCCAGAAATTTTTTCTGACCCTTTCTTTTTCTCTTCTTCTTCTGAGACCTCTATAATTTGAATGTTGGTCCATTTAATATTGTCACATAGGTCTCTGAAACTATCCTCAATTCTTTTGATTCTTTCATTCTTTTACCTTTATTCTTCTGTTCAGCAGAGTTACTTCCACAATTCTGTCTTCCAGCTCACTTATCCATTCTTCTGTCTCAGTTATTCTGCTATTGATCCTTCTAGAGTAGTTTTGATTTCAGTAATTTTATTGTCCCTCTCTGTTTATTCTTTATTTCTTCTAGGTCCTTGTTAAAGTATGTTAATTGTTTTTTGCATTTTCTCCATTCTGTTTTCAGGGTTCTGGAACATCTTTACTATCATCACTCTGGATTGTTTTTCAGGTAGTTTGCCTGTTTCCTCTGTTTATTTGGTCTTGTGAGTTTTTCCCTTATTCCTTCAGTTTTCTCTGTCTTTTCATTTTTATTTCCAACTTCTTCTGAGTTCTCCTTTTCCCAAGTTTTAGGGTCATATTCCTTCTTATTTTGGGTCTCTGCTTTCAGTGGGTGACATTGGTCCAGTAGTTTGGGTAGGTTTTGTGTTGGGAGGGACTTGTGCCTGCATTCTGGTGGGCGGAGATGCACTTTTTTTTTTTTTTCCCTCTCATGAGCAAGGCTGTGTGAGGGGCTATGTTTTGGGGTTTTTGTGGGAAGCCTGTCTGCTGATGATTGAGTTTGTGTTTTTGTCTTCCTTGTTTGCATGAGGCATCCTGCTCTGCATACTTCCAGCATTTGGGTGATGCCGAGTCTTATCAGGTGGAGGCCTTCATAGGAGTTCTCACTTATTAATACTCCCTGGCATCAGGAGTTCTCTGGCAGTCTAGTGTAGTGGACAGCACTCCCTTTCCAAAGGCTCAGGCTTGATCTCTGGCTAGGGAAGCAAAATTTCATAATCTGTTTGTTATGGCATTAAAGGGGATTAAAACAAACACACAAAAACAAGAAACAGAAGACAAACCTCAGACAAATGGTAAATACAAAATCAGACAAATAAAAACAAAAACAAAGGAACACACACACATGTACACACACACACCAAACCAAAACAGTCCAAAGAAAAAGTACAAGAGAGTGACCTGCCAAGCAAAGGAAACCAAAAATGTTATTGATCAATTAAAAATAAAGCTAAAATGCAAACCAGAAAACAAAACCAAAGCAGAGTGCCAACTAGGGAATAAAGCAAACAAAACAAACTAACAAATGTGGTGAAATAAAGAATTAAAAGGAAGAAAAGAAAACAGTAGAAAAGCTGTGTTAAATAGACTTGTATAAAAAGATTTATATATATATCAAAGAATAACTACATCAAGAACAATAAGAAAAGCAAACAAAAACAACAAGAACAAAAAATTTTAAAAGAATAAAAAAGTCCACAGAAGTGCAAAAAGCCACATAGCAGTAAAAGTATATAAAGGAAATAAAATGTGTGATTAAAAAAAGTTTTCAAAAGCTTGAGTAGAATTAATAGTAAAAATAAAATCAACAGCCACAGCAAAAGAGAAGAAAAAAGAAAAAATCCAGAACCAACTATAGAACAAATCAAAATATAAGAAGAATAAATATTTTTCACAGCTGACTGTCCTTTCCCTCACTGTGAGTCAAAGTTCACCTCCTCATCCCTAGAGTATCCTCTGATAATGAGCTGCTCTCTGGGCCTGCTGTGGGGGCAGCTCAAACTCTAATCTGGACCTACCACTGTATGTTATTGCCTCCAGTGTCCACAGCTGCCAGAGCTAGTGGTTTTCTTCTGTGGGAACTCACATTGTCCTAGTTGATTGTGTGAATTTCATCTGTAGTTTGTACAGCTGGTGGGAAGGTTTTTGATCCTCTTCCTTAGCCACACTGCCCCCGGGGTTCAATGTGGTTTTATCCCCACCTCTGCATGTGAGTCATCCACAGGAGCTTGTTCCTGAGGCTGCCCTGGAGGACTTACTTGCCTAGTGAGGACCAGATGTGGAGGTGGTGCTGCACTTGGATCACAGGGACCCTGTTAGCACCAAGTATACAGGAACACTGGCATCCTGAGGTTCTGCAGCTGTGGCAATATTAGAGTCTTTTTCTAGCCTCTGGCAGCTGACATTCCAAGGGCCTCTCTGGTTGGTCCTTCTCTGTTGCTTGGTGCAGCAGACTCTCAAGGATCTCCTGGGTTGGGATCTTTATTGCTCAGTTTTTCAAGTACTTAAAGGGCCACCCTCTCTGGGGTCTTTGTTGGTCAGCTGCCAGCACTGGCATATGAGGGGAGAGAGGCTACATTGATGGCTCCACTGTCTGCACATTACTCAGCAGTATCACTTTGCCTCCATGGCTGCCCAGCTTTCCTCCAAAGGCATTCCCCACTATGATCCCCTCCTTTACTTCCCCTCAGGCCTTCTCACCACAGTCAACAGCAGTCTTTGCCCTGGGATTGGTTTCCAGTCCATACGCCCCAGTTCCCCGCTACCATGCGTTCCAGGGGAGTTGGGTCCCTGTCCAGGGAATCTAGTGTTGCAACAAGGATTATCTGTGTGGTTCTCACTCCATTCAGACTGTCATAGATCAGCTGTTGCACTCTCCCACAGCCTCAAATGCTTTTCCTCTGTCCCAAACAGTTGCCCTGATGTGGGGATCTGACCCCTGCTTCAATTCCTTCACCCCCTGGATACGGGTCCAGTCCTGCTCACTCTCCTCTTTTTCCCTTCCTTCCTTCATCCTGCCGAGATTTGTGTGGACCTGTGTATTCCTTTCTAGTGGTGAGGGACTCCTGCCTGCTCTCACCTGGTGTTCTGTGAGATCTTCTGCATCTGAAGGTGTGTTCCTGATGCATCTTTGGAGAGAGATGTACTCCACATCCACCTGCTCCTCTGCCATCTTTCTGGAATTTCCAGCTTTCTTTTGTTCCCAGTTGAATAAAATACTTTTTTTTAATCCCTTCACATTAAGTTTTTGTCAGTGTTTACATCTGAAGTGAGTCTTTTAGAGATGGATCTTGTTTTTTAGTTGTTCAGCCCCTTGCTATGTCTTTTGATTGCAACACTTACATTTTAAATAATTATCAGTAGGTATGTACTCACTGTTCTCTTGTCAATTTTTTTCTGGTTGTTTTTGTCCTTTTATCTTCATCTTTTGCTCTCTTCCCTTGTGATTTGATGACTATAATTAGTGTTATATTTGGATTCCTTTCTATTTCTATCTCTGTCTCTCATTGTGTATGTGTTTGTGTCATTTATTACACGTTTTTGCTTTCTTACCTTGATATTTATATTTTACAATATATATGATTGTTTTCAGTTGATGATCTCTTAAGTTTGAACTCATCTAAAAACCCTGCACTTTTACTCCTCTTACATTTAATGTTTTTAAACATCATATTTTGCATGTGTTTTTTATTTCTTAATTAGTTTATGTGTGTATTTTACCACTTTTATCTTTTAACCTTCCTTGTAGTTTTATAAGTGATTGATCTTTACGTTTTCCTTTACTGGTGAGATTTTACCTTCTGTGATTATTATATTTCTAGTTTGGGTCTTATCTTTTCTACTTAGAGAAATCCCTTTAGCATTTCTTGGAGAGCTGTTGGTCTAGTGGTACTGAAGTCTTTTAGTGCTTGCTTCTATGTAAAACATTCTCTCCAGTTCAGATCTGAAGATAGCCTTGCTAGGTATAGTAGTCTTGGTTGTATGTTTGGTCCTTTCATCACTTTAAATATATTGTGGCACTCCTGGCTTGCAGGGTCTGCTGAAAAGTCAACTGAAAGTCTTACACGAATTCGCTTGTATATATCTAGTTGCTTTTCTCTTGCCACTTTTAAGATTCTCCATCTATAATTTTGCCATTTTGGGTATTGTGAGGCTTGGTGAAAGTCTCTCCTGGTTCAGCTTGTTTTGGACTCTGTTGCTTCCTGGTCCTGGGTGTCCATTTCCATTTTCAGGGAGGGGACATTCTCAGCTATTATTTTTTCAAGTAAATTATCTATGCCTTTCTCTCTTCTCATTCTGGGACCCATATGATGCATATATTATTACTCTTGGTATTGTTCCCCAAAGTTATCCTCATTTCTTAAATTCCTTTTTTTCTGTTCAGCTTAGGTGAACTATTATTATTCTATTATTCTGTCTTTCAGTTCACTTATCTGTTTCTCTGTATCATGTGATGTACTCTTGGTTCCTTCTAGTTTTATGTTTTCCAGTTATTGTATTCTTCAGTTCCATTTGGTTCTTCTTTATATTTTGTAACTCTTTGTTAGACTTCTTGCCCTGTTCATCCATTATTCTCTCCCATGTTCATTGAGCATTTTTATGATCACTACCTTGAAAGCTTTGTTGGATAGATTTCTCTCCTCTACTCTACTCTGTTTAGTTCTTCTGAGTTTTATCTTGTTCTTTGGTTTGGAGCATATTCCTTTGTCTCCTCATTTTTCCCAGTTCTCTGTATCTATTTATATTTGTTAAGTAGGTCAGTTATGTTTGCTCATCTTCACAAAGTGGAATTACATAGCAGATAGCCTATGGTGCCAATCAGCATACTCCACTCCATTCACCAGAGCTATATATCCTACACATGACCCATATGTGTGCTTTGTGGGTCCTTCTCTTATTATAAAACCACCTACTCTGGGCATACTGGTAGCCAGGCTGGCTTCCAGCCCAGTTGGCTGCCAGGCCGTGTCATGTGGTTGTTGATGGCTCACTGTTGTCTTGGCATGACTGGCTGTTCAGCCCCAATGGTCCTGGAGCTGGTGCTGGCTTGCTAGTGGGTGGGACCAGGGGCCAGAGTGGCTGTCTACAGGACCTGGGGAAACCTAGGACTGGCACCCCACCACTGGTGGGCAGGGTCATATCTCAGGGCAGCTTGATGCATATGGCAGCCTATTGGGCTTTTATTTTTATCTTTGTTTCATTATATGTAACAAGCCTTCTTTTCTCAGTTTTTAAAGTTTTCTCTGTCTTGGGTCTTGAGCAATTTGGTTTGATGTTCCTTGATGTAATTTTCCTTATTTCTTGTACTTGGGGTTCATTTAGCTTCTTAGATCTGTGGGTTCATAGTTTCCATAAAATTTGGTAATTTTAGTAGCATTATTTCTTCAAACATTCTTTTCTTCCCTCTTACTTTCTGAGACTCCAATTGCATTTGTGTACTTTTTCAGTGAAAATTTTTCACTGATGCTCTGCTCTTTTGCTTTTTTGTTTTATACTTTTTTTATAGTGTCTATTGCTGTGTCTTTACCAATCTTTTTACCTGCCATATTAAATTTGCCATCAATCTTATTTGGTCCTTTTTTTTTTTTGTCTCACATTTTAGTTTTCATTTGTTTAATATGTTTTTATATCTTCTGTGTCTCTCTACTTAACTTTTGAACATATATGTCAGCTGTGGGTCAATTTTGACTGATTTTTTTTTCTTTTCATTACACATTCTATTTTCCTTCTCTTATATGCCTTATAATTTTGGATAAGAAGCACAACATAGTGAACTTTAACTTGGTGAGTGCTAAATGCTTTTGAATTACTAATCTTTAACTGTTTTCTGGACTGCAGTTAAATTAGGGGAAATAATGTGTTACTTCTGGGTTTTCCTTTTAAGATATTTTAGGCAGGACTAGAGAAGGCAATGGCACCCCACTCCAGTACTCTTGCTTGGAAAATCCCATGGACGGAGGAGCCTGGTAGGCTGCAGTCCATGGGGTTGCTGAGCGTTGGACACGACTGAGCGACTTCACTTTCTCTTTTCACTTTCAGGCATTGGAGAAGGAAATGGCAACCCACTCCAGTGTTCTTGCCTGGAGAATCCCAGGGACGGGGGAGCCTGGTTGGCTGCCGTCTATGGGGTTGCACAGAGTCGGACACGACTGAAGTGACTCAGCAGCAGCAGAGCAGTGTTTAATCTAGGAATAGTCACTACTATTCAAGCAGGTTTCTTTCAGTTTCTCTAATACTTCATGAATTGGAGGTTTTCCTGTCTGCCTGGTGGGAATAGGTACCCTCACCCTGCATGGACTCCCATTTCCCTCTAATCCTTGCATATGCTTCTTCCCATGACTTCTGTTTTCTTTTGTTGTTGTTGTTTTTAACCACATATGGTTTTCAGTGAAAACAGCTGAAAGAGACCCCTACAAGGGTTTTCTCTCTGCCCCTGATTCTTACTTCTGTCTCTTTAACACAGGGAATCTGCCAGGCTTTACCTGAGTTTTCCTTACCTACCTGACATCCTGAAAACTCTTTTCATGGTTCTAAGCTAGAGCAATCATAGGGCTTACTTGATTTGTTTCCCATCTTTTAGGGATTACTTTTCTTCATTGCCTAATATCTGATCTCTTTAAAACTGTTGTTTCTTAATATTTTATGGGTTTTTTTTTTTTTTTTGAGGAGCTGAGTTTCAGGTGGAGGTGGGGGGGGTGAATTCAGTTCCTAGTTTTACATCTTGGCCAGAATCAGAAGTCCTTAGAACTTTAATCATTTTTATGATTTTCATTTGTCTGTTTTATTTATATAATTCACTGTTGTATTCTTTTTAATATTATTTTTTAATTTATTTCTGTTCATACATTCTTTTTCCAATAGATTTTTGATTGGTTGTTCTACTCCTCTACATAATTTCAGTCAGTTACACTATCCTTCATATTCTGGTATTACTACATAGTCTTTAGTTTCTCACTGCTTCTGCTATTGATAGTAGTTTAACAAATGCTTTTGTTTCTATTTTAGAAGATGCTTGTTAAGGAGAGTTTAATTCTCCTTTCTATAAGAGATGCTTGATAGAGATTGTTTAATTTTAAATGTTATATCTTTTAATAGAGTTAAAATTCTATTTTACTATGAGATTTTACTACAGAAGTTTATATTACAGCATAGAGAAAATAAGCATATTCACATTTACTTTGATGAAAAACATCATATTCTGACCACTGCTATGCTAACAGTCAGCTGCTAACCTTGTGTTTATATTTTGCTTTCTTTAGTATTTTTTACAGGAAACCATCAGTTACTGAGTATATTATCAACATGAGACGCTCCCTTCTATGAATATGTGTCTGTATACAGATAACTTTATACTTTTGGGCCCAGATTGCCAGCAAAGATCAATAGTTCCTTTATCTGCTTGACTGTCTAGCGAAGTCCAGTGTAGCTCCTGCTGCTTTAGCTTTTCCTTCTCCCTTACTGACGACATTCCACTTCCACTAAATTGATATTTCTTGATTTTAGAATTATAAATTAGTATATGCTTTGTTTTTAAAAGTATGTTTCAACATTCTCTTTTAACAGTTAACTATGCAGTATATGGGATTTTTTCCCCCTAATGACAGGTCAAATTAAACAGATTCCAAAACTATCAATACTTTCATGTTTTGAGGAAATGGAAAATTATGTATTTTACTTAAACCTTTAATGATATGTAGTATGTAGCTTCTTGTATATATGTATGTGTGTGTGTGTGTGTGTGTGTATATATATATATATATATATGTTTTTTCATTTTAATTTAGGATTTGCTTTCCCATATGCTACATATGGACCCACAGCAGCGGTACACTACAGAGCAAGTATTAAAACACTCATGGATAACCCACAGAGATCAGTTACCAGATGATCAGCCAAGTATAAATGGTTCATCACATGTTGTTAAGGTAAAACCAACATACTTTTAAGCATCTTCTAAATGCCATGACATTGCATGCCATTCAATGATGACACATATAATTACTTTATAGTGTCTTTATTTTTTTTAAGTATATTTATAGATTCTTTTGTTTTGGCTTGCTTTTTTAAATAACAGCCCTTTTTATGTACAGCCTTACTGATGATACATAAATTTTCTTGATTACATTTGGTTTGCTTTAAGAGACACTGGGGCTTGGTGCAGACTAAATTCAAGTTTCGTATGGGAAAAAAAAAGATGCCTATTGGTTCCTGAATTAATAGCCATTGGTGCAAGTTTCCATACTTACAGACATTGAACCTAGATTTTGAAGTTAAACGTGGTTTATCCATTTATCTGTTGATGGACATTAAGATGTGTTTTCATATCTTGGCTGTTTTGAATATTGTTAGAATGATCATGGGAGTGCAAATTTATGTGAGAATAAATTGTGGGGGGGTGTGTATGTGTGGAATATATTATATATAATGGAATTATATGTATGTAATATGGTATATATAATGGAATATTGTTCATCTTTTTAAAAGGAGATCTTTGTCATTTGCCACAACAGACATGAATCCAAAGACATTATGCTAAGTGAAATAATGTAGACACAGAAAGAAAAAAACTACATCATTTGTCTTACATGTAGAATCTAAAAAAACCAAATATTATGAAAGCAGAGAGTAGAACAGTGGTTACCAGTAGACAGGGAGAAGGTCGAAATGGGGAGATATTGGTCAAGGTATACAAAGTTACAGTTATGTAGAATGAGTAAGCCTAGAGGTCTAATGTGAAGTCTGATGTTAAGTACAGGTAATAAATAATACTATAGTGAATGCTGGAAATTTGCTAAGAGTAGTTTTTCAGGTACTCTTATCACACACAAAAATGATAACTATGTGAAGAGGACATATGTTAATTAGCTTGACTGTAGTAATCATTTTACTGTGTATATCAAGATAACATGTTTTATGCCTTAAATATATACAATTCCTATGAAAAATACATTTTAAAAGATATTTAAAAACAAATTTTATGAGTTTTGAAAGACTGAAAAAATAATACATTTTAGTTTTAAAAACTTGTAAGAAGCATATTTATTGAAATAAAAAATATATAAGTAGTCAGATGTTAATCAAAGGGCCATCAACATAAATACTATGGATTCTCAGTTACTTTCCTGGGGGAAAGTAGTTAAATTTTTCATGATACAATGTGAAAGTTTTCTTACCTTCAGAGATTGTTATTCAATTTGTAATATTTCTCATTATTATTAGGGAGCAGTGGTCGCCACATATTCTGCCCTGACTCACAAGACTTTTCAACCAGTCCTAGAGCCTGTTGCTGCTTCAAGCTTAGCTCAGCGACGAAGCATGAAAAAGCGAACATCAACTGGCCTTTGAAAGTTTTAGGGTTCCTCAGCCAAACTGGATGAAGAAAAGATAAAATGTGTAGCTTTTTGTCTAATCATATATCAAAGGCATTGTTTTCTACTACATTACTTGAATATTCTGATTAAGCTTCCTTTTTTTTAAGGGGGAGTAAGATAAAAAACATATATAGGTCCACAATTTTCATACTATGCTGCTTTTCAGTGTTGTCCAAGTATTTATTTAAGTATATAATTGGTGTCTATAGAGTCCTACCAACTTCTCTACATACTAACTTCTACAGTTTCTTTCAGATTTCTGGTTATGTAAAATAATGGCTTGGGAAATCATTACCAACAGTCAAGTTGCAAGTATAATAGTATAATGCCAAGCAATGTCAGTATTTTTTAACATTAGATCCTGAAAGGTTAGATGTCTTATTTTATTTTTTTTTTTAAGAAAAGCGAAAAAGAAATGTATCGTAGAAACTTGTCATTATGTGTAAACTCCATTCATTTGACTCTCTGTAGTTACTAAAATGTAAACATAGTAGTTTGGGGCCAGAGCAAACATCATTTGTGCTCATATGTGAATTCCTAATATGGTTGATGCCAAAGTTTTTACAGAAGTATTAAATCATAGATAATGTGTGCCAACAGACCTGTATATTGTCTGTAAATGGCCTCATCTAGAAATAAAGGCTTCTGTAAAATTTACATCGAATGGAATTGTAGTACAAGTGAAGAAATTTTAGCCAAAGGTCGTATATTGGTATTATAATCTACTAAATAGGTCATAGTTAAGCCTTTGAAAGTAAAGTATATGGTGTTGGCACTACCTTGATGTTATGTAAACTGACTTTGAGGTTAACCAATTGGATCTAATTATCATCTGTCCTTTTATAATGAACTACACTCTTGTTTTTTTGATTTCCCTGTGCTTTGAATTACAGTGTAGCATATTTATCTTTAATCCTATGGTTATATAGTTGAAATATTACTGTAATGAACTTGTGAGCTTAGCACACATGATATAGTTATAATGCATTTCAGTAAACTTTAAATAATACTACATAATAGTTATACTTCAAGAAGATAAACTGTCTTTTTAAATAGGAAGTAATATTAATGATATGCATAAAATTTGAACACATTTTAAAATAATATTTATAATAACAAGGTCTGGCCAAATTGGTCCTATTATTAAATTTTATGATTCAGAACCACTGTGTAGTATATATTGTTTTCTCTAAATGATTGAATTTGAAAGAATCTTTTTTGTGCTGTTGAAGAAAATACCATTACTACTACTTTAAATAGCATTATTACTACTGCTGCTGCTACAACTACTGACAGAAAGAACTCATGAATGTAAACTTGAGGATATTACACTTTTCTTTAGTGAATATAAGTGATCTACTTATGTGTGCTTGTTTTACTGTATTTTATTTTGCTTAGTTCAGAGAGGGGTGATTACTGAGCTCTGAAATGTATATAGGCTAGAAGACTTGTAACTTCAGTATTTAATAAAATAAACTATATATAATTCTCTTTATAATGTAAGTGATCTATATTCCACACACAAAGGTCTGTTTCGTTTGTGTGATATATAAAAGTACGTGTCCATATTTTGAGATGTCTTTTGCAATAGTTGAAAGACATTAAAGAACGTCTTAATATTACATGGAAGATATTATTTAGAAAGACACTGGGATCATATCTTGTGGATTTTTTTGTCCCAGTTCAGCTTTTTCTTTCCTCATTTTGCTTTATTACTAGAAGTACTTGTGTCATTATATTGGCTTATTTTCCTCTTGTTTGTGCTGTAATGCCTTCTTATCAAAATTGATATGACACACTTAGATGTGATTTTGGTGTGTAACTTTTCAGAACAGAGATACTATTTCTATATATGCTTTTGTAGTAGTAGAATTAGAGTAAGTAAAGTTGGAAAATGAAAAATGATCACAAAATAACTTTGTCTTTACATAAGCAATAGTTTTTAAGTAGATGATCTTAATTTTTCAATGAGTTTGCTCAAAAAGGTTGTGTCACACACTCCTTTCGTGAAAGGAACATGGTCAGAAATAAGCAACAAACAGCACAATTCCTCATCACTCAGTGAAAGTTGAAAAGGTATAAATGATATAGATGCTAGTGGATTTTCCCAATAATTGTGAGTTTTCTTCTGGAAAATTCAAACAGAGTAGCTTAACAACAGTAGTAGTGGGCAACCTTATTATAAGGGAAAGCTTCACATTACACCTTCATTCTGCAAAAGGAACCCAGGTAGGGATGCATAATCATGTCATTTTTGGCTAGAACTCTAGAACAACAAAAGCAGATGTGAATGGGACATTTTTTGATGGGGTTTCTATAAATTCTTAACCAATAAAAGTAAATCCTTTCTTTGAGACTTAATACTTTGATTTCTAATGGATTCATGAACAATTATTTTATATTGCTTTTCTTTCTAGTTGATTGTTCTTTATAGTATTTAATAATAAAGTTGGGGGTTTTATTGTCAAAAAGAGAGGCTATTGTAATAATATTTTTTTCTCAAAGAAAAAACAGCAGATTTGCCCAGGTAGACTGAACAATCTATTGTCCTAAAGCACATATTATTATGAATAAACTCAGGAAACCATTTGTATGAAAGTTAATATGTGTTGCTGGTATTGGTGATTTTGTGGGGAAAAAAAATGATTTTAGTTATTTTATGAAAATCAAACTTTAGCCTATTTTCTTAAATCCATGAATACCTAAACATTTGTTGTCATTTTTTGCCATTGATAATTAAACATAGTAAAGCATTTTGATTGGAGAAGGCAATGGCACCCCACTCCAGCACTCTTGCCTGGAAAATCCCATGGATGGAGGAGCCTGGTGGGCTGCAGTCCATGGGGTCGCTAAGAGTCGGATATGACTGAGCAACTTCACTTTCACTTTCTCACTTTCATGCATTGGAGAAGGAAATGGCAACCCACTCCAGTGTTCTTGCCTGGAGAATCCCAGGGGCAGGAGAGCCTGGTGGGCTGACGTCTATGAGGTCACACAGAGTCGAACATGACTGAAGTGACTTAGCAGCAGCAGCAAAGCATTTTGATAGCACCTCTGGTTAGCCCAAAGGGATTTTATTTGTATAGGCAACTGGAAACTTTAAGAACAGATGCTTGGTTTTTATGATGTCTCCTCTTTGCAACATCATGTTAAAATAGTACTTCCTGCAGAAACATATTTCTTCTGATTGAATTGTGTTTTCTTAACATAAGAGACCCTTTGTATATGAAGGAGAAGAACCACTTACCTTGGCTTTAAGATCAGCTAGACTTTAAACTAAGCAAAATATCTTTGGCATTCTCTGCATTCTCTTTCTCCTGGCTTTTCAGCTTCCACATACAGTCTTACTTGAGTACCTCACAGAGAACTCCATGATTAAAGCTTACTGCAGGAGGATTCTGTGCTCTAAAAGGACCTCTCACCCTTTCCCTTCCCTGAATCAGAATTTGCATTCTCACAGAGTAGCTATTTTCAGCTAAAAAAGTGAGAGGAAAGATACCTTATTAATTCATTTTTCTGGTGGCTAAAAAATTATTGGCATTTTCAAGGAAGATGTCTATTAATCAAATGAGTTTCTTCTTGCTGGATGTTAAGGCAGTCTAAAAAGATGAGAATAATTTTTAAATCAATTATTATCAGGGAAGATACTTTACAGCAAGGAACTTGCACAGTGTACCCCTAGTATCAGATTATCCTAAAACAGTGGTGTTTTTTGTGTGTATATGTGTTTTATTTTTTTTGCACAGCTCCTTCCTTACTACTTCTCAGTCTACATTTTCTCTTAAAAACTTCCCAGGTTTTTCCTCAGAGTGAACTTCACAATGAACTTCTATGACAGAATGGTGTGGAGGAGACAGTTGTCGTTCAGCTTATATTTATCCATGTTCTTGTTACTCATATTACATAGTCCATATAACATATAAGTAGTCTCCCCACAGACTCCAGTCCCTATTCCTATTTTATTGGTAACGAAGCAAGAGCACAGAAAGATTAAATGCAAACTATCAGGGCCAAGTCTCCAGATCCTTTGTATAGATTTCAGGTCATGGAGAACCTATTTATCATAATGTTATTCCTCAAGAAGAATGCAAACTCTATTAAGTATAGATTGGTTAACCACAATTAGAATATTTAGAACAATTTTTTTACATTTCAAAGCTTATTCAAGTATTTTTGGTATGTATCACAAAATGACTGATTACTGAAATTAACAAAACAGTTCAGTGTGATGCTATCTCCCTTCCTATGCAAGAGTGTAGTGTCACTGATAGTGATTATTTTCAAATACATTATACTCATGGGTGCATTGTTCCAGGTTTTAGTTGTAAAATATAGTGAAGTCCATCATATAGTCTTAATCAAATGATGAAGCTTGATCTAAAATTCAGTTTGATTCCAAATAGCTGAAGGTGTAGTAAGTCCAAAATTACAGTCATCAGTTTCTTAGAAGTATGAAGTAAAAGACAAAGGGCAATAATTTTTGCAATACAGAAAGTCAAGATTGCTTAATTATGTAATATTTAATCAATTCAGTTCAGTCACTCAGTCGCGTCTGACCCTTTGTGACCCCACGGACTGCAACACGCTAGGTTTCCCTGTCCATCTTCAGCTCTTGGAGCTTGCTCAAACTCCTGTCCATTGAGCCGGTGATGTCATCCAACTATCTCAATCTCTGTCGTCCCCTTCTCCTCCTGCCTTCAATGTTTCCCAGCATCAAGGTCTTTTCCTTGCATCAGAGTCTGTTAGGTGCATTAGGCTTGCATTTATGTGACCAAAGTACTCGAGCTTCAGCTTCAGCATTAGTCCTTCCAGTGAATATTCAGGATTGATTTCCTTGACGATTGACTGGTTGAATCTCCTTGCAGTCCAAGGGACTCTCAAGAGTCTTCTCAAAAGTTCTTCTCACAGTTCAAAAGCATCAATTCTTCGGTGCTCAGGTTTCTTTATGGTACAACTCTCATATCCAGATATGACTACTGGAAAACAATAGCTTTGACTATATGGACCTTTATTGGCAAAAGCCTCTTGATGAAGGTGAAAGTGGAGAGTGAAAAAGTTGGCTTAAAGCTCAACATTCAGAAAACGAAGATCATGGCATCCAGTCCCACCACTTCATGGGAAATAGATGGGGAATCAGTGGAAACAGTATCAGACTTTATTTTTCTGGGCTCCAAAATCACTGCAGATGGTGAATGCAGCCATGAAATTAAAAGACGCTTACTCCTTGGAAGGAAAGTTATGACCAACCTAGATAGCATATTCAAAAGCAGAGACATTACTTTGCCAACAAAGGTTCGTCTAGTCAAGGCTATGGTTTTTCCAGTGGTCATGTATGGATTGTGAGGGTTGGACTGTGAAGAAGGCTGAGCGCCGAAGAATTGATGCTTTTGAACTGTGGTGTTGGAGAAGACTCGTGAGAGTCCCTTGGACTGCAAGGGGATCCAACCAGTCCATTCTGAAGGAGATCAGCCCTGGGATTTCTTTGGAAGGAATGATGCTAAAGCTGAAACTCCAGTACTTTGGTCACCTCATGCGAAGAGTTGACTCATTGGAAAAGACTCTGATGCTGGGAGGGATTGGGGGCAGGAGGAGAAGGGGACAACAGAGGATGAGATGGCTGGATGGGATCACTGACTCGATGGCCGTGAGTCTGAGTGAACTCCTGGAGTTGGTGATGGACAGGGAGGCCTGACGTGCTGCGATTCTTGGGGTCGCAAAGAGTCGGACATGACTGAGCGACTGATCTGATCTGATCTGAATGTGTCTGCTTCTTAATTTGCTGTCTAGGTTGGTCATAGCTTTTCTTCCAAAGAGCAAGTGTCCTTTAATTTCGTGGCTGCAGTCACCATCTGCAGCATTGTGCAGCCCAAGAAAATAAAGTCTGTCACTGTTTCCATTGTTTCCCCATCTTGAAGTGATGGGACAAGATGCCATGATTTTAAGTTTTTTAAATGTTGAGTTTTAAGCCAGCTTATTCTCTCTCCTGTTTCACTTTGATCAAGAGGCTCTTTAGTTCTCTTTGCTTTCTGCCATAAGGGTGGTGTCATCTGCATATCTGAGGTTACTGATATTTCTCCCAGCAATCTTGTTTCCAGCTTATGCTTCATCCAGCCCGGCATTTCTTATGATGTACTTACACTACATATAAGTTAAATAAGCAGGGTGAAAATATACAGCCTTGCCATACTCCTTTCCCAATTTAGGAACCAGTTTGTTGTTCCATGTCTGTTTCTAACTGTTGCTTCTTGACCTGCATACAGGTTTCTCATGAGGAAGGTCAGGTGGTCTAGTATTCTGATCTCTTGAAGAATGTTCCATAGATCACCAGTCCAGGTTCGAAGCATGAGGCAGGGTGCTCAGGGCTGGTGCACTGGGATGTTGCCTGAGGGATGGAGAACACATGTACACCCATGGCTGATTCATGTGAATGTATGGCAAAAACCACCACAATATTGTAAAGTAATTAGCCTCCAATTGAAAAAAAAAAAAAGTGGAAAGAAAAAAAAGAGGGGAGGGGATATATGTATACCTATGGTTGATTCAAGTTGAGGTTTGACAGAAAACAGCAAAATTCTGTAAAGCAATTATCCTTCAATAAAAAAATAAATTCTAAACCCCCCCCTAAAAAAAAGAGTGTTCCACAGTTTGTTCTGATCCACAGAGTCAATGACTTTGCTGTAGTCAATAAAGCAGAATTAGATCTTTTTCCGGAATTACCTTGCTTTTTCTGTGATCCAACAGATGTTGGCAGTTTGACCTCTGGTTCCTCTGCCTTTTCTAAATCCAGCTTGAACATCTAGAAGTTTGGTTCACATACTGTTGAAACCTCACTTGGAGAATTTTGAGCATTATTTTGCTAGCATGGGAGATGATGCAATTGTGCACTAGTTTGAACATTCTCTGGTGTTGCCTTTCTTTGAGATTAGAATGAAAACTGAATTTTTCCAGTCCTGTGGCCACTGCTGAATTTTCCAAATTTGCTAGCATATTGAGTTTAGCACTTTAACAGCATTAACTTTTAGGATTTGAATTAGCTCAGCTGGAATTCCATCACCTCCACTAGCTTTCTTCATAGTGATGCTTCCCAAAGCCCACTTGGCTTCACACTCCAGGATGTCTGGCTCTAGGTGAGTGATCACATCATCATGGTTATCAAGATCTTTTTGTATAGTTCTTGTGTGTATTCTTGCCACCTCTTCTAAATATCTTACGCTTGTTAGGTCCATACATTTTCTGTCCTTTAATGTGCCTATCTTTGTATGAAATGCTCCCTGGGTATCTCTAATTTTCTTGACGACATCTCTAGTCATTCCATTCTTTTGTTTTCCTCTATTTCCTTCCATTGTTCACTTAAAAAGCCTTTTTAGAACCCCCATGCTATTCTCTGCATTCAGATGGGTATATCTTCCTTTTTCTCCTTTGCCTTTAGCTTCTCTTCTTCTCAGCTATTTGTAAGGCCTCCTGAGACCACTTTTCACCTTTTTGCATTTTCTTTTCACGAGGATGGTTTTGATCACCGCCTCCTGTACAATGTTACTAACCTCTGTCTATAGATTTGCAGGTACTCTGTCTATCGTATATAATCCCTTGATTTTATTTGTCACTTACACTGTAAAATAATAAGGAATTTGATTAGGTCATACCAGAATGGCCTAATGGTTTGCCCTACATTCTTCAATTTTAAGTCTGAACTTTCAATAAGGAGTCCATGATCTAAGCCACAGTCAGTTCCCAGTATTTTTTTTTAATGTATTTAATATAATTGGAGGTAAAATACTTTACAATATTGTGGTGGTTTTCCATACATTGACATGAATCACCCACAGGTATACAGGTGTCCACCCATCCTGAACCACCCTCCCATCTCCCTCACCACCCCATCCCTCTGGGTTGTTCCATACCACCAGCTCTGAGTGCCCTGCTTCATTCATCAAACTTGCACTGGTCATCTATTTTACATATGGTAATATACATGTTTCAATGCTATTCTCTTATATCATCCCACCCTCACCTTCTCCCACATAGTCCAAAAGTCTGTTGTTTATATCTGTGTCTCTTTTGCTGTCTTGCATATAAGGTCGTTACCATCTCTCTAAATTTCATATATATATATGAAATATATATTAATATATATAATATTAATATATATATGCCTTAATATATTATATCGGTGTTTTTCTGACTTACTTCACTCCGTATAATAGGCTCCAGTTTCGTCCACTTCATTAGAACTGATTCAAATGTGTTTTTTTCATAGATGAGCAATATTCCACTGTGTATATGTACCACAACTTCCTTATCCATTCGTCTGCCAGTAGACATCAACCATGTCCTAGTTATTGTAAACAGTGTTGCAATAAACACTGGGGTACACATGTCTCTTTCAATTCTGGTTTCCTCTGTGTGAATTCCGAGCAGTGGGATTGTTGGGTCGTATGGCAGTTCTATTTCCATTTTTTTAAGGAATCTCCACAGTGTTCTCCATAGTGGCTGTACTAATTTGCATTCACACCAGCAGTGTAGGAGGCTTCCTTTTTCTCCACACCCTCTCCAGCATGTATTGTTTGTAGACTTTTTGATGGCAGCCATTCTGACTGGCGTGAGAGGGTACCTCATTGTGGTTTTGAGTTGCATTTCTCTAAATGAGTGATGTTAAACACCTTTTCATGTGTTTGTTAGCCATCTGTATGTCTTCTTTGGAGAAATGTCTGTTTATTTCTTTGGCCCATTTATTGATTGGGTCATTTATTTTTCTGGTATTACACTGCATGAGGTGCTTATATATTTTTGAGATTAATTCTTTGTCAGTTGTTTAATTTGCTATTATTTTCTCCCATTCCTAAGGCTGCCTTTTCACCTTGCTTATAGTTTCCTTCATTATGCAAAAGCTTTTAAGTTTAGTTAGGTCCCATTGTTTATTTTTGTTTCCATTTCCATTTCTCCAGCAGGTGGATCATAGAGTATCTTGCTGTTTTATGTCAGATTGTTCTGCCCCTGTTTTCCACTAGGAATTTTATAGTTTCTGGTCTTCCCTTTAGATCTTTAATCCATTTTGA
This sequence comes from Bubalus kerabau, assembly GCF_029407905.1. Lineage (NCBI taxonomy): Eukaryota > Metazoa > Chordata > Mammalia > Artiodactyla > Bovidae > Bubalus > Bubalus kerabau. Next base: position 82,768,893 of record NC_073647.1, read on the forward strand.
GTTTATTTTTGTTTATGGTGTTAGAAAGTGATCTACTTTCTTTCTTTCTTTTTTTTTTTTTTTTTACAGGTGATTGACCAGTGTTCCCAGAACCTCTTGTTAAAGAGATCATCTTTTCTCCATTGTATATTTTTGCTTCCTTTGTCAAAGATAAGATGTACATAGGTGCATGGATTTATCTCTAGGCTTTCTGTTTTGTTCCATTGATCTATATTTCTGTCTTTGTGCCAATACCATACTGTCTTGATGACTGTAGCTTTGTAGTATAGTCTGAAGTCAGGCAGGTTGATTCCTCCAGGTCCATTCTTCTTTCTCATGATTACTTTGGCTATTCAGGGTTTTTTTGTGTTTCCATACAAATTGTGAGATTATTTGTTATAGTTCTGTGAAAAGTGTTGGTCGCTTCATAGGGATTGCATTAAATCTATAGATTAGTTTGGGTAGTATACTCATTTTCACTATATTGATCCTTCCAATCCACAAACATGGTATATTTCTCCTTCTATTTGTGCCATCTTTGATTTATTTCATAAGTCTTTTATAGCTTTCTATATGTAGGTCTTCTGTTCCTTTAGTTAAATTTATTCCTAACTATCTTATTCTTTTTGGTGCAATGGTGAAGGGGATTGTTTATTTAATTTCTCTTTTTGTTTTCTCACTGTTAGCGATTAGGAATGCAAGGGATTTCTGTGTATTAATTTTATATCCTGCAACTGTACTATATGCATTGATTGGCTTTAGTAATTTTCTGCTTCTGTCTTTAGGGTTTTCTATGTACAGGATCATGCCATCTGAAAACAGTGAGAGTTTTACTTCTTTTCCAATCTGGATTCCTTTTATTTATTTATTTATTTTTTTGTCTATAATTGCTGCACTTAGGATTTTCAGAACTATGTTGAATTGTAGTGGTGAGAGTGGGCAACTTTGTCTCATTCCTGATTTTAGAGGAAATGCTTTCAGTTTTTTGACATTGAACATAATGTTTGCTGTGGGTTTTTCATATATGGCTTTTATTATGTTGAGATATGTTCCTCTATTCCTGCTTTCTGGAGAGTTTCTATCATAAATGGGTATTGTATTTTGTCAAAGGCTTTCTTTGCAGATATTGAGCTAATAATGTGGTTCTTATCTTTCAATTTGTTAATATGGTGTATCACATTGATTTATTGGCAAATATTGAAGATTCCTTGCATCCTTGGGATAAAGCCTTCCTGGTCATTATTGTAATCTTTTTAATATGGTGCTGGATTCTGTTTCCTAGAATTTTGTTGAGGATTTTTGCATCTGTGTTCATCATGGTATTGGCCTGTAGTTTTCTTTTTTTGTGGCATCTTTGTCAGGTCTTGGTATTAGGGTGATGGTGGCCTCATAGAATGAGTTTGGAAGTTTACCCTGTGCAATTTTCTGGAAGAGTTTGAGTAGGATAGGTGTTAGCTCTTTTCTAAATTTTTGGTAGAATTCAGCTGTGAAGCCGTCTGGACCTGGGCTTTTGTTTGCTGGAAGATTTCTGATTACAATTTCAATTTCTGTGCTTGTGATGGGTCTGTTAAGATTTTCTATTTCTTCCTGGTTCAGTTTTGGAAAGTTGTACTTTTCTAAGAATTTGTCCATTTCTTCCACGTTGTCCATTTTATTGGCATATAATTGCTGATAGTAGTCTCTTATGATCCTTTGTATTTGTGTGTTGTCTGTTGTGATCTCTCCATTTCATTTCTAATTTTATTGACTTGATTTATCTCCCTTTGTTTCGTGATGAGTCTGGCTAATGGTTTGTCAATTTTATTTATCCTTTCAAAGAACTAGCTTTTGGCTTTGTTGATTTTTGCTATGGTCTCTTTTGTTTCTTTTGCATTTATTTCTGCCATAATTTTTAAGATTTCTTTCCTTCTACTAACCCTGGGGTTCTTCATTTCTTCCTTTTCTAGTTGCTTTAGGTGTAGAGTTAGGCTATTTATTTGACTTTTTTCTTGTTTCTTGAGGTATGCCTGTATTGCTATGAACTTGCGCCTTAGCACTGCTTTTACAGTGTCCCACAGGTTTTGGGTTGTTGTGTTTTCATTTTCATTCGTTTCTATGCATATTTTGATTTCTTTTTTTGATTTCTTCTGTGATTTGTTGGTTATTCAGCAGCGTGTTGTTCAGCCTCCATATGTTGCAATTTTTAACAGTTTTTATCCTGTAATTGAGATCTAATCTTACAGCATTGTGGTCAGAAAAGATGCTTGGAATGATTTCAGTTTTTTTGAATTTACCAAGGCTAGATTTATGGCCCAGGATGTGATCTATCCTGGAGAAGGTTCTGTGTGTGCTTGAGAAAAAGGTGAAATTCATTGTTATGGGGTGAAATATCCAATAGATATCAATTAGGTCTAACTCAAGACAGTATGGTACTCGCACAAAGACAGAAATATAGGTCAATGGAACAAAATAGAAAGCCCAGAGATAAATCCACGCACCTATGGACACCTTATCTTTGACAAAGGAGGCAAGAATATGCAATCGAGAAAAGACAATCTCCTTAATAAGTGGTGCTGGGAAAACTGGTCAACCACTTGTAAAAGAATGAAACTAGAACGCTTTCTAACACCACACAAAAAAAAAACTCAAAATGGATTAAAGACCTAAATGTAAGACCAGAAAGTATAAAACTCCTAGAGGAGAACATAGGCAAAACACACTCTGACATAAATCACAGCAGGATCCTCTATGACCCACCTCCCAGAATATTGGAAATAAAAGCAAAAATAAATAAATGGGACCTAATTAAACTTAAAATCTTCTGCACAACAAAAGAAACTATAAGCAAGGTGAAAAGACAGCCTTCAGAATAGGAGAAAATAATAGCAAATGAAGCAACTGACAAATAATTAATCTCAAAAATATACAAGCAACTCCTACAGCTCAATTCCAGAAAAATAAACGACCCCATCAAAAAATGGGTCAAAGAACTAAACAGACGTTTCTCCAAAGACGACATACAGATGGCTAACAAACACATGAAACGATGCTCAACATCACTCATTATCAGAGAAATGCACATCAAAACCACAATAAGGTGCCATTTCACACCCATCAGAATGGCTTCGATCCAAAAGTCTACAAGCAATAAATGCTGGAGAGGGTGTGGAGAAAAGGGAACCCTCTTACACTGTTGGTGGGAATGCAAACTAGTACAGCCACTCTGGAGAACAGTGTGGAGATTCCTTAAAAAACTGGAAATAGAACTGCCTTGCTACTGCTAAGTCATTTCATTCATGTCCAACTCTGTGCAACACCATAGACGGCAGCCCACCAGGCTCCCCCGTCCCTGGGATTCTCCAGGCAAGAACACTGGAGTGGGTTGCCAATGCCTTCTCCGAGAACTGCCTTATGACCCAGCAATCCGACTGCTGGGAATACACACCGAGAAAACCAGAATTGAAAGAGACACGTGTATCCCAATGTTCATCACGGTGCTGTTAATAATAGCCAGCACATGGAAGCAACCTAGATGTCCATCAGCAGATGAATGGATAAGAAAGCTGTGGTGCATATACACAATGGAGTATTACTCACCCATAAAAATAAAACATTTGAATCACTTCTAATAAGATGGATGAAACTGGAGCTTATTATACAGAGTGAAGTAAGCCAGAAAGAAAAACACAAATATAGTACACTAATGCATATATATGGAATTTAGAAAGATGGTAACGATATCCCTGTATGCAAGACAGCAAAAGAGACACAGATGTATAGAACAGTCTTTTGGACTCTGTGGGAGAGGGAGAGGGTGGGATGATTTGGGAGAATGGCATTGAAACATGTATAATATCATATAAGATATGAATCGCCAGTCTAGGTTTGATGCAGGATACAGGATGCTTGGGGCTGGTGCAATGGGATGACCCAGAGGTATGGTATGGGGATGGAGGTGGGAGGGGGATTCAGGATGGGGAACACGTGTACACCCGTGGTAGATTCATGTTGATGTATGGCAAAACCAATACAATATTGTGAAGTAATTAGCCTCCAATTAAATAAATTAAAAAAAAAATAGAGATATGAAGAGAGCATTTCATACAAAGATGGCCCCAATAGAGGACAGAATCGATACGGACCTGACAGAAGCAGAAGATATTAAGAACAGGTGGCAAAAATACACAGAAGAATTATACAAAAAGGATCTTCATGACCCAGTTAATCACAATGGTGTGACCCCTCAACTAATGCCAGATATCCTGGAATGTGAAGTCAAGTGGGCCTTAGGAAGCATCACTACAAAGGTGGTGGAGGGGATGGAATTCCAGGTGAGCTATTTCAAATCCTCAAAGATGATGCTATGAAAGTGCTGCACTCAATATGCCAGCAAATTTGGAAAACTCAGCAGTGGCCACAGGACTGGAAAAGATCAGTTTTCATTCCAATCCCAAAGAAAGGCAATGCCAAAAAATGATCAAACTATTACACAGTTGCACTCATGTCACATGCTAGTAAAGTAATGCTCAAAATTCTCCAAGCCAGGCTTCAGCAGTACATGAACCATAAACTTCCAGATGTTCAAGCTGGTTTTAGAAAAGGCAGAGGAACCAGAGATCAAATTGCCAACATCCGCTGGATCATGGAAAAAGCAAGAGAGTTCCAGAAAAACATCTATTTCTGCTTTATTGACTGTGCCAAAGCCTTTGACTGTGTGAATGACTATAAACTGTGGAAAATTCTGATAAGAGATGGGAATACCAGACCACCTGACCTGCCTCTTGAGAAACCTGTAGCAGGTCAGGAAGCAACAGTTAGAACTGGACATGGAACAACAGATTGGTTCCAAATAGGAAAAGGAGTATGTCAAGGCTGTATATTGTCACCCTGATTATTTAACTTATATGCAGAGTACATCATGAGAAGCACTGGGCTGCAAGAAGCACAAGCTGGAATCAAGATTGCCAGGAGAAATATCAATAACCTCAGATATGCAGATGACACCACCCTTATGGCAGAAAGTAAAGAGGAACTAAAAACTTCTTGATGAAAATGAAAGAGGAGAGTGAAAATGTTGACTTAAAGCTCAACGTTCAGTAAACTTACGATCATGACATCTGGTCCCATCACTTCATGGGAAATAGATGGGGATACAGTGGAAACAGTGTCAGACTTTATTTTTTGTGTATCCAAAATCACTTCAATGGTGATTGCAGCCATGAAATTAAAAGACGCTTACTCCTTGGAAGGAAAGTTATGAGCAACCTAAACAGCATATTAAAAACCAGAGACATACTTTGCCATCAAAGGTCCGTCTAGTCAAGGCTATTGTTTTTCCAGTAGTCATGTATGGATGTGAGAGTTGGACTGTGAAGAAAGCTGAGCACCAAAGAATTGATGCTTTTGAACTGTGGTGTTGGAGAAGACTCTTGAGAGTCCCTTGGACTGCAAGGAGATCCAACCAATCCATCCTAAAGGAGATCAGTCCTGGATGTTCTTTGGAAGGACTGATGCTGAAGCTGAAACTCCAATACTTTGGCCACCTGATATGATGAGCTGACTCACTTGAAAAGACCCTGATGCTGGGAAAGATTGAGGGCAGGAGGAGAAGGGGATGACAGAGGATGAGATGGTTGGATGACATCACCGACTCAATGGACGTGAGTTTTGTTGGGCTCCGGGAGTTGGTGTTGGACAGGGAGGCCTGGCATGCTGCTATTCATGGGGTCACAAAGAGTCGGACATGACTGAGTGACTGAAATGAACTGAATACTTTTCTAAGAATTTTTCAATTTCTTCCAAGTTGTCCATTTTTTTGTCATATATTTGCTCATACTAGTCTCTTATGATCCATTGTATTTCTGTGTTGTCTCTTGTGATTTCTCCATTTTCAGTTTTAATTTTATTGATTTAATTCTTCTCTGTTTTTTTTTTTTTTCTTGATGAGTCTGACTAATGGTTTGTCTATTTTATTTGCTTCTCAAGGAACCAGATTTTAGTTTTGTTGATTTTTGCTATAGCCTCTTTTGTTTCTTTTTCTTTTATTTCTGCTCTCATTTTTATGATTTCTTTTCTTCTGTTAACTTTTGGGTTTTTCTGTTCTTCTTTGTCTAGTTTCTTTAGGTGCAAAGTTAGATTGTTATTTGATGTTTTTCTTGTTTCTTGAGGTAGGCTTGTATGTCTATGAATCTCCCTCTTAGCACTGTTTTGCTGAATCTCATAGGTTTTGAGCTGTCATTTTTTCACTTTCATTTGTTTCTATGCATATTTTTATTTCCTTTTTGATTTCTTCTGTGATCTGTTGATTATTCAGAAGCATGTTGTTAACCTCCATATGTTTGTATTTTTAATAGTTTTTTTTTTTGTTGTTTTTTTTTTTGTTTTTTTCCCCCTGTAGTTGACATTTAATCTTATAGCAAGTGTTCGGAAAGGATGCTTGAAATGATTTCAATTCTTTTAAACTTACCAAGGCTAGATTTATGGCCCAGAATGTGATCTGTCCTAGAGAATATTCCATGTGCACTTGAAAAAAAGATTAATTCCATTGTTTTCAAGTGAAATCCCCTATGGATACCAATTAGATCTAATTGGTCCATTGTATCATTTAGAGCTTTTGTTTCCTTGCTAGTTTTCTATTTGGTTGATCTATCCATAGGTGTAAGTCGAATATTAAAGTCCCCCTGTTGTTTTGTTACTGTTTGTTTCCCCTCTCATACTTGTTAGCATTTGCCTTATGTATTGAGGTGATTGTATGTTGGGTGCATCTATGTTTATAATTCATGTATCTTCTTCTTGGATTGATCCTTTGATCATTTATAGTGTCCTTCTTTGTCTCTTATCACAGTCTATTTCAAAGTCTGTTTTGTCTGATATGAGTATTGCTACTACTGCTTGCTTTTGGTCCCCATTTGCATGAAATATCTTTTTCCAGCCCTTCATTTTCAGTCTGTATGTATCCCTAGGTTTGAGGTGAGTCTCTTTTACACAGCATAGATAGGAGTCTTGTTTTTTGTACATTCAGCCAGTCTTTGTCTTTTGGTTGGAGTATTTAACCTATTTACATTTAAGATAATTATTGATAAATATGATCCCATTACCATTAAATTAAATGTTTTGGGTTGTGTTGGGTTTGTTTTTATAAACTTTTACTGTGTTTCCTGTCTAGAGAATATCGTTTGGCAACTCCTGAAGAGCTGGTTTGGTGGTGCTAAATTCTCTCAGCTTTGCTTGTCTGTAAAGCTTTTGATTTCTCCTTCATCTATGAATGAAATCATTGCTGGGTAGAGAAAATTTGGTTGTATGTTTTTCTCTTTCATTACTTTAAGTATGCCCTGCCATTCCCTTCTGGCCTGGAGAGTTTCTATTTAAAGATCAGCCATTATCCTAATGGGGATCCCCTTGTGTGTTATTTGTTGCTTTTCCCTTGCTGCTTTTAATATTGGCTCTTTGTGTTGGATCTTCGTTAGTTTGATTAATATGCATCTTGGAGTGTTTCACCTTGGGTTTATCCTCTTTGGGACTCTCTGGGTTTCTTTGACTTGAGTGGCTACTTCTTTCCCCATTTGAGGGAATTTTTAAACTATTATGTCCTCAAGTATTTTCTCATGCCCTTTCTTTTTGTCTTTTTCTTCTGGTACTCCTATGATTCAAATGTTGGGGTTTTAACATTGTCCCAAAGGTCTCTGAAGTTGTCCTCATTTCTTTAAATTCTTTTTCTTTTTTCCTCTCTGCTTCATTTATTTCCACCGTTGTATCTTCCACCTCACTTATCCTCTCTTCTGTCTCGGTTATTCTACTTTAGGTTCCCTCCAGAGTGTTTTTGAATTCAGTTATTGCAGTATTCATTATTGAGCAATTATTTTTTTCTAGGTCTTTTTAAACATTTCTTGCATTTTCTCAATCCTTGTCGCTAGTCTGCTTATCTGTAACTCCATTTTTTTTTTTTTCAAGATTTTGGATCATCTTTGCTATCATTATTCTAAATTATTTTTCAGGTAGACTCCCTACCTCCTCCTCTTTTCTTTGCTTAGGTGAGTTTTTATCATGTTCCTTCACCTGCTGTATATTTCTCTGCCTTTTCATCTTGTTTAGATTCCTGCATTTGTGGTCCCCTTTATGCAGGCTAACAGTTCTCAGTTCCTCTTAATTGTGGGGCCTGCTCCCTGTAGGTCAGGTTGGACTAATGGCTTGTCAAGGTTTCCTGGTTGGAGGAGCTTCTGTCTGTGTTCTACTGGGTGGAGCTGGATCTCTTCTTTCTGGAGTGCAGTGAAGTGTCCAGTAGTGAGTTTGGAGTGTCTCTGGGTTTCACATGGCTTTGGTCAGCCTATCTTTTAATGTTCAGGGTTATGTTCCTGTTTTGATGAAAAATTAGTGTGGTGTGTCTTGCACTGGATCTTGTTGGCTCTTGGGTGGAGCTTGCTTTCTCTGTAGGTATGGAGACTTTTGGGTGAGCTCTTGTCTATTAATGTTCCCTGGAGTCAGGAGTCCTCTGATGTTCTAAAGTTTGGGAGTCAAGCCTTCTGCTTCTGGCTTTTGGTCTTTCTCTTACAGTAGCCTCAAGACTTCTCCTTCAATGCAGCATAGAAAGTAAAATTCCTAGGGTATTGGTGAAACAATTCTCCACAGCCAGGAACACCAAGAGAAATAAACAGAGTTATATAGACAAGAGTAGAAGGAGGAGGAAGATAGAGGTGACCAGGAGGAGAGAAGGGGAATTCAAAAGGGGAGAGAGCAATCTAGCCAGTAATGAAGTCCCTAAGTGAAAATGGATACTGAAGATTGGATTCTTAGAGGTATAAAATTAATAACAAATATCAAAAAGCAAAACTAAAACCTAGAATAGAAGTTCAGTTCAGCTCAGTCACTCAGTCATGTCTGACTCTTTGCGAACCCATGAATCACAGCACGCCAGGCCTCCCCGTCCACCACCAACTCCCGGAGTTCACTGAGACTCACGTCCATCAAGTCAGTGATTCCATCCAGCCATCTCATCCTCTGTCATCCCCTTTTCTTCCTGCCCCCAATCCCTCCCAGCATCAGAGTCTTTTCCAATGAGTCAACTCTTCGCAAGAGGTGGCCAAAGTACTGGAGTTTCAGCTTTAGCATCATTTTTTCCAAAGAACACCCAGGACTGATCTCCTTTAGAATAGAAGTTAGACTCTCATAAATACAGTACAAAAAGTACAAAACATAATCACAAAATTTTTTTAAAATATATGTGCATTTTTTTAAAATAGGGGTTTTTTGAAAGGTAATAGTAGGCTAAAAAATGAAAGTTAAAGGAGTAATAATTTTTTTTAATTGAAAAGTGATAATCATAAAAATGTATCTAGGGATTTCTCTGGAGCTGTTGTGGGCAGTGTGGGATCAGTTCAGTGTGCGATAGTCCCTTGTTCAAGCATGTGCTTTTTCTCAAGGTCTGTGGGTGCCCCTCAAATACACAGTCTTCAGTATTAAATGTAGGGTTTAAATCTGTTCCACCTGTCACTTCCAGAACGGTTCCCTCTTCTTTGTTTATTTTGGCTTCCTCTGTTTGGAAATCTCTTCAGTGTCTAATTTCTGCCCTGACACAAGGGAGAGAAAGTGGCCACTTTTTTAGGCTCACTTGTTCAGTTCTGTTGTGGGGAGGGAGGGATACTGCAACCAAATACCCCTGGCATGTGTGGGGGAGTGCTCACAGTGGATGGACCACACTGGGTTTGCCATAGCCCAAGGCAGTGCGTGCTTCCCAGGTCTACACTGCTCATACTGCAGGGTACTCTGCAAGGGTGCTGTTCCAAGTGGGTCCTGTATTTCATGCGCTTCCCAGACTAAGCTGCTCAGGTTCTTGGGTGCTCCATAAGGACACAGACCCAGATGGGCCATGCATTTTGTGCCCTTCCCAGGTCTGGCAATGTGCACTTTTAGAGGGCTTCCCTTGTAGCTCAGTTGGTAAAGAATCTGCCTGCAATGCAGGAGACCCAGGTTCGATTCCTAGGCTGGGAAGATCCCCTGGAAAGGGAAATGGCAACCCACTCCAGCATTCTTCCCTAGAGAATCCCCATGGACAGAGAAGCCTGGCAGGCCACAGTCCATGGGGTTGCAAGAGTCAGACTCGATTTAGCAATTTAAATCCCTACCACAGGTCCAGCAGCTCAGGTGACAGGGCGCTTGGTGAGCACACTGTCCCATGTGGGTCGTGCATCTTAATCAGCTCCCTGGTTTAGACTGCTTGGTTTCCTGAGTGCGCCATGAGATCATAGTCCCATGTGTACCATGTGTCTCCTCTGGGGTGCTAATCTCAGGCTGTGACAGTCCTGGTTGACAAATGTCAACCGTCCAGGATCCCAGGAAGATGTGGTTAGTAAATGGGAGCCTGCTCACAGTTTCATGGAAAATGCAGTATCTGGCACTGAGATTGCAGCAGTCCCTTGCCTTCTGGCTCTGGCTCTCACAGGCCTGCCTTTCTGCCTCTGGGGAGGGAGGGCCTGATAGGCAGCTGGCTTGCTCTCCTTTATTATTTGTTCAATCCTTTGTTCTGTAAGTGCACCAGGGGTCACCAAGGCTCGCCTTTCACAGGAAAGTTTTTTTTTTTGTTTGTTTGTTTGTTTGTTTCCTGTCTCTCTGGCAATCTTAGAGTTTGGGTTGCTATCTCATATTAGCTCTCTTAGATTGTCCTCGGGGCATTCAAACCCAGTCCTTACCCTAAGGAACAATGATGCAGCCCACACCTCTATGCCCAGCCCCCTTTGGCTGGTGCAGACATAAGAGTCTGGGCCATTTCTCCATCTGTAATTGTACTTGCAGTTTGGCATGTATTCTGTGGGGTTTTTTTCCCTCCCGATTATATTGGCCTCTGAGATTCCAAAATTCCCCACAGACATACCTGTAAAAGGGTTTCCTATTGTGTGGAAACATCTCCTCTATGACTCCCTGCCGAAGACAGGTCTCCATCCCTAAATCTTTTGTCACAGTTTTCGTCTTTTGTATTTTGTCTGACTTCCTTTTGAAGAGATTGGGCTGCCTTTCTGGGTGCCTGGTGCCCTCTGCCAGCATTCAGAAGTTTGCCAGCATTCAGAAGTTGTTTTGTGGAAGTTGCTCAGCATTCAAATGATCTTTTCATGAATTTGTGGGGGAGAAAATGGCCTCCCCATCCTGTTCCTCCACCACCTTAGGACCTTGTTTTTGCTGATTCTGTAGAGTTTCTCATCTTTGGCTCCAAAAAGTATAATCTGATTTTGGTGTTGACCATCTGATGATGTCCATGTGCAGAGCAGAGCTTTTGTTGTTGGAAGAGGGTGTTTGTTATGACCAGCACTTTCTCTTGGCAAACTATTAGCCTTTGGTCCTGCTTTACTTTGTACTCCAAGGCCAAACTTGCCTGTTACTCCAGGTATCTCTTGACGTCCTACTTTGCATTCCAGCGATGAAAAGTACTTCCTTTTTGCATGGATGAACCCTAGTTGTTTTCTGATAATCTCTTTAGGATTTTCTATGTATAGCATCATATCATCTATGAACAGAGACAGCTTTATTTCTTCTTTTCAAATTTAGATTCCCTTTATTTCTTTTTCTTCTTTGATTGCTGTGGCTAGGACTTCTAAAACTTTGTTGAATAAAAGTGATGACATTGGAAACACTTAGAGGGAATGCTTTCAGCTTTTCATAGTTGAGAATGATGTTAGCTGTGGGTTTGTCATATATAACCTTTGTTATATTGAGATAAATTCACTCTATGCTTCCTGTCTGGAGGGTTTTTTTTTTTTTTTTCTTTATCATAAATGGGTGTTGAATTTGGTCAAAAGTTTTTCCTGAATCTATTGAGATGATCATATAGTTTTTATTCTTCAATGTTTTAATGTAGTGTATCGCACTAATTGATTTGTGGATATTGAATATAGATAAAGAAGACTTGCATCTCTTGAGATATACTCCACTTGATCATGGTGGATGATTCTTTTAATGTATTACTGGATTTGGTTTGCTATTATTTTGTTGAATATTCTTATGACTCTGTTCATCAGTGATATTGGCCTATAAATTTTTTGTGTTTGTGGTTCTGGTATCTGTGTTATAGTGGCCTCATGAAATGAGCTTGGGAGAGTTCTTTCTTCTGCAGTTATTTTGGGAAGATTTTCAGAAGGATAGGTGTTATCTCTTCTTTAAATGTTTGCTAGAATTTGCCTGTGAAGCCATCATCTCCTGAACTATTGTTTGTTTGAAGTTTTTAACAGTATCAATTTTGTGAATTGTGCATAATCCTTTCATATTTTCTGTTTCTTCCTACTTCAGTATGGGAAGTATGTACTTTTCCAAGAATTTTTCCATTTCTTCTAGGTTGTCCATTTTATTGGCAAATAGTTGTTTGTAGTAGTCTCATATGATTGTATTTCTGTGGTATTGGTTGTAACTTTTTCATTTCTAATTTTATTGACTTGAGCCCTCTCCCTGTTTTACTTGATAACTCTGGTAAATGTTTTATAAATTTTTCTTAAGTTTTCAAAGAACCAGCTATTAATTTCATCAGTCTTTCCTATTTTAATCTGTTTTTTAATTTGTTTCTACTCTAATCTGTATTTTTTTCCTTCTACTAACGTACAGTTCAGTCACTCAGTTGTGTCCAACTTTTTGTAACCCCATGAACCGCAGCACGCCAGGCCTCCCTGTCCATCACCAAATCCCAGAGTTTACTCAAACTCATGTCCATCGAGTCAGTGATGCCATCCAGCCATCTCATCCTCTGTCGCCCCCTTTTCCTCTTGCCCCCAATCCCTCTCAGCATCAGAGTCTTTTCCAATGAGTCAACACTTCGCATGAGGTGGCCAAAATACTGGAGTTTCAGCCTTAGCATCATTCCTTCCAAAGAAATCCCAGGGCTGATCTCCTTCAGAATGGACTGGTTGGATCTCCTTGCAGTCCAAGGGACTCTCAAGAGCCTTCTCCAACGCCACAGTTCAAAAGCATCAATTCTTCAGCGCCCAGCCTTCTTCACAGTCCAACTCTCACATCCATACATGACCACTGGAAAAACCATAGCCTTGACTAGACGAACCTTTGTTGGCAAAGTAATGTCTCTGCTTCTGAACACGCTATCTAGGTTGGTCATAACTTTCCTTCCAAGGAGTAAGCATCTTTTAATTTCATGTCTGCACTCACCATCTGTAGTGATTTTGGATCCCAGAAAAATAAAGTCTGACACTGTTTCCACTGTTCCCCCATCTATTTCCCATGAAGTGATGGGACCAGATGCCATGATCTTCATTTTCTGAATGTTGAGCTTTAAGCCAACTTTTTCACTCTCCATTTTCACTTTCATCAAGAGGCTCTTTAGTTCCTCTTCACTTTCTGTCATAAGGGTGGTGTCCTCTGCATATACTTTTCTTCCACGGGGTAAGCACCTTTTAATTTCATGGCTGCAATGAGAATCTGCAGTGATTTTGAAGCCCAGAAAAATAAAGACAGCCACTGCTTTCCCATCTATTTGCAATGAAGTGATGGGAACAAATGCCATGATCTTAGTTTTATGAATGTTGAGCTTTAAGCCAACTTTTTCACTCTCGCCTTTCACTTTCATCAAGAGGCTCATTAGTTCCTCCTCACTTTCTGTCATAAGGGTGGTGTCATCTGCATATCTGAGGTTATTGATATTTCTCCTCGCAATCTTGATTCCAGCTTGTTCTTCCTCCAGCCCAGCATTTCTCATGATGTCCTCTGCATATAAGTTAAATAAGCAGGGTGACAATATACAGCCTTGATGTACTTCTTTTCCTATTTGGAACCAATCAGTTGTTCCATGTCCAGTTCTAACTGTTGCTTCCTGATCTGCATACAGATTTCTCAAGAGGCAAGTCCAGTGGTCTGGTATTCCCATCTCTTTCAAAAATTTCCACAGTTTATTGTGATCCACACAATCAAAGGCTTTCCATCATCAATAAAGCAGAAATAGATGTTTTTCTGAAACTCTCTTGCGTTTTCAATGATCCAGTTGATGTTGGCCATTTGATCTCTTGTTCCTCTGCCTTTTCTAAAACCAGCTTGAATATCTGGAAGTTCACGGTTCATGTATTGCTGAAGCCTGGCTTGGAGAATTTTGAGCATTACTTTACTAGCATGTGAGATGAGTGCAATTGTGCAGTAGTTTGAGCATTCTTTGGCATTGCCTTTATTTGGAATTGGAATAAAAACTGACCTTTTCCAGTCCTGTGGCCACTGCTGAGTTTTCCAAATTTGCTGGCATATTGAGTGCAGCACTTTTACAGCAGCATCTTTCAGGATTTGAAATAGCTCAACTGGAATTCCATCACCTCCACTAGCTTTGTTCATAGTGATGCTTCCTAAGGCACATTTGATTTCACATTCCAGGATGTCTGGCTCTAGGTGAGTGATCACACCATCGTGATTATCTGCATCATGAAGATCACTTTTGTACAGTTCTTCTGTGTCTATTCTTGCCACCTCTTAATATCTTATTCTGTTAGGTCCATATCATTTCTGTCCTTTATTGAGCCATCTTTGCCTAAAAATTTCCCTTGGTATCTCTAATTTTCTTCAAGAGATCTCTAGTCTTTCCCATTCTGTTGTTTTCCTCTATTTCTTTGCATTGATTGCTGAGGAAGGCTTTCTTACCTCTCCTTGCTATTCTTTGGAACGCTGCATTCAAATGGGTATATCTTTCCTTTTTTCCTTTGCTTTTCACTTCCCTTCTTTTCACTGCTGTTTGTAAGGCCTCCTCACACAACCATTTTCTTTTTTGCATTTCTTTTTCTTGGGGTTGTTCTTGATTCCTTTCTCCTGTACAGTGTCACGAACCTCCATCCACAGTGTATCAGGCCCTCTGTATATCAGTTCTAGTCCCTTAAATCTATTTCTCACTTCCTTAGTATAGTCATAAGGGATTTGATTTAGGTCATACCAGAATGATCTACCAGCTTTCTCCACTTTCTTCAATTTAATTCTGAATTTGGCAATAAGGAGTTCATAATCTGAGCACAGCCAGCTCCCGGTCTTGTTTGTGCTGACTGTATAGAGCTTCTCCATCTTTGGCTGCAAAGAATATAATCAATCTGATTTCAGTGTCAACCATCTGGTGATGTCCATATGTACAGTCTTCTCTTGTGTTGTTGGAAAAGGGTTTTTTCTATGACCAGTGCGTTTTCTTGGCAGAACTCTATTAGCCTTTGCCCTTCTTCACTCTGTACTCCAAGGCCAAATTTGCCTGTTACTCCAGGTGTTTCTTGATTTCCTACTTTTGCATTCCAGTTCCCTATAATGAAAAGAACATCTTTTTTGGATGTAGAAGGTCTTGTAAGTCTTCATAGAACTGTTCAACTTCAGCTTTTTCAGCATTACAGGTCAGGGCATAGACTTGGATTACTGTGATATTGAAAGGTTTACCTTGGAGATGAACAGAGATCATTCTGTCGTTTTTGAGATTGTATCCAAGTACTGCATTTAGCACTCTTTTATTGACTGGGCTACTCCATTTTTTTTCTAAGGGATTCCTGCCCACAGTAGTAGATATAATGGTCATCTGAATTAAATTCACCCATTCCAGTCCATCTTAGTTCACTGATTCCTAGAAGGTCGATGTTAACTCTTGAAATCTCCTGTTTGACCACTTCCAATTTGCCTTGATTCATGGACCTAACATTCCAGGTTCCTATGCAATATTGCTCTTACAGCATCGAACCTTGCTTCTATCACCAGTCCCACCCACAACTGGGTGTTGTTTTTGCTTTGGCTCTATCCCTTCATTCTTTCTGGAGTTATTTTTCCACTGATCTCCAGTAGCATATTGGGCACCTACTGACCTGGGCAGTTCATCTTTCAGTATCCTATCTTTTTGGCTTTTTATACTGTTCATGGGGTTCTCAAGAAGAATACTGAAGTGGTTTGCCAGTCCCTTCTCCAGTGAACCACATTCTGTCAGACCTCTGCACCATGACCCGCCCATCTTGGGTGGCCCCACAGGCATGGCTTAGTTTCATTGAGTTAGACAAGGCTGTGGTCCATGTGGTCAGATTGGCTAGTTGTCTGTGATTGTGGTTTCAGTATGTCTGCCCTCTGATGCCCTCTCACAGTGCCTGCCATCTTACTTGGTTTTCTCTTACCTTGGATGTGGGGTATCTCTTCATGACTTCTCCATGAAAGTGCAGCCTCTGCTCCTTACCTTGGAAGTGGGGTAGCTCCTCCCGGCCGCTGCCTGCACTTGTGCACTATTGCAGCCACCCCCACTTGTGTTTTGTTTATTCATTTTCTAGCTTCTTCATGTGTAAGAAAAGCATAGTAGTTAGAAGGAAGCATTTGGACATTTGACTTCCTTAGAATTAAAAACTTTTGCACAAAAAAGACTGCTAAGAGGAAGAAAAAAATAAGCTACAGAATGGAAATACATATTTGTAAACCACATATCCAACAAAGATTGAGTATAGAGAATATGTAAAAAAAAAAAAAAAAAAAAAACTCTTAAAAGTCAACCAAAATAATGCAGAGAATGGGCCAAATACATGAATAAGCAGTCAATAAAGAAGACATACAGACTGCAGATGAATTTATGAACAGTTAGTTAACATCATTAACAATCCTGGAAATTTAAAAGAAAACTATGATATATCACTATGCACACCCATGAGAACACCTGTGAAGAAAACTAACAAGGTCAGAAATTTCATCTTGTGTACATTATTAGTAGGTATATAAGAAGGTACAAACACTCTTAAAACAATTTGACAATCTATTTAAAAATGTGCAAATACTATGTAACTTAGCAATTTCATTCCTAGGAATTTATATTGGAGAAATGAAAACTGATGTTCACACAAAAATCCATACACAAATGTTTATAGTGACTTTATTCATAATAGTCAAAATTTGGAAACAACTCAATTGTGTTTCTGTGGGTGAATGCTTAAATAAAGTGGTGCATCCATACCATGAACTACTACTCAGCAATAAAAATGAATTAATATCCTTTCATTCAACAACCTGGATGAATTTCCAGAGAAGTATTCTCAGTAAATCATGCCAATTTCAAAATGTAACTATCTGACAAAATTTATGTAACATTCTTAAAATGAAAAAATTATAGAGTTAGGGTATGGATTAGAAGTTGCCACCATTGAGAGTTCCAAGCCAGGAAGGGCTTCCCTGGTGGCTCAGAGGGTAAAGCATCTGCCTGCAATGTGAGAGACCCAGGTTTGATCCCCAGGTCTCATGGAGATCATGGAGATCTCATGGAGAAGGAAATGTCAACCCACTCCAGTACTCTTGCCTGGAAAATTCCATGGACAGAGGAGGCTGGTAAGTTACAGTCCATGGAATCACAAAGAGTCACACACAACTGAGCAATTTTACTTGTCAAACCAGGAGGGAAGTGGGTGTGTCTATAAAGAAGGAACATGAGGGGTCCTGTAGTGAACAAAAGTGTTCTATAACTTGACTTTATCAATCTCAGTATCCTGGTTGTGATATTGTACTATTATTTTGCAGCATGTTACCATTTGGGGAAGGTGGTAAGGGGTAGGTACATGGAATCTCTCTGTGTTATTTCTTACATATACATGTGAATCTACAATTTTACTTATTTATAATTTCTATTTTATGTTGTAGAGTTGACTAACAATATTGTGTTAATTTCAAATGTAGAGCAAAATGATTCAGTTATACATATACATATATCTATTATTTTGCAACTTCTTTTCCTATCTAGGTTATACAGAATATTGAACAGAGTTCATTGTGCTATATAGTAGGTCCTTGTTGGTTATCTGTTTTAAATATAGTAGTGTATATATGACTTAAAGGAATTCAAATCAGTCGATCCTAAAGGAAATCAGTCCTTAATATTCATTGGAAGGACTGATGCTGAAGCTGAAACTCCAATACTTTGGCCACCTGATGTGAATAACCGACTCATTGAAAAAGACCCTGATTCTGGGAAAAATTGAAAGCAGGAGGAGAAGGGGACGACAGAGGGTGGGATGGACATCAGTTTGAGCAAGCTCTGGGAGTTGATGATGGACAGGGAAGCCTGCCATGCTGCAGTCCATGGGGTTGCAAAGAGTCAGACATGACTGAGTGACTGAACTAAAGTGTACATATGTGAATCCCAAACTCCCAATCTATTCCTCCCCCAATGATTCCCTCCCCCCCCTCCCCGGAAACCATAGATTTGCTGTCTATCTCTGTGAGTCCGTTTTGCAAATTTGTTTGTACCATGTTTTTTAGATTCCACATATAAACGATATTACATGTGTCTATCTCTGACTTACTTCACTTAGTATGATAATGCCTAGGCCCAACCATTTTGCTGTAAATGGAATTATTTAATTCTTTTTAGCATGTGAGTAATATTTCAAGCCAGGCTTCAGCAATACATGAACCGTGAACTTCCTGATGTTCAAGCTTGTTTGAGAAAAGGCAGAGGAACTAGAGATCAAATTGCCAACATCCGCTGGATCATGGAAAAAGCAAGAGTTCCAGAAAAACATCTATTTCTGCTTTATTGACTATGCCAAAGTCTTTGACTAAGTGGATCACAATAAACTGTGGAAAATTCTGAAAGAGATGGGAATACCAGACCACCTGACCTGCCTCTTGAGAAACCTATATGCAGGTCAGGAAGCAACAGTTAGAACTGGACATGAAAGACAGACTGGTTCCAAATAGGAAAAGGAGTTCGTCAAGGCTGTATATTGTCACCCTGCTTATTTAACTTCTATGCAGAGTACATCATGAGAAACGCTGGGCTGGAAGAAACACAAGCTAGAATCAAGATTGCCAGGAGAAATCTCAATAACCTCAGATATGCAGATGACACCACCCTTATGGCAGAAAGTGAAGAGGAACTAAAAAGCCTCTTGATGAATGTGAAAATGGAGAGTGAAAAAGTTGGCTTAAAGCTCAACATTCAGAAAACGAAGATCATAGCATCCGGTCCCATCACTTCATGGGAAGTAGATGGGGAAACAGTGGAAACAGTGTCAGACTTTATTTTGGGGGGCTCCAAAATCGCTGCAGATGGTGACTTCAGCCATGAAATTAAAGGATGCTTACTCCTTGGAAGGAAAGTTATGACCAACCTAGATAGCATATTCAAAAGCAGAGACATTACTTTGCCAACAAAGGTTCGTCTACTCAAGGCTATGGTTTTTCCAGTGGTCATGTATGGATGTGAGAGTTGGACTGTGAAGAAGGCTGAGCACCGAAGAATTAATGCTTTTGAACTGTGGTGTTGGAGAAGACTCTTGAGAGTCCCTTGGACTGCAAGGAGATCCAACCAGTCCATTCTGAAGGAGATCAGCCTTGAGATTTCTTTCAAAGGAATGATGCTAAAGCTGAAACTCCAGTACTTTGGCCACCTCTTGCGAAGAGTTGACTCATTGGAAAAGACTCTGATGTTGGGAGGGTTTGGGGGCAAGAGGAAAAGGGGGCGACAGAGGATGAGATGGCTGGATGGCATCACTGACTCGATGGACGTGAGTCTGAGTGAACTCCGGGAGTTGGTGATGGACAGGAAGGCCTGGCATGCTGGGATTCATGGGGTCGCAGAGAGTCGGACACGACTGAGCCACTGAACTGAATATTCCATTGTGTGTGTGTGTGTGTGTGTGTGTGTGTGTGTGTGTATGTATATATATATATACAGCATCTTTATCCATTCCTCTGTCAGTGGACATTTAGGTTACTTCCATGTCATGGCTATTGTAAATGGTGATGAAGTGAACATTGGGGTGCATGTATCATTTTAAACCTTGTTTTTCTCTGGATATATGCCCAGGGCTGGAATTTCTGGATCATATGGTAGCTCTATATTTACTTTTTTAAGGAACCTCCATAATATTCTCCATAGTGGCTACAACAATTCCCATTCCCTTTTCTCCATATTCTCTCCTGCATTTATTGTTTGTAGACTTTTTGATGATATCCATTCTGACTGATGTGAGGTAATATCTGATTGTAGTTTTGATTTGCATTTTTATGATAATTAGCAATGTTGAGCATCTTTTCATGTGCTTTTTGAACATCTGTATGTCTTCTGTGAAGAGTTATCTATTTAGGTATGCCCATTTTCTTTATTGTTTTGTTTTGTTTTTATTTTGAGCTCAATGAGCTGTTTGTAAATTTTGGAGACTAATTCCTTGTCAGTCACATAATTT
This sequence comes from Bubalus kerabau, assembly GCF_029407905.1. NCBI lineage: Eukaryota > Metazoa > Chordata > Mammalia > Artiodactyla > Bovidae > Bubalus > Bubalus kerabau. The sequence continues at coordinate 82,788,986 of NC_073647.1, forward strand.
CCAAATATTTTCTCTCATTACATGGATTGTCTTTTCGTTTTGTTTATATTTTCCTTTGTTGTGCATAACACTTGAGCTTAATTAGATCCCATTTATATATTTGATTTATTTTGATTACTCTAGGAGATGGATCAAAAAAGATTGCTGCAATTTATGTCAAAAAAATGTTTTCCCTTTATTTTCCCCTTAACAGTTTTAAAGTATCCAGTCTTACATTTAGGTATTTAATCCATTTTGAGTTTATTTTTCTCTGTGGTGTTAGAGTGTTCTAATTTCATTTTGTTACATGTTACTGTCTAGTTTTTCAAGCTCCATTTATTGAAGATTGTCTTTTCTTCACTGTATAGTTTTACATCTTTTGGCATAGATTTGACCAGACGTGTGTGGGTTTATTTCTGTCCTTTTTTTTTTTCCTGTTCCTTTTATCTATATTTCTGTTTTTCTGCCAGTACCATATTATTTTGAGGATTATAGCTTTGTAGAATAGTCTGCAGAGAGTATAGTATGATTCCTCCAGCTGTTTTTCTTTCTCAAGATTGCTTTGGCCATGTAGGGTCTTTTTTGTCTCCATAAGCATTTTAAGATTTTTTTTTTCTGGTTCTGTGAAAACTGCTATTGGTAATTTGATAGGAATTGCATTGAATAGATTGCCTTAGATAGTATAGTCATTTTCATAATATTGATTCTTCCAGTCCAAGGGCAAGGTTTATTTTTCAATATATTTGTGTCACCTTTGATCAGCTTCATCAACATCTTATAGTTTTCATAGTACAGTTCTTTTGCATCCTTAGATAGGTTTATATTGATGTATTTTATTCTTTTTGATGCTATGTTAAATGGTATTGTTTATTTTATTTATCTTTCTGATTTTTATGATTAGTGTATAGAAATTTACCATATTTATGTGTAATAATTTTGTGTCCTAAAACTTTATGAGAATGGTTCATGAGCTCAAGTGGTTTTCTGGTAACATCACTGGGATTTTCTGTGTATAGCAGTATCATGTCATCAACAAACAGTGACAGTTTTACCTTTTCTTTTCTAATTTGGATTCTCTTTACTTCTTTCTCCTGATGTCTCTGGCTAGAAATTCCAAAACAACATTAAACAAAAGGGGAAAGAGTGGACATCTTTGTCTTGTTCTTGATCTTAGAGGAAATACTTTCATCTTTTGATCATTGAGAACGGTGTTAGTTGTTGGTTTCTCATATATGGCCTATATTATGTTGAGGTATGTGCCCTCTATGCCCACTTTTTTTTTAGAATTTTTATCATAAGTATTGAATTTTGTCCAAAGCTTTTCCTGCATCTATTGACATGATCATATGATTTTTCTTCTTCAATTCATTGATGTGGTGTGCAATGCTGGTTAATATGCATATATAGAAGAATCCTTGTATCCCTGAGGTTAATCACAATTGATCCTGGTGTTTGATCTTTTTTTATGTGTATAGTTATCAGTGATATTGGCCTGTAATTTTCTTTCTTTTTTTTTTTTCAATATTGTGGTGGTTTTGCCATACATTCACATGAATCAGCCATGGGTGTACATGTGTTCCGCATCCTGACCATCCCTCCCACCTCCCTCCCCATCCCATCTCTCAGGGTCGTCCCAGTGCACCAGCCCTGAGCACCCTGCCTCATGTATTGAACCTGGACTGGCAATCTATTTCACATATGTTAATATACATGTTTCAATGCTTTTCTCTCAAATCATCCCACCCTCGCCTTCTCCCACAGAGTCCAACAGTCTGTTATTTACATCTGTGCCTCTTTTGCTGTCTCACATATAGGTAATCATTAACATCTTTCTAAATTCCATATATATGTGCTAATATACTGTATTGGTGTTTTTCTTTTGATATTTGGCAAAACTAATACAATTATGTAAAATTTAAAAATAAAATAAAATTTAAAAAATATATATATAAATTTATTTTAATTGGAGGCTAATTACTTTACAATATTGTATTGGTTTTGCCATACATCAACATGAATCCACCACGGATATACACGTGTTCCCCGTCCTGAACCCCACTCCCATCTCCCTCCACGTGTTTTTCTTTCTGACTTACTTCGCTTTGTATAATAGGCTCATTTTCATTTTGATGATGAGCCTAGGTAAAGTTTTATCAATTTTTTTATGTTTTCAAACAACCTGTTTTTATTTTCATAAATCTTTTCTATTGTTTTTCTCATCTCTATTTCATTTACTTCTTTTCTGATGTTTATGATTTCTTTCTTTATAGTAACTTCTGGATTTGTTCATTCTTTCTCTGGTATCTTTAGGTGAAAGATTAGGTTGTCTGAGATTTTTATACTTTCATAATGTAAGATTATGCTGCTATAAACTTCCCTCATACAACTGCTTTTACTGCATCCCATAGGTTTTGGATGTCTGTGCATTCCTTTTCATTTGCCTTGAGGTATTTTTTGATTTCTGTAGATATCCATTGATTTTTAGTAGCATATTGTTAATCTTCCATGTGTTTGTGTTTTTTCCAGTTTTTTTTCTTGTATTTATTTCTAATTTAATGGCATTGTTGTCAGAAAAGATTATTGATATGATTTTGATTGTTTTTTAAATTACTAAGTCTCCCTTTGTGACCTAGCATGCAATCAATCATGGAAAACGGTCCATGTATACTTGAAAAGATTTTATATTCTGCTGCTTTTAGATAGAATGCTCCATAAATATCAATTAAGACCATATGTTCTAATGTGTCATTTAAGGCCTGTGTTTTCCTATTGATATTCTGTCTGGATGATGCATCCGTTGATGAAAGTGGGTTGTTAAAATCCCCCACAATTATTGTGTTACTGTTGATTTCTCTTTTGATGGCTGTTAGCATTTGCCTTATACATTGAGCTGGTCCTATGTTGGGTGCATATATATTTATAATTTTTATATTTTCTTCAATTGATGCCTTAATAATTATGTAGAGCTCTTCTTTGTCTCTTGTATTAGTCATTATTTTGAAGTATGTCTTATCTCATGTCTTTCTACTAGATCTTTCTTTTGATTTCCACGGAAATACCTTTGTACATCCCCACAGTCTGTGTGTGTCCCTTGATCCAAAATGGGTCTCTTATAGATAGCATACATATGGATTTTAGTTTGTATCAAGTCAGCCAGTCTATATCTTTTGGTTGGATCATGTAATCCATTTATTATTAAGGTATTTATTGATATGTATGCACTTATTTCCATTTTGTTAGTTGTCTTGGATTGTTTCTCTTCTAGTTTATTTTTCTTCCTCTCCTCTTTTTTCTCTTCTGTTGTAATGTGATAACTAACTCAATGTTGTCTTTTGATTCCTTTTTATTTTTAAAAAATATTTATTGCAGTATAGTTACTTTATGATATGCTGTTTGTTTCTGCTGTGCAACAAAGTAAATCAGTTACAGGTATACATATATCCCCTTGTTTTTAGATTTTCTTCCTATTTAGGTCACCACAGAGCACTGAGTATAGAGTTCCCTGTGCTTTAGAGAAGGTACTCATTAATTATGTCTTTTATACATAGTAGTGTGAAAGTGAGGGTGAAAAAATGAAAGTGTTAGTCACTCAGTTGTGTCCAACTCTTTGTGACCTCATGGATTGTAGCCCACCAGGCTCCTCTATCCATGGAATTCTCCAGACAAGAATACTGGAGAGGGTTGCCTTTTCCTTCTCCAAGGTATCTTCCAGACCCATACATCAAAGCCGGGTCTATGTCAATCCCATTCTCCCAATTTATCTCACCTCCTCTACTCCCATGACATCTACAAGTCTGTTCTCTACTTCTGTGCCTCTATTTATGTCCTGCAAATAAGTTTATCTGCATCATTTTTCTAGATTATACATGTAAGCAATATTATACAATATTACTTTTTATGCCATACTTCACTCTGTATGACAGTACCTAAGTCCATGCATGTCTCTGTAAAGTGTACTATTTCATTCTTTTCTATGGCTGGTTATTATTCCATTTTATATATAAACCACAAGTTTATCCATTCCTCTGTTGATGGCATTTAGGTTAGTTCCATGCATCAGATCAGATCAGTCACTTAGTCATGTCCGACTCTTTGCGATCCCATGAATCACCGCACGCCAGGCCTCCCCGTCCACCACCAACTCCCGGAGTTCACTGAGACTCACGTCCATCAAGTCAGTGATTCCATCCAGCCATCTTATCCTCTGTTGTCCCCTTCTCCTTCTGCCCCCAATACCTACCAGCATCAGAGTCTTTTCCAATGAGTCAACTCTTCACATGAGGTGGCCAAAGTACTGGAGTTTCAGCTTTAGCATCATTCCTTCCAAAGAAATCCCAGGGCTGATCTTCAGAATGGATTGGTTGGATCTCCTTGCAGTCCAAGGGACTCTCAAGAGTCTTCTCCAACACCACAGTTCAAAAGCATCAATTCTTCGGCGCTCAGCTTTCTTCACATTCCAACTCTCACATCCATACATGACCACAGGACAAACCATAGCCTTGACTAGACGGGCCTTGGTTGGCAAAGTAATGTCTCTGCTTTTGAATATGCTATCTAGGTTGGTCATAACTTTCCTTCCAAGGAGTAAGTGTCTTTTAATTTCATGTCTGCAGTCACCATCTGTAGTCATTTTTGAGCCCAGAAAAATAAAGTCTGACCGTTTCCACTGTTTCCCCATCTATTTCCCATGAAGTGGTGGGACCAGATGCCATGATCTTCGTTTTCTGAATGTCGAGCTTTAAGCCAACATTTTCACTCTCCATTTTCACATTCATCAAGAGGCTTTTGAGTTCCTCTTCACTTTCTGCCATAAGCGTGGTGTCATCTGCATATCTGAGGTTATTAGATTTCTCCCAGCAATCTTGATTCCAGTTTGTGTTTCTTCCAGTCCAGCGTTTCTCATGATGTACTCTGCATAGAAGTTAAATAAGCAGGGTGACAATATACAGCCTTGACGAACTCCTTTTCCTATTTGGAACCAGTCTGTTGTTCCATGTCCAGTTGTAACTGTTGCTTCCTGACCTGCATACAAATTTCTCAAGAGGCAGATCAGGTGGTCTGGTATTCCCATCTCTTTCAGAATTTTACACAGTTTATTGTGATCCACACAGTCAAAGGCTTTGGCATAGTCAATAAAGCAGAAATAGATGTTTTTCTGGAACTCTTGCTTTTTCCATGATCCAGCGGATGTTGGCAATTTGATCTCTGGTTCCTCTGCCTTTTCTAAAACCCGCTTGAGCATCAGGAAGTTCACGGTTCATGTATTGCTGAAGCCTGGCTTGGAGAATTTTGTGCATTACTTTACTAGCGTGTGAGATGAGTGCAACTGTGCTGTAGTTTTAGCATTCTTTGGCATTGCCTTTCTTTGGGATTGAAATGAAAACTGACCTTTTCCAGTCCTGTGGCCACTGCTGAGTTTTCCAAATGTGCTGGCATATTGAGTGCAGCACTTTCACAGCATCATCTTTCAGGATTTGGAATAGCTCAACTGGAATTCCATCACCTCCACTAGCTTTGTTCGTAGTGATGCTTTCTAAGGCCCACTTGAATTCACATTTCAGGATGTGTGGCTCTAGGTCATTGATCACACCGTCATGATTATCTTGGTCGTGAAGATCTTTTTTGTACAGTTCTTCTGTGTATTCTTGCCATCTCTTCTTAATATTTTCTGCTTCTGTTAGGTCCATACTATTTCTGTCCTTTATCGAGCTCATCTTTGCATGAAATGTTCCTTTGGTATCTCTGATTTTCTTGAAGAGATCCCTAGTCTTTCCCATTCTGTTGTTTTCCTCTATTTCTTTGCATTGATCGCTGAAGAATGCTTTCTTATCTCTTCTTGCTATTCTTTGGAACTCTGCATTCTGATGTTTATATCTTTCCTTTTCTCCTTTGCTTTTCACTTCTCTTCTTTTCACAGATATTTGTAAGGCCTCCCCAGACAGCCATTTTGCTTTTCTGCATTTCTTTTCTATAGGAATGGTCTTGATCCCTGTCTCCTGTACATGAGTTATTGTAAATAGTACTACAATAAACATGGTGTGCATGTATATTTTTGAATTATGGTTTTCTTAGGTATATGCCTAGTATTGTTGGGTCATATGCTAGTTATATGTTTAGTTCCTTTTAGGAACCTCATACTACTCTTCATAGTGGCTGTACCAATATATGTTCCCACCAAGAGTAGGAGGGTTCCCTTTTCTCCAGATCCTTTCGAACATTTATGTTTCATAGATTTTTTTGATGATGGCCATTTTGATCAGTGTGAGGTATTACCTCATTGTAGTTCATATTTGAATTTCTCTAATAATTCATGATGTTGGGTAACTTTTTATGTGTTTGTTGGCACGCTGTATGTATTCTCTGGAGAAATGTCTGTTTGGATTTTGCCTATTTTTTTCATTGTGCTGTTTGTTTTATTGATATTCACTTGCATAAGCTGTTTCTATACTTTGAAGGTTAATCCCTTATTAGTTGCTTCATTTGCAAACATTCCCATTTTAAGTATTGCCCTTTCATTTTATTTGTGGTAGAAAGCATCACTACGAACAAAGCTAGTGGAGGTGATGGAATTCCAGTTGAGTTTTACAAATTCTGAAAGATGATGCTGTGAAAGTGCTGCACTCAATATGCAAGCAAATTTGGAAAACTTAGCAGTGGCCACAGGACTGGAAAAGGTCAGTTTTCTTTCCAGTCCCAAAGAAAGGCAATGCCAAAGAATGCTCAAACTACTGCACAATTGCACTCATCTCATGCGCTAGTAAAGTAATGTTCAAAATTCTCCAAGCCAGGCTTTAGCAATACGTGAACCATGAGCTTCCAGATGTTCAAGCTGGTTTTAGAAAAGGCAGAGGAACCAGAAATCAAATTGCCAACATCCATTGGTTCATGGAAAAAGCGAGAGAGTTCCAGAAAAACATCTATTTCTGCTTTATTGACTATGCCAAAACCTTTGACTGTATGGATCACAATAAACTGTGTAAAATTCTGAAAGAGATGGGAATACCAGACCACCTGACCTGAATCTTGAGAAACCTATATGCAAATCAGGAAGCAACAGTTAGAACTGGACATGGAACAACAGACTGGTTCCAAATAGGAAAAAGAGTACGTCAAGGCTGTATATTGTCACCTTGCTTATTTAACTTATATGCAAAGTACATCATGAGAAATGCTGGGCTGGAAGAAGAGCAAGCTGGAATCAAGATTGCTGGGAGAAATATCAATAACCTCAGATACGCAGATGACACCACCCTTATGAGAAAGTGAAGAGGAACTAAAGAGCCTCTTGATGAAAGTGAAAGAGGAGAGTGAAAAAGTTTGCTTAAAGCTCAACATTCAGAAAACGAAGGTCATGGCATCTGGTTCCATCACTTCATGGCAAATAGATGGGGAAACAGTGGAAACAGTGAAAGACTTTATTTTTCTGGCCTCCAAAATCACTGCAGATGGTGATTGAAGCCATGAAATTAAAAGATGCTTACTCCTTGGAAGGAAAGTTGTGACCAACCTAGACATTCAAAGGCAGAGACATTACTTTGCCAACAAAGGTCCGTCTAGTCAAGGTTATCGTTTTTCCAGTATTCATGTATGGATGTGAGAGTTGGACTGTGAAGAAGGCTGAGCGCCAAAGAATTGATGCTTTTGAACTGTGGTGTTGGAGAAGACTCGTGAGAGTCCCTTGGACTGCAAGGAGATCCAACCAGTCCATCCTAAAGGAGATCAGTCCTGGGTGTTCATTGGAAGGACTGATGTTGAAGCTGAAACTCCAATACTTTGGCCACCTCATGCAAAGAGTTGACTCATTGGAAAAGACCCTGATGCTGGGAAGGATTAGGGGCAGGAGGAGAAGGGGACGACAGAGGACTAAATGGCTGGATGGCATCACTGACTCGATGGACGTGAGTCGGAGTGAACTCCGGGAGTTGGTAATGGCCAGGGAGGCCTGGCGTGCTGCGGTTCATGGGGTCTCAAAGAGTCAGACATGACTGAGCGACTGAACTGAACTGAACTGTGTATGTTGAATCTTTGCTTCTCGGGGATAATTCCCTCTTTTGTTGTTGGTTTCAATTTTCTAGTGTTTTGGTGATGATTTTTGCATCTATGTTCATCAGTGATATTGGCCTCTTATTCTATATTTTTGTCTGTGATATTTTTGTCTGGTTTTGATACCAAGGTAATGGTGACCTCTAATATGAACTTACCAGCTTTCCTTCCATTGCAATTTTTGGAAAGAATTTCAGAAGAGTAGGTGTTTACTCTTCTCTTAATTTTTATTATTTTTTTTTACTTTTGTTTTTTAAAAAAATATTTTAATTGGAGGTTACTTACTTTACAATATCGTGGTGGTTTTGCCATACATTAACATGAATCAGCCATGGGTGTACAGGCGTTCCCCATCCTGAAACCCCCCCCACCTCCCTCCCTGTCCCATCCCTCAGAGTTATCCCAGTGCACCAGCCCTGAGCACCCTGTCTCATGCATTGAACCTGGACTGGTGATCTATTTCACATATGATAATATACATGTTTCAATGGTATTCTCTCAAATCATCGCACTCTCGCCTTCAAATACAACTGTGAAGTCATATGTTTATGGACATTTTTTTTTTGTAGATATTGAAAGATGTTTAACCACAGTTTAAATTTAATTACTTGTGATTGGTATATTCATATTTTTTATTTCCTCTTGATTCCCTCATGGAAGGTTATAATTTTCTTAGAATTTGTCTATTTCTCCTAGGTTTTTCATTTCAATGGCATATAGTTCTTTGTTCAATTCAGTTCAGTCTCTCAGTTGTGTCTGACTCTTCATGCCCCCATGAACTGCAGCACGCCAGGCTTTTCTGTCCATCACCAACAGCAGGAGCTTGCTCAAACTCATGTCCACTGAGTCAGTGATGCCATCCAATAATCTCATCCTCTGTTTTCTTCTTCTTCTCCTGCCTTTAATCTTTTCAAGCATCAGGCTCTTTATCAGTGAGTCAGTTCTTCACATCAGGTGGCCAAGTTTTGGAGTTACAGCTTCAGCATTGGTCATTGCAATGAACATTAAGGACTAATTTCCTTTAGGATTGACTGGTTTGATCTCCTTGCAGTTCAAGTAACTCTCAAGAGTCTTCTCCAACATCACAGTACAAAAGCATCAATTCTTTGGTGCTTTAAGTGAGTGATCACACCATCGTGATTATCTCGGTCATGAAGATCTTTTTTGTACATTTCTTCTGTGTATTCTTGCCACCTGTTCTTAATATCTTCTGCTTCTGCTAGGTCCATACCATTTCTGTCCTTTATTATGCCCATCGTTGCATGAAATATTCCCTTGGTATCTCTAATTTTCTTGAAGAGATCTCTAGTCTTTCCCACTCTACTATTTTCCTCTATTTATTTGCATTAATCATTGAGGAAGGCTTTCTTATCTCTCCTTGCTATTCTTTGCAACTCTGCATTCAAATGGATATATCTTTCCTTTTCTCCTTTGCCTTTAGTTTTTCTTCTTTTCACAGCTATTTTTAAGGCCTCCTTAGACAACCATTTTGCCTTTTTGCATTTCTTTTTCTTGGGGATGGTCTTGATCACTGTCTCCTATACAATGTCATGAACCTCTGTCCATAGATCTTCAGGCACTCTGTCTCTCAGATCCAATCCCTTGAATCTATTTGTCATTTCCACTGTTTAATCATAAGGGATTTGATTTAGGCCATACCTGAATGGTCTAGTGGTTTTCCCTACTTTTCTTAAATTTAAGTCTGAATTTGGCAATAAGGAGTTCATGACCTGAGCCACAGTCAGCTCCCTGTCTTGTTTTTGCTGACTGTATAGAGCTTCTCCATCTTTGGCTGCAAATAATATACTCAATCTGATTTCAGGATTGACCATCTGGTGATGTCCATGTGTAGAGTCTTCTCTTGTGCTGTTGGAAGAGTGTTTGCTATGACCAATGTTTTCTCTTGGCAAAACTGTGTTAGGCTTTGCCCTGCTTCATTTTGTACTCCAAGGCCAAATTTGCCTGCTACTCCAGGTATCTCTTGACTTCCCACTTTTGCATTCCAGTTCCCTATAATGAAAAGGACATCTTTTTGGGTGTTAGTTTTAGAAAGTCTTGTAGGTCTTCTTAGAACCATTCACCTTCAGCTTCTTCAGCATTACTGGTTTGGGCTTAGACCTGGATTACTGTCATATTGAATGGTTTGCCTTGGAAACCAAGAGAGATCATTCTGTCATTTTTTATACTGCATTCAAGAACTGCATTTCAAACTCTTTTGTTGACTATGAGGGCTACTCCATTTCTTCTTAGGGATTCTTGCCCACAGTAGTAGATATAATGGTCATCTGAGTTAAATTCACCTATTTCTGTCCATTTTGTTTCACTGATTCCTAAAATGTTAATGTTCTTACCATCTTCTCTTTGAGCACTTGCAATTTACCTTGATTCATACACCTAATATTCCAGGTTCGTATGCAATATTGTTCTTTACAGCATCAGACTTTATTTCCATCTCCAGTCACATCCACAACTGGGTGGTGTTTTGCTTTGCCTCCATCTCTTCATTCTTTCTGGAGTTATTTCTCCACTCTTCTCCAGTTAGCATATTGGGCACCTACTGACCTGGGGAGTTCATCTTTCAGAATCATATGTTTTTGCCTTCTCATGCTTTTCATGGGGTTCTCAAGGCAAGAATCCTGAAGTGGTTTGCCATTCCCTTCTCTACTGGACCACGTTGTTAGTTCTTTGTAGTAGTTGCTTATGAAACTTTCTCTTTGTCTTAACTATTGTATGTTCTCCTTTTTAATTTCTAGTTTTATTTATTTTTTAATCTTTTATCTTTTTTCTTGATGATTCTAGATAAAGGTTTGTCAATTTCATTTTCTCTAAGAATCAGCTTTTACTTTCAAATTTCTATTGTTTTCTTCATCATTTATTTCTGATCTGATCTTTATGATTTTTTTCCTTCTAATTTTCAGTTTTGTTTTTCTTCTTTCTTTAGCTGCATTAGGTGTAGGTCTAGGATCTTTATTGAGATTTTTCTTGCTTCTTTAGTAAGATTTTATTGCTATAAGCTTCCCTCTTTGAACTTGGTTTGCTCTGTCCCATAGCTTTTGGGGGCTTCCCAGGTGGCACTGGTGATAAGGAACCTGCCTGTCAATGCAAGTAGACATAATAGATACATGTTTAACCCCTGGGTGAGGAAGATCCCCTGGAGGAAGCCATGGAAGCCCATTCCATTATTATTGCCTGGAGAATCCCATGTACACAGGAGCCTGGTAGGCTTCTGTCCATAGGGTTCCAGAGTTGGGCTCAACTAAAGCGACTTAGCACAGCTCAGCACAACAGCACACAGATTTTGTGTTGTGTTTTCATTGTCATTTGTCTGTAGATATTTTTCACTTCCTCTTAGATTACTTCAGTGATCCATTGATTATTTAGTAACGTATTGCTTAATCTGCATGTATTTGTTTTTTATTATTATTTTTTCTTAATTCATATCTAATCTCACAGTGTTTTGGTCAGAAAGATGCTTAATATGATTTCAATTTTCTTAAATTTACCAAGGCTTAATTTGTGACCCACGATGTGGTCCATCCTCAAGAATATTCCATGAGCACTTGGGAAGAAAGTTTATTATGTTATTTTGGATGGAATGTCCTATAAATGTCTATTAAGTATATCTGGTCTATTGTGTCATGTGTCTATTGTGTTTCTGTGTTAATTTTTGTATGAGTGGTCTGTCCATTGATGTAAGTTGGGTGCTGAAATCCTCCACTATTATTGTGTTACTCCAGTTTCCCTTTTTATGGCTGTTAACATTTGCCTTACATATTGAGGTGCTACTATGTTAAGTGTGTATATATTTACAATTATTATGTTTTCGTCTTGGATCTGTCCCTTGATCATTCTTTAGTTTCCTTCCTTGTCTCTTGTGTTTTTGTTGTTCCTAAGTCACTCAGTTGTATCTGACTCTCTGCAGCCACATGAACTGCAGCATGCCAGGCTTCCTGTCCATCACTGCCTCTTGGAGTTTGCTCAAACTCATGTCCTTTGAGTCGGTGATGCCATCTAACCAACTGATCATCTGTCCTCCCCTTTTCTTCCTGCCCTCAATCTGTCCAAACATAAGGGTCTTTTCTAATGAGTTGGCTCTTCCCATCAGGTGGGCAAAGTCTTGGAGCTTCAACTTGGTCATCAGTCCTTCCAATGAATATTCATGGTTGATTTTCCTTAGGATTCTCAGGTTTGATCTCCTAGCTGTCCAAGGGACTCTCAACAGTCTTCTCCAGCATCACAGTGCTCAGCCTTATTTATGGTCCAACTCTGATATCCATACATGATTACTGGAAAAACTATAGCCTTGACTATATGCAAAGTGATGTCTCTGCTTTTTAATATGCTGTCTAGGTTCCTCATATTTAATTTCATGGCTGCAGTCACCATTCACAGTGATTTTGGAGCCCAAGAAAATTAAGTCTGTCATTATTTCCATTGTTTCCCCATATTGCCATGATGGACCAGATGCCATGATCTTCATTTTTGGAATGTTGAGTTCTAAGGCAGCTTTTTCACTCTCCTCTTTCACCTTCCTCAAGAGGCTATTTAGTTCCTCTTCACTTTTTGCCATTAGGGTGGTGTCATCTGCATATCCTAGGTTATTGGTATTTCTCCTGGTAACCTTGATTCCACTGTGTGCTTCATTCAGCCTGGCATTTCACATGATGTACTCTGCATATAAGGTAAATAAGTAGGGTGACAATATATAGCCTTGACATACTCCTTTCCCAATTTTGAACCTTATCATTTTCCATGTCTAGTTCTGCTTCTTGACCTGCATACAGGTTTTTCATGAGTCAGGCAAGGTGCTCTGGTATTCCCATCTCTTTAAGAACTTTCCACAGTTTGTTGTGATCTACAGAGTCAAAGGCTTTAGCATAGTCAATGAAGCAGAAGTAGTTATTTTTCTGGAATTCTCTTGTTTTTTCTATGATCCATCAAATATTGGAAATTTGATCTCTGGTTCCTCTGCCTTTTATAAATCCAGCTTGTATATCTGGAAGTTCTCAGTTCACATAAATCCTCAGCCTCACTTAAAGGATTTTGATTATTACCCTGATGCTGCTGCTAAGTCACTTCAGTCGTGTCCAACTCTGTGTGACCCCAGAGATGGCAGCCCACCAGGCTTCTCCGTCCCAGGGATTCTCCAGGCAAGATCACTGGAGTGGGTTGCCATTTCCTTCTCCAATGCATGAAAGTGAAAGTGAAGTCGCTCAGTCGTGTCCCACTCCTAGCTACCGCATGGACTGCAGCCCACCAGACTACTCCATCCATGGGATTGGCCAGGCAAGAGTACTAACAGATGAAATGAGAAAATTGTATGGTAGTTTAAACATTCTTTGGCATTGCCCTTCTTTGGGACTGGAATGAAAACTGACCTTTTCCAGTCCTGTGCCCACTGCTGAGTTTTCGAAGTGTGTTGGCAACAGTTTAATGGTGTTTTTTGTTTTTTTTTTTTTTTTTTAAGGATTTGAAATAGCTCAGCTGGAATTCCATCACCTCCATGAATTTTGTTCATAGTAATGGTTCCTAAGGCCCATTTGACTTCACACTCCAGTATATCTGGCTCTAGTTGAGTGACCACACCATCGTGGTTATCCAGGCCATTAAGATATTTTCTGTACCATTCTGTTTATTCTTGCTATCTCTTCTTAATATTTTATGCTTCTGTTAGGTCCATATTGTTTCTGTCCTTTATTGTACCCATCTTTGAATGAAATATTACCTTGGTATCTCTAATTTACTTCAAGAGATCTCAGGTCTTTCCCATCCTATTGCTTTCCTCTATTTCTTTGCATTGTTCTCTTAAGAAGGCTTCCTTATCTCGCCTTCCTATTCTTTGGAACTCTGCATTAAATTTAGTATATCTTTGCCTTTCTCTTTTACCTTTCACTTCTCTTTTCTCAGCTATTTGTCATGCCTCCTCATACAACAATTTTGCCTTCTTGCATTTCTTTTTCTTAAAGATGGTTTTGGTCACTGCCTCCTGTTCAATATTATGAACCTCTGCCTATAGTTATTCAGGCGCTCCATCAGATCTAATCCCTTGAAATCTATTTGTCTATGTTTTTCTGATGTGATTATTGCTATTCCAGGTTTGATTTCCATTGGCATGCAATGTCTTCTTCCATCCTCTCATTTTCAGTCTTTATGTGTCCCTACGTTTGAGGTGGGTATCTGGTAGGTAGCATATATATGGGTCTTTGTGTGTGTGTGTGTGTGTCCATTCAGCCAGTTGGTATCTTTTAATTGGAGCATTTATTCACTTTATGTTTAAGGTAATTATTAATATGTATGTTACTATTGCCATTTTCTCAATTGCCTTGTGTTTGTTTTATGGGCCTGTTTCTTCTCTTGTGTAAAGCTGGTTTGATGATGTTAAATTTTCTTCACTTTTGCTTGTCTATAAAGCTTTTTCTTTTCTATCAAATCTGAATGAGAGCCTTGCTGGGTAGAGTATTCTTGGTTGTAGATTTTTCCTTTTCAGCACTTTAAATTAGCCATGCCACTCCCTTCAGGTGTTTAGAGTTTCTGCTGAAAACTCAACTGGTTAGCTTATTATGGCTATCCTATATATTACTTATTGGTTTTCCCTTACTGCTTTTAATATTTTTTTTGTATTTAATTTTTCTTAGTTTCATTAATATGTGTCTCAACACATTTATCCCTGGCTTTATTTTGTAATGGACTCTTAGCTCTTCCCATACTTGGGTGACTATTTCCTTTCCTATGTTGTGGAAGTTTTCAACTATAATCTTTTCAAATATTTTCTCAGATATTTTGCCTTTTCTTCTTCCTGACCCCTGTAATTCGAGTGTTGGTGTGTTTAGTGTTTTCCTAGATGTCTCTGATACTGTCTTCTTTTATTTTCATTATTTTTCCTTTAGTCTGTTCTGTTGCAATGATTTCCACCATTATGTCTTCTTATCCATTCTTCTGCCTCAGTTATTTTGGTATTGATTCCTTCTAGAGTATTTTTCAGTCATTGTACTATTCACCATTGTTTGCTTGTTCTTTAGTTCTTCCAGGTCCTTGTTAAACATTGCTTTTATCTTCTTGATCCATATGCCCGTTCTGTTTTGAGATTTTGGTTCATCTTTATAATCATTACTCTGAATTATTTTTCAGATAGATTGTTTATAACCTCTTCATTTAATTGGTCTTGTATCTTTTTATCTTGTTCATTTGTCTCCAGTATATTCCTCTATCATCTCATTTTGTCTAACTTATTGTGTTTGTGGTCTCCTTCCACAGGCTGCAGGGCTGTAGTTCCTCTTGCTTTTGTTATCTGCTTCCCTGGTGGGTGAGATTGGTCCAGGGGCTTGAATACGCTTCCTGGTGGGAAGGACTTGGGCCTGTGCTCTGATAGGTGGAGCTGGCCTTGTTCCTCTGATGGGCAGGTCCTTATCAAGATTTGTATTTGGGGGTGTCTGTGAGTTTAATGTAACTTTAAGCAGCCTGTCTACTTTCAGATGGAGCTGTGTTCCCATCTTGCTGGTTGTTTGGTTTCAGGCATCCAGAACTTGAGCTTGCAAGCTGTTGAGTTGAGCTAAGTCTTGGTGAAAATGACAAGTATTTAAAGATTGTCCATTGACTCCTAGAGGGGCTTCCCCAGTGGCTCAACAGTAAAAAATCCACCTGCAGTGTCAGAGCTGCAGGAGACATGGGTTCAATTCTTGGGTCAGGAAGATTCGCTGGAGGAGCACATGGCAACCCACCCCAGTAATCCTGCCTGTAGAATCCCATGGACAAAGGAGGGTGGCAGGCTACAATCCTTAGGGCCACAAAGAGTTGGACACAAATGAAGTGACTTAACATGCACACACACATTGGCTTCTGGAGTGTGGCCTGTGTAAGTTTTCTCTAAATATTTTATTTGTTGGATCTTCTTCCCCCACAGAAATCTGATTATCTTTCAGCCTGTGGACCATTCCTTCTCTTTTTATTTTCTTCTCCATGAACTTGGCAGCCAGTATTCGGCTCTCACTCTGATGTATCCCATTAAAAAAGACAGTCTCACACTGGTAGTACTGAAGACAGATAGGCTTAGGGCACAGAAGCAAAACAGGAATCTGGACACTGTAAGTTGTCAGGGGATTTAGTGCAGAGATCTGGGCTCCACTCCTGGAGGTTCAGATGTAAGTTGTTTCAGTCATTAAAATAGTGGCAGGCTGTTAGGTCTACCATTAGAAATGTCAAGAGCAGAGTTTCTGTTTCCCTCATTCCTGTGTAATTTTTGTGCTCAAATTCTACTGGCCTTAAAATCCTGACTCTCTCGTGGCTCCTCCTCCCATTTCCAGATTCCCAGTCTGGGAAGCCTGACATGGATCTCAGTCAGAACTTTCACTCCTGTGGGAGAACTTCTTTGGTATAATACTCTTCCAGTTTGTGGGTTGCCCACTTATCATTTATGAGATTTTATTTTATTACAGTTGTTCCCTTCCTACATCTTATAAAAACAAAAGTAGAAGTTACTTTTATAAGTGTCATTATCCTTGGAGAATTATAATGGATCCACCTTCCATTGAGAACTTTCTTATAAAATCCTAGGTAAATCATTTAGAGCAATTAACAAAGCAAGAAAGAATGGTAGCAAGCCTCTAAGATTATGTGTCAGAATACCTCCTATATGCCTAAGGTACTGTGGCCACAGAGGGATTAATTTTACATAAGTTATAATGAAAAATGACCCAGGTATTTCCACCTCATAAACAGTACTCTTATGGTTCACTAAGAATACCCAATGGTCAATGCAGAGGAATGATTTATGGCTTATAGTAAAAAAAAAAAAAAAAAAAAAAAAAATTACCACACTTCTTTTTCCTCACCAGAGGAAAACCAAAACAATAAGAAGAAAATTCAAGAAGTTAAGGAAAGAAAAGCATTTGACAGGACAAAACATTCAAACCTCTTCTTGAGCTTTGAAAGTAGTAAAATTTATTCTTATGCACCAGTGAAAGTAGGAAGCCTTGCAAAGTAGAGATAGACTCAGGACACAGAGTTTTGCACAGCTAAAAATCTCTCATTAGCCTAATTATCAGTATATTAGCTTATAATGGAGAAGAAGGGAAATTTTTCCTTATTTCTTTCTCTGAGTGTCATAGTTGTGAGTCCATTTTGGCAGTACTGTTCTCAGACTCTGCAAATGCTGCCTTTTCTCTGTTCTCCTTCCACAAGAAGTGAGTCTTCTGTTTAAGTTTATACTCGCAAAGAGTTAAAGCTAATAAGTCATACAGCTTGTTCTTTTAGGTTGATGTTTAGGGCTAAAAGAAACTTCAGGTTCTCACTATATCGGGACTCTGTTAAAAAAAATTAAAATGTACAGTCAAAATCTCAATTAGACCATTCACTTTCAACTGATATTAAAAATGCTAAAAAATGCTATTATAGAGCAAAAGAAAAAATGATAAGTATCAACATATGCTGTTATATTTTCCCTAATTAACTTATAACAATATGTTCTTGCTTATTCATAGTCCATTCATAACTAGTTTTTTTTTTTTTTTTAAGAAAGCAGGTTTTTTTGTGATTCCATAAATTTGTAATAAATCAACTTGGTCTCTTTCTCTTTCATGTACTCAGTTAATTCACTACTGTGACTTAAAGTCCACTTAGAATTCTAGTCTACTATAGGCCTTTAAACTCACTAATTTACATGATAGCCATAGATTGGAAAGACCCCTTACCTTCTTAGTTTTCTAAAGAGCTAGTTCTATTCACTGAAATGGTCTGAAGGAATTTTTACAAATCTTAAATTGCCTTTTCTGAATTTTGATATCCAGGAAACTATTGGCTAGCTCTTTCTCAGCTTTGTTTCTCTAGTTTAGTTTGATTGATAGATATGGCTGAAGCCATATCTAAAACTCATTTATTAAACTTTAGAAAATATACACAAATAAAAAAGGGTAACTTACCATCAGGTGTCTTGTTGCCAGTAGTATCAAACGGCAATGCGAATGATTGTGAAAGGTTTAGTAAAAGATTTAATGAGAGACTCAGCTTAAAAAACATCTTGGAAAAGACTTAAACAACATTATATCCAAATGAACCCAAGAGATATTGATAGAACACTCTACCCAATAACTTGTGCATAATGTACATTCTTTTCAAGTGCACATGTAACATTCCCATCATACACCATATATTAGGCTGTAAAAGTTAATAAATCGTAATAGCTTTCTAAAGATTACAGTCATACAATGTATAATTTTGGACCACACTACAATGACATTTGAACTGAACAACAGAAGGAAGTTTGGGAAATTCACAAATATTTTGGAAATTAATTAACACTTAAATAATTAATCAAGAAAGTTTGAAAATACTTTAAGCTGAATGAAAATAAAAACACAGTACAACAAATCTTATGGATGCAGTGAAAACAGGGCTTAGGAAGAAATTTATAGCTTTAAAGCAACTGTATTAAAAAGAAAGCTTCCAAATCAGTAACCTAATTTTCCATCTTAAGACACTCGTTTTGATGTTTGGCAAAACTAATACAGTGTTTCAGGTTTAAAAATAAAATAAAATTAAATTTAAAAAAAATTTAAAAAAATAAAATATAAATAAATAAATAAATAAATAAATAAATATGTGTTGGCACAAAATAGGTACTTATTAAATGTTTCTTCTTCTTCTTTCTCAAAAAAAAAAAAAAAAAAAAAACCACTAAAAGACGCAGAGCAAGCTACTAACTGCAAAGCAAGTAGAAAGAAGGAAACAATAAAGATGAGATCATAAATAAGTGAAATAGCAATTATTTTAAGTAATAGGGAAATATAAAAGAAACAAAATATTAGTACTTGGAAAAGTTGAACAAAATTGGCAAACCTTTGCTATACTGGCCAAGAAAAAAGAAAATTCAAGTTACTAACACCAGGAATGAAAAAGAAGACTTTATTTCTTATCTTACCAAAATAAAAAGGGAATATTATGAACATCTACATGTTGATGAAATAGATAACATAGATAAAAAGAACAAATTCCTTGAAAAACACACTACTAAAACTGACTCAAGAAAAAATAAAAAATATGAATAGAACTATAGTAAGTATAAATATTGAATCATTAATCAAAACGACTGCTCACAAAGAAAAGCCCAGGCTCAGAGAGCTTCACTAGTGAGTTCTGCCAAATGTTTAAAAAATAATTAATATTGGCATAATGTCACCAACCTGGCAACATAGGCTGTTCCCGACTTCACTTCCCCCCACAGGAAGAAAAACTAACAACTATTCATGGACAAGACACCACTGAGAAAATTTTAGAACATGCTAGTGAGGCTGAAGCACCCTCATGCACCACAGAGACCAAGACAGACTGAGTTAAAAGGCTAAGAGTAATGGTTAAATGCTAACGTCTTTGCTCCTCCCCCAGGCTCATGCAACACTGCAATGAGAAAGGCTTCCCTGAGCCTACAGTTCCTGCAGTGGGAATAAAAGAGCTCAAGGTGGACATCCATATCCCTCAGCATTGTGTTTGTCACTTCTAGTGGGAGCCACCACTTTGGACTTGCCCCATGGGGAGTGTTGCAGAGTCTGCAGGATTTGACTGCTAGGAATGTGTGATGGAGAATGTGGGGCTGCTTGAAACAACAAGCATTCAGATTTTGGCAAATTAAGTCCCTTCCTGCAGCAGCCAAGTAGCAGTCACAAACAGCAGCTTTGCTCATATACAAAGTCAAAATGGTGGCACAGTCTGACCAGGGAGCTTGGCATGGTGCAGGCCTGCTTGATTCAAGACCTCAGAAGAATATTATCAACCTTGGAGTCTAGTTGGCCCCCACCAAGGTACGGGAACTGAGTCATAGCCTCATCAACAATTGAGTGTAACTCCCTGAGTTACCAACTTACTGAGTGTAAGCCCTACCTGACCCAGAAAAGATGCCGGAACACCTGGAAGTTTGTAGCCTCATTTCAGTTCAGTTCAGCTGCTCAGTTGTGTCTGACACTTTGTGACCCCATGGACTGCAGCATGCCAGGCCTCCCTGTCTATCACCACTCCCGGAGTTTACTCAAACTCATGTCCACTGAGTCCATGATGCCATCCAACCATCTAAGCCTTTGTCGTCTCCTTCTCCTCCTATCTTCAACCTTTCCCAGCATCAGGGTCTTTTCCAGTCAGTCAGTTCTTCGCATTAGGTGGCCAAAGTATTGGAGCTTCAGCATCAGTCTTTACAATGAATGTTCAAGACTGATTTCCTTTAGGATGGACTCGTTGGAGCTCCTTGCAGTCCAAGGGACTCTCAACAGTCTTCTCCACTCCAACAGTTCAAATGCATCAATTCTTTGGTGCTCAGCTTTCCTTATATTCCAACTCTCACATCCATACATGACTACAGGAAAAACCATAGCTTTGACTACATGGACCTTTGTTGGCAAAGTAATGTCTCTGCTTTTTAATATGCTGTCTAGGTTGGTCATAACTTTTCTTCCAAAGAGCAGCGTCTTTTAATTTCATGGCTGCAGTCACCATCTGCAATTGTTTTGAAGCCCCCCCCCTCAATAAAGTCTGACACTGTTTCCACTGTTTCCCCATCTATTTGCCATGAAGTGATGGGGCCGGATGCCATGATCTTAATTTTCTGAATGTTAAGTTTTAAGCCAACTTTTTCACTCTCCTCTTTCATTTTCATCAAGAGACTGTTTAGTTCTTCTTCACTTTCTGCCATAAAGTTGGTATCATCTGCATATTTGAGGTTATTTATATTTTCCCAGCAATCTTGATTTCAGCTTGTGCTTCATGCAACCCAGCATATCTCATGATGTACTCTGCATATAAGTTAAATAAGCAGGGTGACAATATACAGTCTTGACATACTCCTTTCCTGATTTGGAACCAGTCTGTTGTTCCATGTCTAGTTCTAACTGTTGCTTCTTGACCTGCATACAGATTTCTCAGGAGGTAGGGAAGTGATCTGGTATTCCCATCTCTTTAAGAATTTTCCACAGTTTGTTGTGATCCACACAGTCAATAACTTTGGCATGGTCAATAAAGCAGAAGTATGTGTTTTTCTGGAACTGTCTTGCTTTTTCCATGGTCCAGCAGATGTTTGCAATTTGATCTCTGGTTCCTCTGCCTTTTGTAAATCCAGTTTGAACATCTGGAAGTTCACGGTTCATATACTGTTGAAGCCTGGCTTGGAGAATTTTGAGCATTGCTTTGCTAGCCTGTGAGATGAGTGCAATTTTGCAGTAGCTTGAGCATGTTTTGGCATTGCCTTTCTTTGGGAATGGAATGAAAACTGACCTTTTAAGTAGAGAGTACAACAGGCAGAACTGATCATTCACAGAGCAAAGCCAGTACCCTGTTCAGCCAGGGCATGTGGGGATCAGATTGTTTTGATTCAAGGCTACAGCAAAGAATCTTGTTGGACTTGGAGTCAGTTCACTTGCTCTGCCCAGGAACAGGAGCTAACTCATTGTCCCATGTACTGCTGAGTGTTATTTTGACCCCTCCTGATCAGAAAGTCTGATCTGGAACAACTGGGAGTCTCCTTGTTGTGGGCCCTCCCATGCCATCCAGGCAGGGGAGCTAATTCTTATTCCTGCCACTGCTGAGTATAGCTTCTGGCCCCTCCTAACCAAAGAGTCTGATCTAGAATAGCTGGTAGGTTGCCTAGAACTAGCCTTCAATTCCTCAGGCAGGGAACCTGAGTCATAGCCTGGTCAACTACTGCATGTAACTTACAGTTTTACCAGACCAACAAGGCTGGTAAGGACAACAGGAAGCTGTGTAGCTCAGTGACACTGAAAGTTCAGTAGGCAGAGCTGATTATTTATAGAACAAGATCAGTATCCTTGTTTGGCCAGGCTACTTGGGGCACAGGTTTCCTTGCGTCAGGAAAACAACAACAAAATCTTGGCAGCCTTAGATCTGGTTCTCCTCCTCCACCCAGGCTCCTCCCATAACTGAATAGTCTTTTACCTCCTGGCCAGGGAAATAGCCAAAGCTGTGTAGCCCATCCAACAACACTACATACAATGGCACTTGGACAGAGAGCACAACCTGTAGCTTTCGTCATCTGAAGAGAAGAACTAGTGGACCTGTCTAGCTAAGGGATTTAATGCAGAGTCCTGCCTAATTCTGGTTTCCAAACAATATGTTCAGGCCCTGGGGTCTGTCCTGCTGCCATACCATAGTACCAAAGACAATTCATAGCCCTGCTTACCTCTGAGTACAGTATCCACTTCTGACAGTATAGAAAACCCAATGAGAGAACCTAGGCAACTCTGGACCTCATCCTACATCCTCACTGGGACAGAGAATCAATCCAGCAGTCCTATCCAACTGTTTTCAGTCAGAAGAGCTCCCTTCCCCATATCTCAGAGCCTGGTCAGTAGCCTCACCATTAAATAGTCCTTTACAGCAAGTCCCACCTGCCCAAGGACATTACCAGCAGATACATATAGAAACTGAGCTGTCTACTGAAGAACTGTCTCTGCCAAAGCAAACCTCAGAAGTCTGAAAGAGGAGGCCACTTATTTAGATTCCCAGATAGCAATTTAAGAAATAACAGATCATGAAAAATAAGATAAATATGATAGCACAAAAGAAAGTTAATGACTCTCTAATAACTGACCCTAATGGAGGCCTATGAACTGTCAGACCAAGAATTCAGACTAATTTTATTTTTAATTTAAATGTATTTATTTTAATTGGGGGCTAGTTACTTTACAATATTGTATTGGTTTTGCCATACATCAACAAAAATCCACCACGGGTGTACACGTGTTCCCAATCCTAAACCCGCCTCCCACCTCCCTCCCCATACCATCTCTCCGGCTCATCCCAGTGCACCAGCCTTAAGCATTCTGTATCCTGCATCGAACCTGGACTGGTGATTCATTTATTATATGGTATTATACAGGTTTCAATGCCATTCTCCCAAATCATCCCACCCTCTCCCTCTCCCACAAATTCCATAAAACTGTTCTATACATCTGTGTCTCTTTTGCTGTCTCGCATATAGGGTTATCGTGACCATCTTTCTAAATTCCATATATATGTGTTAGTATACTATATTGGTGTTTTTCTTTCTGGATTACTTCACTCTGTATAATAGGCTCCAGTTTCATTCACCTCATTAGAACTGATTAAAATGTATTCTTTTTAATGGCTGAGTAACACTCCATTGTGTATATGTACCATAGCTTTCTTATCCATTCATCTGCTGATGGACATCTAGGTTGCTTCCATGTCCTGGCTATTATAAACAGTGCTGTGATGAACATTGGGGTACATGTGTCTCTTTCAATTATTGTTTCCTCAGTATGTATGCCCAGCAGTGGGATTGCTGGGTCATAAGGCAGTTCTATTTCCAATTTTTTAAGGAATCTCCACCCTATTCTACATAGTGGCTGGACTAGTTTGCATTCCCACCAACAGTCTAAGAGGGTTCCCTTTTCTCCACACCCTCTCCAGGATTTATTGCTTGTAGACTTTTGGATTGCAGCCAGTCTGACTGGCGTGAAATGGTACCTCATTGTGGTTTTGATTTGCATTTCTCTGATAATGAGTGATGTTGAGCATCTTTTCATGTGTTTGTTAGCCATCTGTATGTCTTCTTTGGAGAAATGTCTATTTAGTTATTTGGCCCATTTTTTGATTGGGTCATTTTTTTTTCTGGAATTGAGCTGCAGGACTTGCTTGTATATTTTTGAAATTAGTTGTTTGTCAGTTGCTTCATTTGCTATTATTTTCTCCCATTCTGAAGGCTGTTTTTTCACCTTGCTTATAGTTTCCTTTGTTGTTCAGAAGCTTTTAACTTTAATTAGGTCCCATTTGTTTATTTTTGCTTTTATTTCCAATATTCTGGGAGGTGGGTCATAGAGGATCCTGCTGTGATTTATGTTGGAGAGTGTTTTGCCTATGTTCTTCTCTAAGAGTTTTATAGTTTCTGGTCTTACATTTAGATCTTTAATCCATTTTGAGTTTATTTTTGTGTTTGGTGTTAGAAAGTGTTCTAGATTCATTCTTTTACAAGTGGTTGACCAGTTTTCCCAGCATCACTTGCTAAAGAGATTGTCTTTTCTCCATTGTATATTCTTGCCTCCTTTGTCAAAAATAAGGTGTTCATAGGTGCATGGGTTTATCTCTGGGCTTTCTATTTTGTTCCACTGATCTATATTTCTGTCTTTGTGCCAGTACCATACTGTCTTGATGACTGTGGCTTTGTAGTAGAGCCTGAAGTCAGGCAGGTTGATTCCTCCAGTTCCATTCTTCTTTCCCAAGTTTGCTTTGGCTATTCGAGGTTTTTTGTATTTCCATAAAAATTGTGAAATTATTTGTTCTTGCCCTGTGAAAAATACCATTGGTAGCTTTATAGGGATTGCATTGAATCTATAGATTGCTTTGGGTAGTATACTCATTTTCACTATATTGATTCTTCCAATCCATGAACATGGTATATTTCTCCATCTCTTAGTGTCCTCTGATTTCTTTCACCAGTGTTTTATAGTTTTCTATGTATAGGTCTTTAGTTTCTTTAGGTAGATATATTCCTAAGTATTTTATTCTTTTCATTGCAATGGTGAATGGAATTGTTTCCTTAATTTCTCTTTCTATTTTCTCATTATTAGTGTATAGGAATGCAAGGGATTTCTGGGTGTTGATTTTATATCCTGCAACTTTAGTGTATTCATTGATTAGCTCTAGTAATTTTCTGGTGGAGTCTTTAGGGTTTTCTATGTACAGAATCATGTCATCTGCAAACAGTGAGAGTTTTACTTCTTCTTTTCCAATTTGGATTCCTTTTATTTCTTTTTCTGCTCTGATTCTTGTGGCCAACACTTCTAAACTATGTTGAATAGTAGTGGTGAAAGTGGGCACCCTTGTCTTGCTCCTGACTTTAGAGGAAATGCTTTCAATTTTTCACCATTGAGGATAATGTTTGCTCTGGGTTTGTCATACATAGATTTTATTATGTTGAGGTATGCTATGCTAAGTCACTTCAGTTGTGTCCGACTTTGTGTAATCCCATAGATGGTAGCCTACCAGGCTCCCCCGTCCCTGGGATTCTCCAGGCAAGAACACTGGAGTGGGTTGCCATTTCCTTCTCCAATGCATGAAAGTGAAAAGTGAAAGTGAAGTCGCCTAGTCGTGTCCGACTCTTAGCGACCCCATGGACTGCAGCCTACCAGGCTCCTCCGTCCATGGGATTTTCCAGGCAAGAGTACTGGAGTGGGGTGCCATATGTTCCTTCTATTCCTGCTTTCTGGAGAGTTTTTATCATAAATGGATGTTGAATTTTGTCAAAGGCTTTCTCTGCATCTATTGAGATAATCATATGGCTTTTGTTTTTCAATTTGTTAATGTGGTGAATTACATTGATTGATTTGCGGATATTGAAGAATCCTTACATCCCTGGGATAAAGCCCACTTGGTCATGGTGTATGATCTTTTTAATGTGTTGTTGGATTCTGATTGCTAGAATTTTGTTAAGGATTTTTGCATCTATGTTCATCAGTGATATTGGCCTGTAGTTTTCTCTCTTTTTTTTGGCATCTTTTTCAGGTTTTGGTATTAGTGTGATGGTCGCCTTGTAGAATGAGTTTGGAAGTTTACCTTCCTCTGCAATTTTCTGGAAGAGTTTGAGTAGGATCGGTGTTAGCTCTTTTCTAAATTTTTGGTAGAATTCAGCTGTGAAGCCATCTGGACCTGGGCTTTTGTTTGCTGGAAGATTTCTGATTATAGTTTCAATTTCTGTGCTTGTGATGGGTCTGTTAAGATTTTCTATTTCTTCCTTGTTCAATTTTGGAAAGTTGTACTTTTCTAAGAATTGGTCCATTTCTTCCAAGTTGTCCATTTTATTGGCATATAATTGCTGATAGTAGTCTCTTATGAGCCTTTGTATTTCTGTGTTGTCTGTTGTGATCTCTCCATTTTCATTTCTAATTTTATTGATTTGATCTTTCTCCCTTTGTTTCTAGATGAGTCTGGCTAATGGTTTTCAATTTTATTTATCCTCTCAAAGAACCAGGTTTTGGCTTTGTTGATTTTTTTCTATGGTCTCTTTTGTTTCTTTTGCATTTATTTCTGCCATAATTTTTAAGATTTCTTTCCTTCTACTAACCCTGGGGTTCTTCATTTCTTCCTTTTCTAGTTGCTTTAGGTGTAGAGTTAAGCTATTTATTTGACTTTTTTCTTGTTTCTTGAGGTATGCCTGTATTGCTATGAACTTTCCCCTTAGCACTGCTTTTACAGTGTCCCACTGGTTTTGGGTTGTTGTTTTTTCATTTTCATTCGTTTCTATGCATATTTTGATTTCTTTTTTGATTTCTTCTGTGAATTGTCAGTTATTCAGCAGCGTGTTGTGCAGCCTCCATATGTTGGAATTCTTAATAGTTTTTCTCCTGTACTTGAGATCTAATCTTACTGCATTATGGTCAGAAAAGATGCTTTGAATGATTTCAGTTTTTTTTTGAATTTACCAAGGCTAGATTTATGGCCCAGGATGTGATCTATCCTGGAGAAGGTTCCTTGTGCGCTTGAGAAAAAGGTGAAATTCATTGTTTTGGGGTGAAATGTCCTATAGATATCAATTATGTCTAACTGGTCTATTGTATCATTTAAAGTTTGTGTTTCTTAATTTTCTGTTTAGTTGATTTATTAATAGGTGTGAGTGGGGTATTAAAGTCTCCCACTATTATTGTGTTATTGTTAATTTCCCCTTTCATGCTTGTTAGCATTTGTCTTACATATTGCAGTGTTCCTATATTGTGTGCATATATATTTATAATTGTTATATCTTCTTCTTTGACTGATCCTTTGATCATTATGTAGTGTCCTTCTTTGTCTCTTTTCACAGCCTTTGTTTTAACGTCTATTTTATCTGATATGAGTATTGCTACTCCTGCTTTTTTTTCCTCTCTATTTGCATGGAATATCTTTTTCCAACCCTTCACTTTCAGTCTGTATTTGTCCCTTGTTTTGAGGTGGGTCTCTTGTAGACAACATATGTAGGGGTCTTGTTTTTGTATCCATTCAGCCAGTCTTTGTCTTTTGGATGGGACATTCAACCCATTTACGTTTAAGGTAATTATTGATAAGTATGATCTCATTGGTATTTATTTTGTTGTTCTGGGTTTGAGTTTATACACCCTTTTTTAAAATTTTCTGTCTAGAGAATACCCTTTAGCATTTGTTGGAGAGCTGGTTTGGTGGTGCTGAATTTTGTCAGCTTTTTCTTGTCTGTAAAGCTTTTGATTTCTCCTTCATATTTGAATGAGATCCTTGCTGGGTACAGTAATCTGGGCTGTAGGTTATTTTCTTTCATCACTTTAAGTATGTCTTGCCATTCCCTCCTGGCCTGAAGAGTTTCTTTTGAAAGATCAGCTTTTATCCTTATGGGGATCCCCTTGTGTGTTATTTGTTGTTTTTCCCTTGCTGCTTTTAATATTTGTTCTTTGTGTTTGATTTTTGTTAATTTGATTAATATGTGTCTCAGGGTGTTTTGCCTTGGCTTTATCCTTTTTGGGACTCTCTGGGTTTCTTGGACTTGGGTGATTATTTCCTTCCCCATTTTAGGGACGTTTTCAACTATTATCTCCTCAGGTATTTTATCATGGTCTTTCTTTTTGTCTTCTCCTTCTGGGACTCCTATGATTTGAATGTTGGAGCGTTAACACTTTCCTGGAGGTCTCTGAGACTGTCCTCATTTCTTTTATTTCGTTTCTCTTTTTTCCTCTCTGATTCATTTATTTCTACCAGTCTTCTACTTCACTAAGCCTATCTTCTGCCTCCCTTATTCTACTATTTGTTGCCTCCAGAGTGTTTTTAATCTAATTTATTGCATTATTCATTATATATTGACTCATTTTTATTTCTTCTAGGTCCTTGTTAAAACTTTCTTGCATCTTCTTAATCATATCAATATTTTGGATCATTTTCACTATCATTATGTGGAATTCTTTATCAGGTAGATTCCCTATCTCTTCTTCTTTTGTTTGGTTTGGTGGGCATTTATCCTGTTCCTTTACCTGCTGGGTATTCCTCTGTCTCTTCATCTTTTTTATATTGCTGTGTTTGGGTGGCCTTTCTATATTCTGGCAGTTTGTGGAGTTTTATTCATTGTGGAGTTTCCTCACTGTGGGTGGAGTTGTATTGGCGGCTTGTCAAGGTTTCTTGGTAGGGAAGCTTGTGTCGGTGTTCTGGTGGGTGGAGCTGGATTTCTTCTCTCTGGAGTGCAATGAAGTGTCCAGTAATCAGTTATGAGATGTCATTGGGTTTGGAGTAACTTTGGGCAGCCTGCATATTGAAGCTAAGGGCTGTGTTCCTGTGTTGCTGGAGAATTTGCGTGGTATGTCTTGCTCTGGAACTTGTTGGCCCTTGGGTGGTGCTTGATTTCAGTGTAGGTATGGAGGTGTTTGATGAGCTCCTATCTATTAATGTTCCATGGAGTCAGGAGTTCTCTCATGTTCTCAGGATTTGAACTTAAGCCTCCTGCTTCTAGTTTTTAGTCTTATTTTTACAGTTGGCTCAAGACTTCTCCTTCTATACAGCACCATTGATAAAACATCTAGGTTAAAGATGAAAAGTTTCTCCAAAGTGAGGGACACCCAGAGAGGTTCACAGAGTTACATGGAGAAGAGAAGAGGGAGGAGGGAGTTAGAGGTGACCCAAATGAGATGAGGTAGAATCAAAAGAGGAGAGAGCAAGCTCTCCAGTAACCAGTTCCTTATGTGCAGTCCACAGTCTGGACCGCTCAGAGATGTTCACAGAGTTATATAGAGAAGAGAAGAGGGAGGAAGGAGACAGAGGTGGCCAGGAGGATAAACGGGGGGAATGAAAAGGAGAGAGACAGATCCAGCCAGTAATCAGTTCCCTAAGTGATCTCCACCGTCTGAAACACACAGAGATTCACAGAGTTGGGTAGAGAAGAGAAGCAGGAGGGAGGAGACAGAGGCGACCTGGTGGAGAAAAAGGAGAGTCCAAAAGAGGAGAGAGCAGTCAAGCCAGTAATTTCGCTCCCAAGTAAAAATGGGTACTGAAGATTAGGTTCTTTTTTTTTTTTTAATTTTATTTTATTTTTAAACTTTACATAACTGTATTAGATTTGCCAAATATCAAAATGAATCCGCCACAGGTATACATGTGTTCCCCATCCTGAACCCTCCTCCCTCCTCCCTCCCCATTCCATCCCTCTGGGTCGTCCCAGTGCACCAGCCCCAAGCATCCAGTATCGTGCATCGAACCTGGACTGGCAACTCATTTCATACATGATATTTACATGTTTCAATGCCATTCTCCCAAATCTTCCCACCCTCTCCCTCTCCCACAGAGTCCATAAGACTGTTCTATACATCAGTGTCTCTTTTGCTGTCTCGTACACAGGGTTATTGTTACCATCTTTCTAAATTCCATATATATGCGTTAGTATACTGTATTGGTGTTTTTCTTTCTGGCTTACTTCACTCTGTATAATAGGCTCCAGTTTCATCCACCTCATTAGAACTGATTCAAATGTATTCTTTTTAATGGCTGAATAATACTCCATTGTGTATATGTACCACAGCTTTCTTATCCATTCATCTGCTGATGGACATCTAGGTTGCTTCCATGTCCTGGCTATTATAAACAGTGCTGCGATGAACATTGGGGTACTCGTGTCTCTTTCCCTTCTGGTTTTCTCAGTGTGTATGCCCAGCAGTGGGATTGCTGGATCATAAGGCATGTCTATTTCCAGTTTTTTAAGGAATCTCCACACTGTTCTCCATAGTGGCTGCACTAGTTTGCATTCCCACCAACAGTGTAAGAGGGTTCCCTTTTCTCCACACCCTCTCCAGCATTTATTACTTGTAGACTTTTGGATCGCAGCCATTCTGACTGGTGTGAAATGGTACCTCATAGTGGTTTTGATTTGCATTTCTCTGATAATGAGTGATGTTGAGCATCTTTTCATGTGTTTGTTAGCCATCTTTATGTCTTCTTTGGAGAAATGTCTATTTAGTTCTTTGGCCCATTTTTTGATTGGGTCATTTATTTTTCTGGAGTTGAGCTGTAGGAGTTGCTGGTATATTCTCGAGATTAGTTGTTTGTCAGTTGCTTCATTTGCTATTATCTTCTCCCATTCTGAAGGCTGTCTTTTCACCTTGCTAATAGTTTCCTTTGATGTGCAGAAGCTTTTAAGGTTAATTAGGTCCCATTTGTTTATTTTTGCTTTTATTTCCAATATTCTGGGAGGTGGGTCATAGAGGATCCTGCTGTGATGTATGTCAGAGAGTGTTTTGCCTATGTTCTCCTCTAGGAGTTTTATAGTTTCTGGTCTTACGTTTAGATCTTTAATCCATTTTGAGTTTATTTTTGTGTATGGTGTTAGAAAGTGTTCTAGTTTCATTCTTTTACAAGTGGTTGACCAGAGTTCCCAGCACCACTTGTTAAAGAGATTGTCTTTAATCCATTGTATATTCTTGCCTCCTTTGTCGAAGATAAGGTGTCCATATGTGCGTGGATTTATCTCTGGGCTTTCTATTTTGTTCCATTGATCTATATTTCTGTCTTTGTGCCAGTACCATACTGTCTTGATAACTGTGGCTTTGTAGTAGAGCCTGAAGTCAGGTAGGTTGATTCCTCCAGTTCCATTCTTCTTTCTCAAGATCGCTTTGGCTATTCGAGGTTTTTTGTTTTTCCATACAAATTGTGAAATTATTTGTTCTAGTTCTGTGAAGAATGCTGTTGGTAGCTTGATAGGGATTGCATTGAATCTATAGATTGCTTTGGGTAGTATACTCATTTTCACTACATTGATTCTTCCAATCCATGAACATGGTATATTTCTCCATCTGTTAGTGTCCTCTTTGATTTCTTTCACCAGTGTTTTATAGTTTTCTATATATAGGTCTTTAGATTCTTTAGGTAGATATATTCCTAAGTATTTTATTCTTTCCGTTGCAATGGTGAATGGAATTGTTTCCTTAATTTCTCTTTCTGTTTTCTCATTATTAGTGTATAGGAATAAGAAGATAAAAAAAATCAAAGTCGCAAAAATTATTTTATATATATATATATGAAGTTTGCTTTAAAAAATAGTCTTTTTTTGAAAAGTAATAGTAAGTTATAAAAATTAAAATTAAAGTAGTAATAGAGGACTTAAAAATTAAAAAGAGTTAAAAAAAAAAAGAATGATCAGAAAAATAGTAAAAATATATCTAGGACTTTCTCAGGTGTTGTTATGGGCAGTGTGGGGTCAGTTCATTTTTGGATAGTTCCTTAGTCCAGCTTATATTTCTCAAGATCTATAGGCCCCTTCCTATGTAGTCAGTACTAACTACAGGGTTTTAATCTATTGCACCTGTCACTTCCAAGGCAGTTCCCTCTGTTTTAGCTTCTTCTGTTTGGTGGTCTCTTCAGTGTCTGATTTCTGCCCTGACACAAGGGGGGCGGTGGTAGACAATTTTTAAGGCTCACTTGTTCAGTCGTGCTGTGGGGAGGGAGGGGAGCTGCAAACAAATAATACTGGCATGTGCTCGCAGTGTCTCAGCCGCACTGGGCCTGCCTCCACTCACTGCGCATGTGCCCTCTCTGTCGACACAGCTCAGGGTCTAGTTTGTTCCACCAGGAACCGTCCGAGGCCTGCCCTGGGCTGCATCCACCTCCCAGGTCTAAGTCCCTCTGGTTCAGGCACTCGGGTAGTCCTCAGAGGTGCAGATTCTGTTGGGCCTGCGTTTTGTGCCCTTCCCAGGTCCGAGCAGCTCAGGTGATGAGGTGTTTGGCGAGCACGGTTGCTATGACTTATCGCCTCTCTAGTCCCTGCCTCTCAGTTTTCTGGGTGTACAACCAGCGCACCTTCTCAGGTGAATGATGACTGTCCAGAACCCCAAGAAGTCTTAGTTAACAAAGAAGCCGGCTTGCAGTTTGGTAGATAATGTCTCTCTTGGGCTGCGATTGCCTCCTTCCAGCTCTGGCTGCCTGTCACAGGAGGGGGATGCTCTGCAGCAAGCTAATTCTGTTCAGTCCTTTGTTCTGTGTGCGGTCCTGGTGGTTTCTTAGGTTAGAGCTTTTTGCATGGTATCTATCCCACAGTCTGGTTTGCTAGCCCAAGTTAGTTCGCTCTGATTAACCTCGGGGCATTCAGGCCGGATCCTTACTCTAACCAATGCAGCCCACGCCTCCCTGCCCAGCCCCCACGTGCTAGTGGTGGATGCAGGCGTCTGCGCTGCTTCTCCACTGGGGGAATTACCATTGGGCTCATAATCTGTGGATTTTAATTATTTATTTATTTTCCTCCCTGTTATGTTGCCTTCTGTGCTTTCAAGGCTCGCCACAGACTCGGCAGTGAGAGTGTTTCCTGGTGTTTGGAAATTTCTCTCTTTTTTAAGACTCCCTTCCTGGGATGGAGCTCTGTCCCTACCTCTTTTTTCTCTTTTTTTGTCTTCTATATTTTTTCCTAGCTCTTTTCAAATACAATGGGCTGCTTTTCTGGGTGCCTGATGTCTTCTGCTGGCATTCAGAAGTTGTTTTGTAGAATTTACTCAGCGTTTAAATGTTCTTTTGATGAATTTGTTGGGGAGAAAGTGGTCTCTCCGTCCTATTCCTCTGCCATCTTAGGACCGCCTCCCAGACTAATTTTCTTAAAGATGTTTGGCAAACTGTAAGAATACACAGGCAGACTGTTAAATGAAATCAGGAAAACAATAACTGAGCAAAATGAGAAGTTCCACAGGAAATAGAAACAATGAAAAATTAAATAGAAATTCCAGAGTTGAAAAATAAAATGACTGGAGTGAAGAATTCAATACAGTGTTTCAAAAGCAGACTTGACCATTATGAAGAAAGAATCTATAACCCAGAAGATAGGACATTTGAAATTACTCAGAACAAAAAGAAACAAGAATGAAAAAGAATAAAGAAAGCCTATGTGCCGGGAGCCAGCATGGGAATTCCCACCCATGACAAGGTCATGCGGGACAGCCCTGACGGGCAAGGCGAGTCAGGGCTCAAGGGCCCCCCCCTGGATCTGCCTGAGCGTCTACCACAAAACCAGAATCTGTCTGTTTTACTATTTTATGACTTTTACCAACTCCTCTGACATTAACGGGGGGTATCCCTGACCACCTTTCTCTGAAGAAAATTAACTTAGAGCTCTAGTTAATAAGTCTCCTGGGCATAATAGGAGTGTTTCATTTCAAACCCCTCTGATGGCTTTCTAGCTTGCCTGACAGGTTTGTTCAGACTCCTGCAGCTATGCATACAATTGTTTACAGCCTCCCAACCGTGAGAGGCATGGGAAGCTTAAGATATTCAAATAATATAGAGCCTCTCGGAGAGTTAGAAATTGTTAGAATAGAACTAGTAGAAGATTTCGTTGTTGAGCTAATGCTTGCTGCCAAGTTTCCACATCCCCTGTATTGTGTCCTTGAAAATGTATTAATTAATATAGTTGGTATATAGAAAAAATAAGTAGTGGCCTTGGTGTTAACAACTTTAGACTCTTAAGGTAATAAATTATTTCCTTTGTTGTGAACCCACGGCACCTTTGCCCTATAGGAATGCAACTTTATCTAACACCTTTGGAGGATGGTGCCAAACTTTAAGATAATTACTCTTAGAGAAAATAAGTCTTATGGTTGACAAACCTTTATCAAAGTCATAAAATGTTAACAGGCCTTCTGGCCAGAAGATGATGTAAATCATCTGAAGCATTTATGTATGATAAGTTTACAGAAAAGAAAGCCTGGTCTTGATAAGGATCAAAGACTGCTGACTTTGCATGATTTTACACCCCCTATTATCCTCTATGCACAACTTAAGGTATATAAGCTCCCTTTGAAAATAAAGCTATGGGCCTTGCTCACCAAAGCTTGGTCTCCCCATGTCGTTCTTTCTCTTTCCTTTCCTTTTCAGGCTGATTCCCTGGAGTGCAGGGGCCCTCTGCATTCACTTTCCTTCCTGGGCTTCTAAGACCCACTCGAGAAGGTGCCTAAGGTGGGGCACCTTCAGCTATTCGAGAGGGTGCCTGCTGCCTACATGAACAGAGCAAGTCCCATGCTGGGGCTTTATTGGCTTTCTGCATAAACCAAGGAATAGCAGCCTCTTTTCTCTCCTCTATTTTCTTAACTGCAAAATTCTTTCCTTATCTCTTTCTCTATTTCTCTCAGTTGCCAACGCCGTCCTCCCGAGGGAATCCCTGGATCCAACTGGGGCTGGACCCCGGTACCTATGGACTTATGGGAGACAAAAGATACAATATCCACATTATGTGAATTCCAAAAGGAGAAGGAAAAAAGAACAGGATAGAAAGTGTATTTAAAGAAATAATAGCCAAAACTTTCCCAAACCTGAAGAAGACATTCAGTCCATGAAGCCAAAAGGATGCCAAATAGATTGAACCTGAATAAGGTTACACTGAACACTTTATAATTAAAATTTAGGATTCAAAGATAAAGAAATAATTTGAAAGCAACAAGAGGAAAGAAATAAGTACATACAAAGGAACACCTATAAGACTATCAGTAGATTTTATGACAAATGTTTCAAGTCAGGAGAAAATGAGATGATATATCCAAAATACTAGAAAAATAACCAATCAAGTATTCTAAGCTTGTCAATGCATTTTGCCAAAGAAGACATACAGATAGCTAACAAACACATGAAAAGATGATCAATATCACTCATTATCAGACAAATGCAAATCAAAACCACAATGAGGTACAATCTCACACTGGCCAGAATGGCTGCTATCAAAAAGTCTACAAATAATAAATGCTAGAGAGTGTGTGGAGAAAAGGGAACCCTTTTACACTGTTGGTGGGAATGCAAACTAGTCCAGCCACTCTGGAGAACAGTGTGGATATTCCTTAAAAAACTGGAAGTAGAACTGTCATATGACCCAGCAATCCCACTGCTGGGCATACATACTGAGGAAACCAGAATTGAAAGAGACACGTGTACCCCAATGTTCATCACAGCACTGTTTATAGTAGCTGGGACATGGAAGTAACCTAGATGTCCATTGGCGGATGAATGAATAAGAAAGTTGTGGTACATATACACAATAGAATATTACTCAGCTATTAAAAGAATGCATTTGAATCAGTTCTAATGAGGTATACGAAGAGTGAAGTAAGTCATAAAAACACCAATACAGTATATTAACACATATATATGGAATTTAGAAAGATGGTAATGGTGACCCTATATGCGAGCTAGTAAAAGAGACACAGACATAGAAAACAGACTTTTGGACTCTGTGGGAGAAGGCGAGGGTGGAATGATTTGAGAGAATAGCATTGAAATATATATGCTACCATATATGAAATAGATGACCAGTCCAAGTTTGAAGCATGAAATAGGGCATTCAAAGTCAGTGCACTGGGACCACCCAGAGGGATGGAATGGGCAGGGAAGAAGGCAGGGATTTCGAGATGGGAGATACATACACCTGTGGCTGACTCAAGTTAATGTATGGCAAAAACCACCACAATATTGTAAAGTAATTAGCCTCCAATTATAATAAATACACTAATTTAAAAAAAAAAAACACAGATAGACTAAGAGTTAAGGGATGGAAAAAGATACTTCAAGCAAATGTTAACCAAAAATAAAGGGGAGGTATCTACTCTTATATCAGACAAAATATACTTTAAAAATTGTAAAAAGGAACAAAGAAAGTCATATAATGGTAAAGGAACAATACATCAAGAAGATATAGCAAGTGTAAATGTTTATGCACCAAATCAAGCACCTACATATATAATGCAGAAGCTAACGGAGTCAAAAGAATAAATAAACACTAATACAGTGATAATTAGGAACTTTAATACCCCATTCTTAACAATGGATAGATCATCCAGACAGAGAATCAATAAAGAGACAGCAAATTTGAAAAACACTATAGACCAAAAAATATTAGCAGATATATATAGAAAAATCCACCAGACAACAGCAGCATACACATTATTCTCAAGTTCGTATGGAATATTTTCTAGCATAAACCACATGTTAAGCTACAAAACAATTATTAGCAAATTCATAAAAATTGGAATCATACCAAATGTCTTCCCTGACCATAATGGTATGATACCAGAAATCAATAACAGGATCATTAATACCAAGTTTAACACATTCTTCCAAAAAAAAAAAAAAAAGAAAAGAAAAGAGAATGCTGCTCAATTCATTCTATAAGGACAGTATTATTCGGATATAAAAACCATCAAATAGTAAAACTACAGACCAATTTCCTTTTGAATGTAAACACAAATTATCAACAAAACACTAACACATCAAACACAGCAGCAATATAAAAATATTATCTATTATAATTCTGTGGGACTTATTCCTGGATTTCATGGTTGGTTCCACCTATGAAAATCAGTTAATGTAATATACCATACTATTGGGCTTTCCTGGTGGCTCAGATGGTAAAGAATCTGCCTGCAATGCAGGAGACTTGGATTCAATCCCTCGGTTGGGAAGATGCCCTGGAGGAGGGCATGGCAACCCACTCCAGTATTCTTGCTTGGAGAATCCCATGGACAGAGAAGCCTGGTAGGCTACAGTCCATGGAGTCTCAAAGAGTCAGACATGACTGATTGACTAAGAACAAACACCATCAGTTCAGTTCAGTCACTCAGTCGTGTCTGAATCTTTGTGACACCATGAATCGCAGCACGCCAGGCCTCCCTGTCCATCACCAACTCCCGGAGTTCACTCAGACTCACATCCATCGAGTCAGTGATGCCATCCAGCCATCTCATCCTCTGGCGTCCCCTTCTTCTCCTGCCCCCAATCCCTCCCAGCATCAGAGTTTTTTCCAATGAGTCAACTCTTCGCATGAGGTGGCCAAAGTACTGGAGTTTCAGCCTTAGCATCATTCCTTCCAAAGAAATCCCAGGGCTGATCTCCTTCAGAATGGACTGGTTTGATCTCCTTGCAGTCCAAGGGACTCTCAGGAGTCTTCTTCAACACCACAGTTCAAAAGCATCAATTCTTCAGCACTCAGCCTTCTTCACAGTCCAACTCTTACATCCATACATGACCACAGGAAAAACCATAGCCTGGACTAGACGGGCCTTTGTTGGCAAAGTAATGTCTCTGCTTTTGAATATGCTATCTAGATTGGACATAACTTTCCTTCCAAGGAGTAAGCATCTTTTAATTTCATGGCTACAGTCACCATCTGCAGTGATTTTGGAGCCCAGAAAAATAAAGTCTGACACTGTTTCCACTGTTTCCCCATCTATTTCCCATGAGGTGATGGGACCAGATGCCATGATCTTCATTTCTGAATGTTGAGCTTTAAACCAACTTTTTCACGCTCCACTTTCACTTTCCTCAAAAGGCTTTTTAATTCCTCTTCACTTTCTGCCATAAGGCTGGTGTCATCTGCATATCTGAGGTTATTGATATTTCTCCCAGCAATCTTGATTCCAGCTTGTGTTTCTTCCAGTCCGGCATTTCTCATGATGTACTCTGTATATAAGTTAAATAAGCAGGGTGACACTATACAGCCTTGACGTACTCTTTTTCCTATTTGGAACCAGTCTATTGTTCCATGTCCAGTTCTAACTGTTGCTTCCTGACCTGCATACAGATTATTATACTAATGGATAAAAGCCATATGTTCATTTCAATAGACACAGAAAAAAATTTGTCAAAATTCAGCACTCTTTAATGATCAAAGCCTGCAACATACTAGGAATGTAAGGAAACTTCCTCAAATTGATAGAGTGCATGTACACAAAACCCACACCTAACATAAAATTTCATAGTAAAGACTAGACGCTTTCCCTGTAAGATTAGAAATAAGAGAAGGATGAACACTCTCACTTTTATTCAACATTGTACTAGAGATTCTAACTAGGACAATTAGGAAGGAGAATAAAGTAAAATTAATCCATGATTGGAAAGGAAGATGTAAAACTATCTCTATTTGCAGGTGACATGTTCTTGAATGCAAAAAAGATCATAGAGATTAACTAAACAACTATTAGAGCTAATAAATGAGTTCATCAGGGCTGAAAGATACAAGATGAGTATACAAAAATCAATTATATTCCTATACACTAGGAATACACAATTCAAACACAAAATTAAGAAAAACTACATTTACTGTAACTTAAAAATAATTAAAGATGTAGAGATAAATTAGGCAAATGAACTTCAAAATGTGTACACAGAAAACAGAAAATTGCAGCAATATTTATTTGGATCAACCTCCTAGAGTAATAGAAACAAAGAAAGATGCATGATACTGGATGCTTGGGGCTGGTGCACTGGGACGACCCAGAGGGATGGAATGGGGAGGGAGGAGGGAAGAGGGTTCAGGATGGGGAACACATGTATACCTGTGGCGGATTCATTTTAATATTTGGCAAATCTAATACAGTTATGTAAAGTTTAAAAATAAAATAAAATTAAAAAAAAAAGAATCTAAAAAAAAAAAGAAAAATAAACCAATGGGATGTAATTAAACTTAAAACGTTTTGTGCAGCAGCAAAAGATATAAACAAAATGAAGACTACCAATGGAATGGGAGAAAATATTTGCAAACAATGAGACTGACAGGGGATTAATTTCCAAAATATACAAGTGGCTTATATAGCTTGGTATCAAAGAAAAAACACCCTAATCAAAAAATGGGCAGAAGACCTAAATAGGCATTTCTCCAAAGAAGACATAAAGAGAGTTAACAGGCACATGAAAAGTTGCTCAATATTGCTAATTATTAGAGAAATACAAATAAAAATTACAATGAGGTACCACCTCACATTGGTCAGAATAACCATCATCAAAACGTCTACAAACAATAAATACTGGAGAGGATGTGGAGAAAAATGAACGCTTGTACATTGTTGGTGGGAATGTAAGTTGGTTTGGCCACTATGGAGAACAGTGTGGAGGTTCCTTAAGACACTGAAAATAGAGCTACCATATGATCCAGCAATCCCACTCCAGGGCATATACTAAAAAAAAAAAAAAGAAAACTTTAATTAGAAAAGATACACACACTCTTGGAGAAGGCAATGGCACCCCACTCCAGTACTCTTGCCTGGAAAATCCCATGGACCGAGGAACCTGGTGGGCTGCAGTCCATGGGGTCGCTAAGAGTCGGATACGACTGAGTGTCTTCACTTCCACTTTTCACTTTCATGCATTGGAGAAGGAAATGCAACCCACTCCAGTGTTCTTGCCTGGAGAATCCCGGGGACGGGGGAGCCTGGTGGGCTGCTGTCTATGGGGTCACACAGAGTCGGACATGATTGAAGCGACTTAGCAGCAGCACACACACTCTAATGCTCATAGCAGTATTATTTACAATAGAAAGGAATGGAAGCAACATAAATGTCCATCAACAAATGAATGGAAAAAGATGTGGTAAATAGGAATGTAATATTACTCAGCCATAAAGAAGAATGAAATAATGCAATTTGAAGCAACATGGATGAATCTAGAGATTATCATATTAAGTAAAGTAAGTCAAAGAATAATAACATATATCACTTATATGTGGAATCTTAAAAATTATACAAATGAACTTATTTACAAAACAGAAAGACTCACAGACATAGAAAACAAAATTATGGTTACCAAAGGGGAAAGGGGGGTGATAAATTGGAAATTTGAGTTTAACCTATACACACTACTATAAATAAAATAGATAAACAAGAACTTGTTGAATAGAATCGGGAAGACTATTCAATGTCTTGTAATAATCTACAATATAAAAATATCTGAAAAAGAATATAGATACACACACACACACACACATATATATATATATATATATATATATCTAAAATACTTTACTGCACATCTGAAACATTATAAATCAACTATACTTTAAGAAAAAAATGCAAATATTGTTGAAGTCAATTAAAGACCTACCTAAATGGGAAAAAAATACATGTATATGAAATGTAGGGGACTCAGAATAGCCAAAACAATCTTGAAAAATAGGAATAAAATTGGAAGACTCATGCCTTTTGGTTTCAAAACTTGCTAAAAAGCCACAGTAATATATGCAGTGTTGTACTGGCATAAGAATAAATATATAGATTAATGGAATAGAATTGAGAGCCCAGAAATAATATGATGTATTTTTGGTCAAATGATTTTCAACTAGGTTGCCGAAATAATTTGATAGGGATAGTATTTAAACAAATGGTGCTGAGGCAAGTGAGTATAAAGTACTAGTACATGGTAAAATGAAGATTAATGTTTAAAACTAAGTGTACATAGCCAGACACAAGAGGTCACTTATTATATGTTTTCAATTATATGAAATGTCAAGAATAAGCAATTCCATAGAGACAGAAAGTAGATTGGTGGTTGCCAGGGGCTAGGGAAAAGAAGAATGGAGAGTGACTGTTAATGAGTATGGTGTTTCTTTGGGGGAATTACAAAAATGTTCTCAAGTTAGATAGTGGTAACACTTGTGAATATATTAAAATCCACTGAATTTTACACTTTAAATGGGTGAAATATATGATATTATAATTATATCTCAGTTCGAAAAGTATTTAGGGAAGCTATCCCATGCTGAGCACTATACTAGGCAGTATCTATGATTGTCTAACTGGAGTGTGTATCACAATTGCCTAGGAAGTTTATTGATATACAGGTTATCAAACATAAGTATATGTGTATATATATATATATACACACACACACACACACACACATATATATATATAGTCATAATGCTTGTATATGCTCAAAAATACTTCTAGGAGGGTACTCAGTAAATGGGTAAAAATGGTTGTGTCTGGGTCTGAGAACAAAGTAGAACCACAGATATATGAAGGTTTATTCTTCATTGTATACTCTGAAGTTTTTACTATGTTTGCACATATTTAAAATTTTTTTCTATTCATTATTTGTGACATTGATTATTACATATATAGAATCATCTGGGAGCCTGATAAAATATAGTTTGGCGGTACCACTGCTTGAGACTCTAATTCAGTAGGTCTTGAGTGGGGCCTGTAGCATTGCATTTTAAACATACTCTTAGATTACACTTTGAGAAGTGCATTTGTAAGGAACATCCCGAGTGTAAAAGAGTTTTTGCCTGTGAGCATAGGGCAGAATGATTGTTGCAGAAACCAGTAATTGAGAAACTAAGCACCACACTCAGAGAGTTGGAGAACTCAGGTTTATTACACCAGCAGGCCCAGAGGAGTTAACACTCCAAGCTTAGAGCCCCAAACAAAGGGGTTACAAAGTTTTTATAGACAGTGCATGACATCAGACTATAGTGAGCGACACTAACTTTTAACAGGCTGGTTAAAACTAGGGGTTTTACATGCATGGGAACAGCGGTTAGGATGGGGGTGAATGCCTGACCTTTATATGGACAGGATTACAGGGGCAAAAGCAGGGCAAGGGTGAGTGAGATAAGTTTCAGTTCCTAGAATTGATTTAAGTCTCCATTTTCCCAAGGCTATATGATCTATGTGATCCAGGCTTTGCAAGGAGCAAGCTGAATTACAAAAGCAGAACAAGCAGGAAGAAAAAAAGTAAATTTTAATTTTTCCTATTCATGATAAGGCACAAAAGGATT
Organism: Bubalus kerabau; assembly: GCF_029407905.1. Classification (NCBI taxonomy): domain Eukaryota; kingdom Metazoa; phylum Chordata; class Mammalia; order Artiodactyla; family Bovidae; genus Bubalus; species Bubalus kerabau. Next base: position 82,830,510 of record NC_073647.1, read on the forward strand.
CCCGAATGGCTGTTAATTTTAGAGAAATCTCTTTTTTATTAAGTTGTGTATTGTTCTTTCCTTTGAATTTTATTTCTACCCTCAAAAAGGAAAGAAACATTTGGCAAATTCATCTAAGATGCCAAAAACTTAAGAGTGGATGTATTAATTTATTCTTTTTTTAACACTGAAAAATGTTTTCATTGAACTTTGCATTTATGAAGTAATGCTAGAAATTAAATAATATATGATTTAAAATTAAATTAGGTTTATGAGAAAAAAATTGCTTCATGTATCTAAAATGTAGTAATGTATTTTATAAAAATGCAGAAAACTATACCTGAATATTGGTTATTGAAGTAATGGATAATAATATAGTCTCTGTTTCTGAGCCTTAATTCTGCAAATTTCTCAAAGGCAAAATTGATCTTATTCACATAATCATGTTTAATAGACAGTACGGTAGATTTGTCAATCTTGCTTCACTCATAGTTTAGTTCAGGTCAGTCGCTCAGTAGTGTCCAACTTTTTGTGACCCCATGGACTGCAGCATGCCAGGCCTCCCTGTCCATCACGAACTCCCGAGTTTATGCAAACTCATGTCCATTGAGGTGGTGATGCCATCCAACCATCTCATCCTCTGTCGTCCCCTTGTCCTCCTGCCCTCAATCTTTCCCAGCATCAGGGTCTTTTTAAATGACTCAGTTTTTCTCATCAGGTGGCCAAAGCATTGAAGTTTCAGCTTCAGCCTCAGTCCTTCCAACGAATATTCAAGACTGGTTTCTTTAGGATGGACTGATTGGATCTCCTTAGAGTCCAAGGGACTCTCAAGAGTTTTCTCCAACACCACAGTTCAAAAGCATCAATTCTTCAGCACTCAGCTTTCTCTATAGTCCAACTCTCATATCTATACATGGCCACTGGAAAAAACATGGCCTTGACTAAATGGACCTTTGTCTACAAAGTATTGTCTCTGCTTTTTAATATGCTGTCTAGGTTGGTCATAACTTTTCCTCCAAGGAATAGGCATCTTTTAATTTCATGGCTGCAGTCACCACTTGCAGTGATTTCGTAGCCCAGAAAAATAGAGTCTGTCACTGTTTCCATTGTTTCCCCATCTATTTGCCATGAAGTGATGGGACCAGATGACATGATCTTAGTTTTCTGAATGTTGAGCTTTAAGCCAACTTTTTCACTCTCCTCTTTCAGTTTTATCAAGACCCTCTTTAGTTTTTCTTCACTTTCTGCCATAAGGGTAGTGTCATCTGCATATCTGAGGTTATTGATATTTCTCCTGGCAATCTTGATTCCAGCTTGTGCTTCCTCCATTCAGCGTTTCTCATGATGTATTCTGCACATAAGTTAAATAAGCAGGGTGACAATATACAGCCTTGACATACTTCTTTTCCTATTTGGAACCAGTCTATTGTTCCATGTCCAGTTCTAACTGTTGCTTCTTAACCTACATACAGATTTCTTAGGAGATAGGTCAGGTCATCTGGTATTCCCATCTCTTTCAGAATTTCCCACAGTTTGTGGTGATCCACACAGTCAAAGACTTTGGCATAATCAATAAAGCAGAAATAGATGTTTTTCGGGAACTCAACTGCTTTTTCAATGATCCAACAGATGTTGGCCATTGGATCTCTGGTTCCTCTGCCTTTTCTAAAACCAGCTTTAACATCTGGACGTTCACAGTTCATGTATTGCTGAAGCCTGGCTTGGAGAATTTTGAGCATTACTTTACTGGCATGTGAGATGAGTACAATTGTGCAGTAGTTTGAGCATTCTTCAGCATTGCCTTTCTTTGGGATTGGAATGAAAACTGACCTTTTCCAGTCTTGTGACCACTGCTGAGTTTTCCAAATTTGCTGGCATATTGAGTGCAGCACTTTCACAGCATCATCTTTTAGGATTCAAAATAGGTCAACTGGAATTCCATCACCTTCACTTGCTTTGTTGGTAGTGATGCTTCCTAAAGCCTACTTGACTTCACTTTACAGGATGTCTGACTCTAGGTGAGTAATCACACCATCGTGATTATCTGGGTTGTGAAGATCTTTTTTGTACAGTTCTTCTGTGTATTCTTTCCACCTCTTCTTAATATCTTCTGCTTCTGTTAGGTCCATACCATTTCTGTTCTTTATTGTGCCCATTTTTGCATGAAATATTCCCTTGGGATCTCTAATTTTCTTGAAGAGATCTCCAGTCTTTCCCATTTATTGTTTTCTTCTATTTCTTTGCATTGATCACTGAGTAAGGCTTTCTTATCTCTCCTTGTTATTCTTTGGAACTCTAAATTCAAATGGATATATCTTTCCTTTTCTCCTTTGCTTTTCACTTTTCCTTTCACGGCTATTTGTAAGGCCTCCTCAGACAACATTTTTTCATTTTTTTTCTCTTGGGGATGGTCTTGATCCCTGTCTCCTGTACAATGTCACAAACCTCCATCCAAAGTTCATCAGTCACTCTGTCTATCAGATCTAGTCCCTTAAATCTATTTATCACTTCCTCTGCATAATCATAAGGGATTTGATTTAGGTCATACCTGAATGGTCTAGTGGTTCCCCTACTTTCGTCAATTTAAGTCTGAATTTGGCAATAAGGAGTTCATGATCTGAGCCACAGTCAGCTCCCGGTCTTGTTTGTGCTGACTGTATAGAGCTTCTCCATCTTTGGCTGCAAAGAATATAATCAATCTGATTTCGGGTTTGACCATCTGGTGATGTCCATATGTAGAGTCTTCTCTTGTGTTGTTGGAAGTGGGTGTTTGCTATGACCAGTGCATTCTCTTGGCAAAACTCTATTAGCCTTTGCCCTGCTTCATTCTGTACTCCAAGGCCAAATTTGCCTGTTACTCCAGGTTTTTCTTGACTTCCTACTTTTGCATTCCAGTCCCCTATAATGAAAAGGACATCTTTTTTTTGTGTTAGTTCTAGAATATCTTGTAGGTTTTCATAGAACTGTTCAGCTTCAGCTTCTTCAACATTACTGGTCGGAGTATAGATTTGGATTACCGTGATACTGAATCGTTTGCCTGGTTAACAAACAGAGATCATTCTGTCATTTTTGAGTTTGCATCCGAATACTGCATTTCAGGCTCTTTTGTTTACTATGATGGCTATTCTACTTCTTCTAAGGGAGTCTTGTCCACAGTAGTAGATATAACGGCCATCTGAGTTAAATCCTTGCATTCCAGTCCATTTTATTTTGCAGATTCCTAAAATGTCAGTGTTCACTCTTGCCATCTCCTGTTTGACCTCTCCCAATTTGCCTTGGTTTATGGACCTAACATTCCAGGTTCCTATGCAATATTGCTCTTTACAGCATTGGACCTTGCTTCCATCACTAGTGACATCCACAATTGGGTGTTGTTTTTGCTTTGGTTCTGTCCCTTCATTATTAGAGAACTTTTTAATTAATTTTAATTTTCAAAATTTTCAACAGATATACAGATAGTTGAAAGAAGTCTTAAAAGATCAATTTGGCAACAATTCATAAAAATCACATTTCACACAATAAAATCCAGGAAGTGCAATGTTTTACTTCTCATTTTATCTTCAGTATCTATTTAGGCAGGTTTCAGTTGTTCCACTGTCAAAACATTTAAACAGAAATACAACCTGAAGTTGATCACTTAGAATGACAGTATTGAAATAATTCAAATTATTTTTCTTCGTCTTTATAATCATTATGCTGTCATTCTTTGTTTTACACCTACTGTTAAATGCAGGCATATGCAGTATATCTGGGATTGGAAATATGAAATTGATCCAAAATGAACTAAAATAATCCTGAATCTTTAAGAATATACTGCCCAAATGAACTCATATAATTTAGTTCACATATGTGAGATGTGGGGAGTCAGATGTTTAATGGAAAATTCCAAATTAACCTCCTTGTAGACAGACTATAAAGGACACATTACAAATGTGCTAATTTGAAGTTACATATATGCTGCTAACTCCACAGTAACCCCAGAAATTTCTTTTTTTAATTTTTTTTTTATTTTGTATTGAAGTGAAAGTCACTGTAATGTCCAAATTTTTGTTGCCCCATGGACTGTAGCCCTCCAGGCTCTTCTGTCCATGGGATTTCTCAAGCAAGAATACTGGATTGGTTAGCCATTCCCTTCTTCAGGGGATCTTCCCGACCCAGGTATTGAAGCTGAGTCTCCCACATTGCAGGCAGATTCTTTACCACCTGAGCCACAGGGAAGCTCATTTTGTATTGAGATATAGCCAGTTAACAATATTGTGATAGTTTCAGGTGAACAGGGAAGGAACTCAGCCATATATATATCCATTCTCATTTTCTATAATGTAGTACTGTTGCTTATGCAATAAAACACATTTATAAGAAAAAGAACCATGCCCACACACTGCATAAAAGAAATCTAATTAGTTTACTCTGAGCCTTAGAGGGAAAAAATGGCCTAATATTCAAAATTCCAAGAAATGAAGTTTTTAAAACAGTAGATTGATATACCAGCCACACACACACACTCTAGTTACCCATTCACACACCACACACAAAGCACACACAGCAGCTGATATATTCATTCAGCTATAAGAACATTTTAACTAGCAACACCAGCAGGTTTTACTTATTCTACTAGAAAATACATTTAGGAGGGAGGAAGATTGAGTGAGGGTAGTTTCAGAGTGGCAATAACCAGATATCTTCTTCATAATTCTAGAAGTGCTCCTGAAAATAAAAAGATAAGAACACTTTACATTTTCCATTGCATTATGGTTTTGCAAAGTTCTTTTATATTCCTGTCTATTTTGATCTGGAACACTTCCCAAAACTTTGCAAGGTGAGAGAACTGAGGCCTGGAAGGTTTAGATGACTTGACCAGAGTCACATAACTAGTTGATATCTTTTGACTCCTAAATGCTGTGTTTTTTGCATCGCATAAAAAGTGCAGAAGGAAAAGAGCTTGTATTTATTCGGTGCATAAAACTCTTTTCTATGCACTTTGTATTTATAAGTTTATTGAATTTTCAAAATAATTATGTAAAGCAGGTGTGATTATCATCTCCATTCTTCATGTTGAGAAAAGGGAAATCAGTTAGTTACTCACAGTCACAGAGCGAATACATGGCAGAACCAGGATTCAAATTTTCATCAGCCTGATTCCAACACCAGAGCTGTTTTCTTCAGGCCGTGTTCTAGAAGCAAAGAGCTTAAAGAATGGAGACCATTTGTTCCAATGATTTGAGAAGGAGCAGACTGATGTAACTTGAAAGTTTAGTTGTCTTTGTGCTGAGATACTGCTCCCCACCAAATAGTGATCTGTGATCAACTTAGTAGTTCCATTAGCTTGACCTAGCTTGCTTTCTCCCTTCATCCTGAATCTTTTGAAACCTATGGCTGAATATAGCAATGAAGGTTTGCTGTTTGTGCACCTGGGCTGCACATGCCATTTCAAAAATTCCCCATTGCACTCAGCACATGGTTAGTCGCCTAGAAACTGTGCCACAAATGCTATTGACTGACTCATAAGATATAAAACTCCTAGAAATGAAACACCTTCTTTGAATAGGAATTACTTGTAAAAGAATTTATTTGGCAACTTATTAAGATGAATCAAACTCTCAGATGTACAGTAAAACTGGACAGATAGGCTTTTATAATAAGGTATCCAAGACTATGTCAGAAGCACTGACAGTAAAGCAAAATTTGTGTAGTATATGGTACTGTGGGCTTCCCGGGTGGCTCAACACTAAAGAATCCACCTGCAATGAAGGATACATAGGAGACATGAGTGTGATCCCGGGGTGAGGAAGATCCCCTGGAGGAAGGAATGGCAAACCACTCCAGTATTCTTGCTGGGAAAATCCCATGGATAGAGGAGCCTATGGTCCATGGGGTGGCAAAGAGTTGGATATGACTGAAGCGACTGAGCACACACACATATGGCAAGGTATTATTCCTACCAACACTCATTTTTAAATTTTGGAAACCATATTCAGAGAAAGAATGGACAACACTTATAATGAATTCAAATTTAAGAATGAAAACTACTACAAAGAGAAATAAAATGCCAAATGCCATCCCCAACCTTTTTTGCACCAGTTTAAAGAAAAATTGACAAGAAAATATGTTGTAAAAGAATCACAAATGGCATAAATTCCACAAATGCCAATCTGAGCTACTCTTCATGGTTTCTGGAGCTGCCAGTGAACTGGTAGCAGCAGGAAGAATCTTTGTATTATTTGCTTCACTCTGTGAGTTAATTTCAGCCCAATGGCCCCTGGTTCTCTTGATCTCTCAGAACACATTCTTTATGCTATCTGGCTAGTATGATTGTTATTTATGTAGTTACCTCTGCTCCCAGACTGTGAGCTCCCTTGTCTCCCCTATAAGCCAAGCACAGTAGTCACTCAGTAAAGGTTTGTTTAACAGAACAAATGAATGAATAAAAGATGAATGGGTGGTTCAGGCTAGGCTACCAGGGTAGGAAGAAGGGGGAAATTGTTTGGTTTTCTCCATATTTGGGTATCTCATTCAAGTTTTAATTTTGTGTTTGTTTTACTCCCTCTAATTCTATTGCATCTTTATAAAACTTTTGGCAAGTTTTTTTTTTTTTTTTAACCCATTCTTGCCTGCATACTTGCTCTGCCTCCCTTTCTCTCTTGCTTGGCAAATGAGTTGAAATATATTAGTCTGAGAAGCTTTAAGCTTTTAGGATCAAAGACCATGCTTACAACAGAGTCATCTTAGTTATAACAGTTGGTTCTTCATAAACTTTTTTTAAATAATAAATACATTTCTAAAAATAATCTCAATAATCTTTTTATTTTCTTCCTAGAACATATTCAAAAGCCCCCTACTTTCCAAGAAAGGAACTTAATATTGGAATTCTGAAAAGCAAGCAAGAATCAGTCTTCTTTTTAGCACTTCAGTTATAAATACCAGAATTTCAATTTTGAAGTTGATATTGAGCACCTATTGTGTGCTTAGCACTGGTGGATAAAGGAGACAAGGTCTCTGTTTTAGGCAGCTTATTGTCCCATGGAAGATAACACCGACATAAAAAGTACTGCAATTTGTCTTCAGGGGAAGCACTAAACACATCCTTTCATCCAGGGGACAAGAAATCTTACTTGGAAAAGATGGCATCTGAATCAGAATTGCATGAATTTACTAGATAGGGACGAAATAAAAGCCATTTCAAGCAAAACAATTAGCATGAGTAAATATCTTGGTCAGCTCGGGTTGCCATAACAAAATACCATAGACTTAGGTGGCTTAAACAACAGACATTTACAGTTCTGAAGTTCAGAAAGTCCAAGATTAAGGTGCCAGTCAGTTTTGGTTCCTGGTTAGAGCCTTTTTCATGGCTTTCAGATGGCTGTATCCTCACATGGTGAGAGATAAGAAGCTCTGATATCTCTTCCCCTTCTCATGAGAGTGCTAATACCATCATGGGGATTCTATCCCCATTACCACATTAAACTTAATTACATCCACAAAGCCCTATCTCTTAATACCATTACACTGGGGGTTGGGTCTTAAACATGTGAATTTTGGAAGCACACAAATGCTCAGTCCATCACAGTAAGTATGTGGAGAAGTGAAAGTGATGATTCACAAAATAGACAGGGGTCCAGGCTGGGGAAGAGGTGTTGATGTAAAGAGGCTGCAAAGATAATTTGAAATCAGAGAGTGGAAAAATTAAAAACGGTGGGCTAAGTTTGGACTTAATTTAATAACTATGGGAAGACAGTGGAGATTTTTGATCACAGATGGGTAAATATTACAAGCAATGCTGCCCTTTCTAAGACTAGTCTAGAAGTAGTATGGAAAAAGGAATAGGAATGGAAAGTGATTTTGAAATAAGAGGAGTGTCACAGTCTTGGTGAGAGGTAGGGAAAAATAACATTGAATGAGCCATTACTATATATCTGGAAGTTTAAAAGTCCTTTGTAGGTATAAGTCATTTAATCTTTAGCAAGCATTTTGAGATAGACATTCTTGCTATCTTCATGATATTGATGATATAAAGGAAGCACAAAGAAGTTAATTACCTCACTCAAGTTCACAAAGTTAGTGGCAGAATCAGAATTCAAACAAGATCTATTTGACTCAAGAGTCTGTTTGCTTGTCTTATCTTTTTTTCAACTCAGAATGCATACAAATCAATAAAAGTAACTTTATGACTCATATGTGTATAAATAATCATGATCAAGTGAATTCACTTATAACAATGAGATACTATAGTGGCAAATTAAGTCTTTCAGTATAGAATTTTTAAAGCTAATAATAGTTAGAGTTAACATTTATTGAGTGCTTACTATGTGTCTGGCTTCCCAGTTGGTGCTGCCAGTGCAGGAGACATAAGAACACTTATTGTATAGTTCTTCTGTGTATTCTTGCCACCTGTTCTTAATATCTTCTGCTTCTGTTAGGTCCATACCATTTCTGTCCTTTATTGTGCCCATCTTTGCATGAAATATTCCCTTGATATCTCTAATTTTCTTGAAGAGATCTCTAGTCTTTCCCATCCTATCGATTTCCTCTATTTCTTTGCATTGTTCACTTAAGAAGGCTTTCTTTTCTCTCCTTGCTATATTTTGGAACTCTGCATTCAGATGAGTGTATCTTTCCTTTTCTCCTTGGCCTTTCACTTCTCTTCCTTTCTCAGTCATTTTTAAGGCCTCCTCAGATAACCGTTTTTCCTTTTTGCATTTCTTTTTCTTGGGGATGGTTTTGATCACCATCTCCTGTACAATGTTATGAACCTCCATCCATAGCGCTTCAGGCATTCTGTCTATCAGATCTAATCCTTTGAATCATTTGTCACTTCCACTGTATAATCATAAGGGGTTTGATTTAGGTCATAACTGAGTGGTTTTCCCTACTATCTTCAACTTAAGTCTGAATTTTGCAATCAGCAGTTTGTGATCTGAGCCACAGATTCTTCTTTAGGCAAGAATACTGGAGTGAGTTGCCATGCTCACCTCCATGGTATCTTCACAACCCAGGGATCAAACCCATCCTGCCTGCAAAATTTTTACCAACTCATAAAATGATGCATTTCCAATGAGATATTTGGTAATTTATATTAACAGCCTTGTGATGTTCATATCCTCTGAACTAGTAATTCAACTCTTAATAATTTATGCAAAAGGGATATTGAGAAAAATCAGATGTATAAATGTTCTTCAAGGTTTTTTTTTTTCTGCTACATTATTTATAATAGTTTTAATTTAAGCATTGTGTAGAGCACACACACACACAAATATCTACTATATGATACTCATTAAATATTCATCAAATGAATCAGAAGCAAATATTAAGAACAAAACTGAATGTTAAATGAAAAGACTTAAGTATATTGCAGTATATTGACATAATGAAGATGACTATTCAAATAACTACTGAGGGGTGGGGGATCAAGACCACAGAATAGGAGGATGTGGAGCTCACCTCTCCCTACAAACACATCAAAAATACACCTACATGTGGAACAATTCTTATGGAAAACTAACTGCAAACCGGCAGAAGATCTATAACACCAAAGCTGCAAGAAAGATCTCCAAATAACCAAATAGGACAGAAAAGTAAAGGCATCATGCCAGGACGTGTCACCCTGGAGAGATCTGTAAGGAGGTTGACTATCACTCTGGGGAATGGTAGGTCAACTCACAATCTGGGAAATCCAGTCCTGAGATCCTGCACAGAGAAGACAAGCTCTCTTACCAGCTGTGAAATCTACTGAGACAAATAGAATGGCTGATGAAACCCAGATTCTATTCATGAGGAGTACATGCATGTTGCCTTCCTGACAATCAGGGTGGAGAGAACCTTGCACTGACTGCTGCCTCTTCATCACATTTTCTAATTTGAAGGAGTGAACACGCCAGCCCTGCTCATTCCACATCACAACCTGTCACAAGATAAAGGAAAAGATTCAGTCTAGTTACAAAGAGGCAGACCCAGGCGCCTGGGTGTGATTTAGGCAGAGCTAATGCGGTCCGCTGGAGAAGGGAATGGCAAACTACTTCAGTATTCTTGCCTTGGAAACCACAAGAACAGTATGAAAAGGCAAAATGATAGGATACTGAAAGAGGAACTCCTCAGGTCAGTAGGTGCCCAATATGTTACTGGAGATCAGTGGAGAAATAACTCCAGAAAGAATGAAGGGATGGAGCCAAAGCAAAAAGAATACCCAGCTGTGAATGTGACTGGTGATAGAAGCAAGGTCTGATGCTGTAAAGAGCAATATTGCATAGGAACCTGGAATGTCAGGTCTATGAATCAAGGCAAATTGGAAGTGGTCAAACAAGAGATGGCAAGAGTGAACGTTGACATTCTAGGAATCAGCGAACTAAAATGGACTGGAATGGGTGAATTTAATTCAGATGACCATTATATCTACTACTGCGGGCAGGAATCCCTCAGAAGAAATGGAGTAGCCATCATGGTCAGCAAAAGAGTCCGAAATGCAGTACTTGGATGCATTCTCAAAAATGACAGAATGATCTCCGTTCGTTTCCAAGGCAAACCATTCAATATCACAGTAATCCAATTCTATGTGCCAACAAGTAACGCTAAAGAAGCTCAAGTTGAACGGCTCTATGAAGACCTACAAGACCTTTTAGAACTAACACCCAAAAAAGATGTCCTTTTCATTATAGGGGACTGGAATGCAGAAGTAGGAAGTCAAGAAACACCTGGAGTAACAGGCAAATTTGGCCTTGGAATATGGAATGAAGCAGAGCAAAGACTAATAGAGTTTTGCCAAGAAAATGCACTGGTCATAGCAAACACACTCTTCCAACAACACAAGAGAAGACTCTACACATGGACCTTGCCAGATGGTCAACACCGAAATCAGATTGATTATATTCTTTCCAGCCAAAGATGGAGAAGCTCTATACAGTCAACAAAATCAAGATCAGGAGGTGACTGTGGCTCAGATCATGAACTCCTTATTACCAAATTCAGACTTAAATTGAAGAAAGTAGGGAAAACAACGAGACCATTCAGGTATGACCTAAATCAAATCCCTTATGATTATACAGTGGAAGTGAGAAATAGATTTAAGGGCCTAGATCTGATAGATAGACTGCCTGATGAGTTATGGAACGAGGTTCGTGACATTGTACAGGAGACAGGGATCAAGACGATCCCCATGGAAAAGAAATGCAAAAAAGAAAAATGGCTGTCTGGGGAGGCCTTACAAATAACTGTGAGAAGAGAAGCGAAAAGCAAAGGAGACAAGGAAAGATATAAGCATCGGAATGCAGAGTTCCAAACAATAGCAAGAAGAGTTAAGAAAGCCTGCCTCAGCGATCAATGCAAAGAAATAGAGGAAAACAACAGAATGGGAAAGACTAGAGATCTCTTAAAGAAAATTAGAGATACCAAGGGAACATTTCATGCAAAGATGGGCTCGATAAAGGACATAAATGATATGGACCTAACAGAAGCAGAAGATATTAAGAAGAGGTGGCAAGAATACACAGAAGAACTGTACAAAAAAGATCTTCATGACCCAGATAATCACGATAGTGTGATCACTGACCTAGAGCCAGACATCCTGGAATGTGAAGGCAAGTGGGCCTTAGAAAGCATCACTATGAACAAAGCTAGTGGAGGTGATGGAATTCCAGTTGAGCTATTTCGAAACCTAAAAGACGACACTCTGAAAGTGCTGCACTCAATATGCCAGCACATTTGGAAAACTCAGCAGTGGCCACAGGACTGGAAAAGGTCAGTTTTCATTCCAATCCCAAAGAAAGGCAATGCCGAAGAATTCTCAAACTACCACACAATTGCACTCATCTCACATGCTAGTAAAGTAATGCTCAAAATTCTCCAAGCTAGGCTTCAGCAATACATGAACCGTGAATTTCCTGATGTTAAAGCTGGTTTTAGAAAAGGGAGAGGAACCAGAGATCAAATTGCCAACATCCGTTAGATCATGGAAAAAGCAGAGAGTTCCAGAAAAACATCTATTTCTGCTTTATTGACTATGCTAAAGCCTTTGACTGTGTGGATCACAATAAACTGTGGGAAATTCTTCAAGAGATGGGAATACCAGACCACCTGACCTGCCTCTTGAGAAATCTGTATGCAGATCAGGAAGAAACAGTTAGAACTGGACATGGAACAACAGACTGGTTCCAAATAGGAAAAAGAGTATGTCAAGACTGTATATTGTCACCCTGCTTATTTAACTTATATGCAGAGTACATCATGAGAAACGCTGGACTGGAAGAAACACGAGTGGAATCAAGATTGCTGGGAGAAATATCAATAACCTCAGATATGCAGATGACACCAGCCTTATGCAGAAAGTGAAGAGGAACTAAAAAACCTCCTGATGAAAGTTAAAGTGGATAGTGAAAATGTTGGCTTAAAGCTCAATATTCAGAAAACGAAGATCATGGCATCTGGTCCCATCAATTCATGGGAAATAGATAGAAAACAGTGTCAGACTTTATTTTTTGGGGCTCCAAAATCACTGCAGATGGTGACTGCAGCCATGAAATTAAAAGACGCTTACTCCTTGGAAAGAAAGTTATGACCAACCTAGATAGCATATTGAAAAGCAGAGACGTTACTTTTCCAACAAAGTTCCATCTAGTCAAGGCTGTGGTTTTTTCCTATGGTCATGTATGGATGTGAGAGTTGGACTGTGCTGAGTGCCGAATAATTGATGCTTTTGAATTGTGGTGTTGGAGAAGACTCTTGAGAGTCCCTTGGACTGCAAGGAGATCCAACCAGTCCATTCTGAAGGAGATCAGCCCTGGGATTTCTTTGGAAGTAATGATGCTAAAGCTGAAATTCCAGTACTTTGGCAACCTCATGCGAAGAGTTGACTCTTTGGAAAAGACTCTGATGCTGGGAGGGTTTGGGGGCAGGAGGAGAAGGGGACGACAAAGTATGAGATGGCTGGATGGCATCACTGACTCGATGGACATGAGTCTGTGTTAACTTCGGGAGTTTGTGATGGACAGGGAGGCCTGGCGTGCTGTGATTCATTGCGTCACAAAGAGTCGGAGACGACTGAGCGACTGAACTGAACTGAACTGATGGGCTACATTGTCAGTGCATGCTCTGGAGTGGCAAATCTAGCTAGTAGACATTGTTAGTCTTTTGCACAGGGAAGTGAATCTATACACTGTCAGTGCCTTGATTAGTTGGTGCCAGAATATGCTAAGCACTGAATATTGGAGAGACCATTAACAGGAATTGTAGTGTTTCTTTTCCAAGCAACAGCACCTTGGATCTGCCCACTCCATGCCATAACTTAGTCCTAGATCTGGGGCTGACAGCTCCTGGAAGAAGACTGCCACAGAAGCAGCCTAGATTTCAGAAAGTGAAACATCTACCTCAATTCCTACAGATACAACACCCAATCCCAAACCCCAACCTTTCCACCCAACAGCCTTTCACTAGATCTGGGACAAACACAACAGAGAAAGAATTTGATTTGTGACTGCTTCTGAGCCGAACCATTAACACTTACACAGGTGCATAGGTTTGCTGTGACTTTACCTGCCTCACTTGCTTCATCAATCACTTCCCTTAGGGTAGGGCATGCATTCAAGGACAATGGAGCCTACTGGAGTCCAACCCTCAGGGCTTGTACTCTAACAACTGGGGAACAGACACTATACCCAACAAGGTATAGGGACAGTGACAGTCACGAAGCAAAGAGGAAACCCCGCTTCATATCCAGCACAGGCTCTGGACACAACACCACCAAACAAATCCCTATCAAGGGAATAACAGCCAGCACACTCTGAGGAAAGATGTGGCTGGCATCCATACCCAAACCAGTCCTTATACCAAAACTATTGGACACACTACACAGGGGATGCTCCCACATTAAAACACTGAAAAAATAGCTGTTAGCTCTTCTCTAAATGTTGAATACAATTTGCCTGTAAAGCCATCCGGTCCTGGATTTGGCTTGTTGGGAGTTTTTAAATCACAATTTCAATTTCAGTGCTTATGATTGGACTGTTTATATTTTTATTACTTCCATAGTTTAGCCTTAGGAGACTGTGCCTTTCTAAGAATTTGTCCATGTCTTCCAGGTTGTCCATTTTATTTGCATATAATTTCTTATAGTAGTCTGTTATGATACTGTGTATTTCCATGTCAATAGTTGCTTCTCCTTTTTCATTTCTATTTTATTGATTTGATTTCTCTCCCTTTTTCTCTTGATGGGGCTGGCAAAAAATGTATTGTTTATCTTTTCAAAGAGTCAGTTTTTTGTTTTGGTGATTGTTGCTATTGTTTTCTTTTTATTTCTATTTCATTTTATTGTTTTCTTTTTATTTCTATTTCTGCTCTATTCATTTTTCTTTCTTTCCTTCTACTAACTTTAGGATTTGTTTGTTCTCCCTTCTCTAGTTGCTTCAGATGTAGGGTTCAGTTCAGTCACTCAGTCGTATCTGACCCTTTGCGACCCCATGAATCTCAGCATGCCAGGCCTCCCTGTCCATCACCAACTCCCAGAGTTCACCAAAACTCATGTGCATCAAGTTGGTGATGCCACCCAGCCATCTCATCCTCTGTCGTCCGTTCTCCTCCTGCCCCCAACCCCTCGCAGCATCAGGGTATTTTCCAATGAGTCAACTCTTGGCATGAGGTGGCCAAAGTACTGGACTTTCAGCCTCAGCCTCAGTCCTTCCAATAAACACCCAGGACTGGTCTCCATTAGGATGGACTGGTTGGATATCCTGGCAGTCCAAGGGACTCTTAAGAGTATTCCCCAATACCACAGTTCGAAAGCATCAGTTCTTCAGTGCTCAGCTTTCCTTTTAGTCCAACTCTCACATCCATACATGACTACTGGAAAAACCATAGCCTTGACTAGATGGACCTTTGTTGGCAAGGTAATGTCTCTGCTTTTGAATATGCTATCTAGGTTGGTTATAACTTTCCTGCCAAGGAGTAAGCATCTTTAATTTCATGGCTGCAGTCATCATCTGCAGTGATTTTGGAGCCCAGAAAAATAAAGTCTGCCACTGTTTCCCCTGTTTCCCCATCTATTTGCCATGAAGTGATGGGACCAGATGCCATGATCTTCATTTGCTGAATGTTGAGCTTTTATCCAACTTTTTCACTCTCCTCTTTAACTTTCATCAAGAGTCTTTTTAGTTCCTCTTCACTTTCTGCCATAAGGGTGGTATCATCTGCATATCTGAGGTTATTGATCTTTCTCCCAGCAATCTTGATTTCAGCTTGTGCTTCATCCAGACCAGCGTTTCTCATGATGTATTCTGCATATAAGTTAAATAAGCAGGGTGACGATATACAGCCTTGACATACTCCTTTTCCTATTTGGAACCAGTGTGTTGTTCCTTGTCCAGTTCTAACTATTGCTTCCTGACCTGCATATAGGTTTCTCAAAAGGCAGGTCAGGTGGTCTGGTATTCCCATCTCTTGAAGAATTTTCCACAGTTTATTGTGATCCACACAGTCAAAGGCTTTGGCATAGTCAATAAAGCAGAAATAGATGTTTTTCTGGAACTCTCTTGCTTTTTTGATGATCCAGCAGATGTTGGCAATTTGATCTCTTGTTCCTCTGCCTTTTCTAAAACCAGATTGAACATCTGGAAGTTCATGGTTCATGTATTTCTGAAGCTTGGCTTGGAGAATTTTGAGCATTACTTTACTAGCATGTGAGATGAGTGCAATTGTGCGGTAGTTTGAGCATTCTTTGGCATTGCCATTCTTTGGGATTGGAATGAAAACTGACCTTTTCCAGTCTTGTTGGCCACCGCTGAGTTTTCCAAATGTGCTGGCATATTGAGTGCAGCACTTTCACAGCATCATCTTTCAGGATTTGAAATAGCTACACTGGAATTCCATCACCTCCACTAGCTTTGTTCATAGTCATGCTTTCTAAGGCCCACTTGACTTCACATTCCAGGATGTCTGGCTCTAGGTCAGTGATCACACCATCATGATTATCTGGGTCATGAAGATCTTTTTTGTACAGTTCTTCTGTGTATTCTTGCCACCTGTTCTTAATATCTTCTGCTTCTGTTAGGTCCATACCATTTCTGTCTTTTATTGAGCCCATCTTTGCATGAAATGTTCCCTTGGTATCTCTAATTTTCTTGAAGAGATCTCTAGTTTTTCCCATTCTGTTGTTTTCCTCTATTTCTTTGCATGGATTGCTGAGGAAGGCTTTCTTATCTCTCCTTAGTATTCTTTGGAACTCTGCATTCAAATGCTTATATCTTTCCTTTTCTCCTTTGCTTTTTGCTTCTCTTCTTTTCATAGCTATTTGCAAGGCCTCCTCAGACAACCATTTTTCTTTTTTGCATTTGTTTTCCATGGGGCTGGTCTTGATCCCTGTCTCCTGTACAATGTCACGAACCTCCACCCATAGTTCATCAGGCACTCTGTCTATCAGATCTAATCCCTTAAATCTATTTCTCACTTCCACTGTATAATCATAAGGTGATTTAGGTCATAACTGAATGGTCTAGTGGTTTTTCCCACTTTCTTCAATTTAAGTCTGAATTTGGCAATAAGGATTTCATGATCTGAGCCACAGTCAGCTCCTGGTCTTGTTTTTGCTGACTGTATTGAGCTTAGGGTGCTTGTTTGAGATTTTTTTTCTGTTTTCCTGAGGTAAGTTCGTATTGCTTTCAACTTCCTTCTTAGAACTGCTTTTGCTGCATCTTATGTTTTTTGGATTCTTGCAGTTTCATTTTCATTTGTCTCTAGGTGTTTTTTTGTTTGTTTGTTTTGTTATCTGTTTTATTTTTTTCAGTGATCTTTGTTGATTAGTAGCATATTGGTTAGACTCCACATGTTTGTGTTTTTTATATTTTTTCTTGTGTTTTTTTTCTAATTTCATAGTGTTGCGATTGGAAAAGATACTTGAGATCATTTCAAATTATTAAATTTTACTGAGTCTCAATTTATGGCCCAGCATGTGGCCAGTCCTGGGAAATGTTCCATGTGTGTTTGAGAAGAATTTTTAGCCTGCTACTATTGGCTAGAATGCTCTATAAATATCCAATAAATCCATCTGGTGTAATGTGTCACTTAAGGCCTGTGTTCCCTTGTTGATTTTCTGCCTGGGTGATCTGTCTATTGATGAAAGTTGGATGTTAAAGTCTCCCATTATTATTATGCTATTGTTAACTTCTCCCTTCATGACTGTTAATATTTGATATATATTAAGGTACTCCTATGTTGGGAGTATGAAGTGAAGTGAAGTGAAGTTGCTCAGTCGTGTCTGACTCTTTGCGACCTCATGGACTGTAACCTACTAGGCTCCGTGGTCCATGAGATTTTCCAGGCAAGAATACTGGAGTGGGCTGCCACTGTTGGGAGTATATATATTTACAATTGTTATATCTTCTTCTTGGATTCATTCCTTTATAATTATTTAGTGTCCTTCTTTGTCTCTTATAACCGTCTTTATTTTAATGTCAATTTGTAAGGTATGAGTATTGCTTCTCCTGCTTTCTTTTGATTTCTATTTGCATGGAATAACTTCTTCCATTCCTTCACTTTCAGTCTGTATGTGTCCCTGGGTCTGAGGTGGTCCTCTGGTAGACATCAAGTATATGTATCTTTTTCTTTTTTTTTGTATCCATGAAGCCAGTCTGTCTTTTGGTTGGTTCATTTAATCCATAACATTTAAGGTAGTTACAATATGCATATTCCTATTGCCATTATCTTAATTGTTTTGGTCTTGTTTTGTTAAGTGTTTTTCTTTGTTTTCTCTTGTAGTTTGATGACCATCTTTCGTGTTGTGTTTGGGTCGCTTTTAATTTTTGTGCATATATGTTTTGTAATTTTGGGTTTTCTGTTCCCATGAGCATTTTTTTTTCACTACTATTGACATTTATTTCATAAAAATACAATGTACTGAACCAAATACACTATGCATTTTTCTCAGTTTTCTATGATGAATTACCAAGTGTTATTTTTCATTTTTTAATTGGAAGATAACTGCTTTAAAATATTTTGTTGGTTTCTGCCATGCATCAAATATGAATCAGCCACAGGTATATACATATCCACTGCCTCCTGAACCCCTTCTCTCATCTCCCTCTTCATCCCACCCCTCTAGATGGTAACAGAGCATGGAGTTTTGATATACCAGTTTATAAAAACAAGATTTTTTTTTTAAAGTTGCTAGTCTCTTTCCCATCTATAGGAGTTCATTTATCATTTGTTGCAAGGTTGGCCTGGTGTTGCTGAATCTCTTAGATTTTGCTTCTTTGTAAAGCTTTTGACTTTTATCTGTCAAATCTGAATGACAGCATTGCTGGGTAGGTTATGCTTTCTTGTAGGTTCTTTCCTTTCATTACTTTAAATATATTGTAATGTTTCTGAAAGGTTGTTGTTGAACAAAAAGACACAGGGATTCTTGGCCTCTGGAGGAGAATTCAATCTGGGGCCAGAGACGAGGCTTGATCACTCAGAGCTTTTGTGTAATAAAGTTTTATTAACTTAAAAAGGAGATAGAGAAGGCTTCTGACATAGGCATTAGATGGGGGCAGAAAGAGTACCCCGCTGCTAGTCTTCAGCTGGATGTTATATAGTCACTAGTAGTCTGTTAATGAAAGAAAGGAATATCTTAAAACTCAGAATGGCACCAGGCCCCTCATCCATAGGATGTATTTTGGGATAATCTGGGCATCAGAAGATTCATCCTGGGCCATAAAACAGTGGACTTGAATCTTGTAGAAGGGAAGATTACCTTACAAATAATTTTGTTTACATAGATTAGGGGAACAGTGTTTGAGTATAACATACTGGTTTGTCAAGTAGGTTCTGAGCCTTAAGGCAGAACCGACTTGAAGACAGAGTCTGGGGTAAATGCATAGTATATTAACATAGCTTAAGACAAACATTTCCATAAGAAAAATTCTTTGGTTAATTCAAGGTTTGAGAATAGTTAACTTCAGGTGAAACCAGATGTCATGGCAACACTGTATTTTAAGAGCAACCTCCTTTTAAATTTGTATAGAGAAGGAAAAAAAAAAATGTTGCTAGTTTGTTTCCTCCTGCCGCTTAAGAGAGATAAAAATGTCTGACACTTGCAACCTATTTCCTCCGTTTGGAGACCCCTGGCCTTCCTGCCTGTTACCCTCTCATTTTCTTCTGACTTGAGTAGTTTCTGTTGAAAAATCAGCTTATATCTTTATGGGAGTTTCCTTGTATGTTATTTGCCATTTTTTCCTTGTTGCTTTTAATATTTTTTCTTAGTATTTTGTCAATTTGATTACTATGTATCTCAACATGTTCCTCCTTGGCTTTAACCTTCATGAGACCCTCTGCACTTCCAGGCTGACTGTTTCCTTTCCCATTTTAGGGAAGTTTTCAGCTATTATCACTTCAAATATTTTTTCAAGTTATTTATCTCCCTCTTCTCCTTTTGAGACACATATAATGTGAATGTTGGTGCATTTAAAGTTGTCCCAAAGGTCTCTTATGCTGTCTTTATTTCTTTTCATTATTTTTTTATTTATTATGTTACACTGTAGTGATCTCTACCATTCTTCCGTCCAGGTCACTTATCAGTTCTTCTGCCTCAGTTATTCTACTGATTCCTTATAATGTATTTTTAAATTTCAGTTATTGTATTATTCATCTCTGTTTGTTTGTCCTTTAATTCTTCTAGATCTTTGTTAACCATTTCTTGCATCTTTTCAATCTTTGCCTCCATACTGGATCAGCTTCACCATCATTATTCAAGAGTTCTTTTGCTGGAAGATTGCCTATTGTCACCTCTTTTAAGTTTTTCTGAGGTTTCATCTTGTTTCTTCGTCTGAGACATAAGTCTTTGCCTTTCCATTTTTCTAACTTTCTGTGACTGTGGTTTTTGTTCAGCAGACTTCAGGTTTGTAGTTCTTGTTTCTTATGTCTGCCCACTGGGATTTTGTCCACATTTTTCATTGGGCTAGGTTTTTTTATTTTGGTATTGATGTATATATTTGTATATTTTAAAAATTAATTCATTTTTGTAGCATTGTTTGCAAATATATTCTTGCAGCCAGTAGATTGTCTTTTTATTTTGTTTATGGTTTTCCAATAAACTGTGGAAAATTCTGAAAGAGATGGGAATACCAGACCACCTGACCTGCCCCTTGAGAAATTTGTATGAAGGTCAGGAAGCAACAGTTAGAACTGGACATGGAACAACACACTGTTTCCAAATAGGAAAAGGAGTACGTCAAGGCTGTATATTGTCACCATGCTTATTTAACTTCTATGCAGAGTACATCATGAGAAACGCTGGACTGGAAGAAGCACAAGCTGGAATCAAGATTGCTGGGAGAAATATCAATAACCTCAGATATGCAGATGACACCACCCTTATGGCAGAAAGTGAAGAGGAACTAAAAAGCATTCTGATGAAAGTGAAAGTGGAGAGTGAAAAAGTTGGCTTAAAGCTCAACATTCAGAAAACTAAGATCATGGCATCCAGTCCCATCACTTCATGGGAAATAGATGGGGAAACAGTGGAAACAGTGTCAGACTTTATTTTTTTGGGCTCCAAAATCACTGCAGATGGTGATTGCAGCCATGGAATTAAAAGACACTTACTCCTTGGAAGGAAAGTTGTGACCAACCTAGATAGCATATTGAAAAGCAGAGACATTACTTTGCCAACAAAAGTCCGTCTAATCAAGGCTATGGTTTTTCCTGTGGTCATGTATGGATGTGAGAGTTGGACTGTGAAGAAGGCTGAGCGCTGAAGAATTGATGCTTTTGAACTGTGGTGTTGGAGAAGACTCTTGAGAGGCCCTTAGACTTCAAGGAGATCCAACCAGTCCATTCTGAAGGAGATCAGCCCTGGGATTGATTTGGAGGGAATGATGCTAAAGCTGAAACTCCAGTACTTTGGCCACCTCATGCGAAGAGTTGACTCATTGGAAAAGACTCTGTTGCTGGGAGGGATTGGAGCAGGAGGAGAAGGGGACGACAAAGGATGAGATGGCTGGATGGCATCATTGACTCGATGGATGTGAGTCTGGGTGAACTCCGGGAGTTGGTGATGGACAGGGAGGCCTGGCATGCTGCAATTCATGGGGTAACAAAGAGTTGGACATGACTGAGCAACTGAACTGAACTGAACTTGCAGGGCAAAAGCTTTCTAATTTAGTTAAGACCATTTTGTTCATGTTTTTTTTTTTCTGTTACTCTAGGAGACAGATCCAAAAATTTTTGCTGCAATTTATGTCAAAGAGTGTTCTACCTATGTTTTCCTCTAGAAGTTTTATAGTATCTAGTCCTAAATGGGGGTTTTTAATCTATTTTGGGCTTATTATTTTATGTGGTGTTAGAGAATGTTCTAATTTTATTCTTTTACATGAAACTGTCCAATTTTCCAAGGACCAGTTATTGAAGTTCAGTTCAGTCACTCAGTCGTGTCCAACTCTTTGTGACTGCATGAATTGCAGCATGCCAAGCCTCCCTGTACATCACCAACTCCCAGAATTCACACAAACACATGTCTGTCAAGTTGGTGATGCCATCCAGCCATCTCATCCTCTGTCATCCCCTTCTCCTCCTACCCCTAATCCCTCCCAGCATCAGGGTCTTTTCCAATGAGTAAACTCTTCACATGAGGTGGCCAAAGTATTGGAGTTTCAGCCTCAGCATCAGTCCTTCCAAAGAACACCCAGGACTGGTGTCCTTTAGGATGGACTGGTTGGATCTCTTTGCAGTCCAAGGGATTCTCATGAGTCTTCTCCAATACCACAGTTCAAAAGCATCAATTCTTCGGTACTCAGCTTTCTTCACAGTCCAACACTCACATCCACACATGACCACTGGAAAAACCATAGCCTTGACTAGATGGACCTTTGTTGGCAAAGTAATGTCTCTGCTTTTCTTTTCTTTTTTTTTTTAAATTTTATTTTATTTTTAAACTTTACATAATTGTATTAGTTTTGCCAAATATCAAAATGAGTCCACCACAGGTATACATGTGTTCCCCATCCTGAACCCTCCTCCCTCCTCCCTCCCCATACCATCCCTCTGGGTCGTCCCAGTGCACCAGCCCCGAGCATCCAGTATTGTGCATCGAACCTGGACTGGCAACTCGTTTCATACATGATATTTTACATGTTTCAATGCCATTCTCCCAAATCTTCCCACCATCTCCCTCTCTCACAGAGTCCATAAGACTGTTCTATACATCAGTGTCTCTTTTGCTGTCTCGTACACAGGGTTATTGTTACCATCTTTCTAAATTCCATATCTCTGCTTTTCAATATGCTATCGAGGTTGGTTATAACTTTCCTTCCAAGGAGTAAATGTCTTTTAATTTCATGGCTGCAGTCACCATCTGCAGTGATTTTGGAGCCCCCAAAAATAAAGTCAGCCACTGTTTCCACTGTTTCCCCATCTATTTCCCATGAAGTGATGGGACCAGATGCCATGATCTTAGTTTTCTGAATGTTGAGCTTTAAGCCAACTTTTTCACTCTCCTCTTTCACTTTCATCAAGAGGCTTTTTAGTTCCTCTTCACTTTCAGATATGTCATCTGCATATTTGAGGTTACTGATATTTCTCCTGGCAATCTTGATTCCAGCTTGTGCTTCTTCCAGCCCAGCGTTTGTCATGATGTACTCTGCATATAATTTAAATAAGCAGGATGAAAATATACAGCCTTGATGTACTCCTTTTTCTATTTGGAACAAGTCTGTTGTTCCATGTCCAGTTCTAACTGTTGCATCCTGATCTGCATATAGGTTTCTCAAGATTCAGGTCAGGTGGTCTGGTATTCCCATCTATTTCAAAATTTTCCACAGTTTATTGTGATCCACACAGTCAAAGGCTTTGGCATAGTCAATTAAGCAGAAATAGATGTTTTTCTGGAGCTCTCTTGCTTTTCCCATGATCCAGCGGATGTTGGCATGGATGGTCCTTTTTTTTTTTTTTAATTTATTTTAATTGGAGGCTAATTACTTTACAATATTGTATTGGTTTTCCCATACATCAACATGTATCTGCCACGGGTGTCCACGTGTTCCCTGTCTTGAACCCCCCTCCCACCTCCCTCCCCATAACATCCCTCTGGGTCATCCCAGTGCAACAGCCCTGAGCCTCCTGTATCATGTATTGAACTTGGACTGGTGATTCATTTCAAGAAGACATACAGATGGCTAACAAACAGATGAAAAGATGCTCAACATCACTCATTATCAGAGAAATGCAAATCAAAACCACAATGAGATAACATTTCATGCCAGACAGAATAGCTGCTATCCAAAAGTCTACAAGCAATAAATGCTGGAGAGGATATGGAGAAAATGGAACCCTCTTACACAATTGGGGGGAATGCAAACTAGTACAGCCACTATGGAGAACAGTGTGGAGATTCCTTAAAAAACTGGTAATAGAATTGCCATATGACCCAGCAATCCCACTGCTGGGCATACACACAGAAGAGATGGTCTTTTATCCATTGTATATTCTTGTTTCCTTTGTTGTAGATTACTTGACCAGAGGTGAATGGATTTATTTCTTGGCTTTTGATAATTTTCCATTGGTGTGTATGTCTGTTTTTGTACAAGTACTATACTGTTTTGATTATTGTATATTTATAGTATAGTCCCCAGCCAGGAAGCATGATTCCCCCAGCTCTGTTCTTCATTCTCAAGATTATTTTGGCGAGTAAGGTCTTTTTTTTTTTTCAACATAAATTTAATTTTTTTGTTCTAATTCTGTGAAAAATGCCCTTGGTAATTTGATAGGGATTGCAATGAATCTGTAGATTGCTTTATATATTATGGTCATATTAGCAATATTGCGGAGAAGGCAATGGCAGCCCACTCCAGTACTCTTGTCTGGAAAATCCCATGGGCGGAGGAGCCTGGTAGGCTGCAGTCCATGGGGTTGCTAAGAGTAGGACATGACTGAGCAACTTCACTTTCACTTTTTCTCTTTCATGCATTGGAGAAGGCAATGGCAACCCACTCCAGTGTTCTTGCCTGGAGAATCCCAGGGGCAGGAGAGCCTGGTGGGCTGATGTCTATGGGGTCACACAGAGTCGGACATGACTGAAGTGACTTAGCAGCAGCAGCAGCAATATTGATTCTTTCGGTTCAAGAACATAGTTTATCTTCTTTGTTACATTTTCAATTTCTTTCATCAACAAAATGAATATATTTATAATGTCATTCTATGATAGTATATGATTCTATGATTCTACATATTTTTAAGGAAAATTGCATGCTTTAATATCTTGGTTTCCCACCCAGAATAAAACATATTGTGATGAATTGATTGATGTCTCAATAAAATTTTGTAATTACCTCCCTCAATTGTATTTAAGTCCTGCATTTTCGTTATCTTATGTAAAGAAAGAATTCTCTTATTTACATTAGATTAACATTTTCAGCGCATTGGGCAGAAAGAGCCTACTGTCTTTTGCTGGCATAAATTATGGCACAGTCCACAAAACCATGGACATATGTGTGTTGTGTTGTTCAGTTGCTAAGTTGTGTCCGACTATTTGCAACCTCATGGACTGCAGCACACCGGGTTTTTGTGTATTTCACTATCTCCTAGAGTTATCTCAAATTCATGGCCATTGAGTCGGTAATGTTATCTAACCATCTCATTGTCTGCAGCCCACTTTTCTTTTTGCTTTCAATATTTCCCAGCATCAGAGTCTTTTCCAGTGAATCAGCTCTTCACACGAGGTGGTCAACATCCTGGAGTTTCAGTTTTAGCATCAGTCCTTCCAATGTATATTCAGAGTAGATTTATTTTATGATTGACTGGTTTTATCTCCTTGCAGTCCAAGGGATTCTTGAAAGTCTTCTCCAACACCACAGTTCAAAAGCATCAGCTATTCTGCACGCAGCCTTCTTTATGGTCCAACTCTCACATCTGTACCTGACTACTGGAAAAACTATAGCTTTGACTATATGGACCTTTGTCAGCAAAGTGATGCCTCTGTTTTTTAATATGCTGTCTAGGTTTGTCATTACTTCAAAGGAGAAAGCATCTTTTAATTGCTTGGCTGCAATCACTGGCCATAGTGATTTTGGAACCCAAGAAAAGAAAATTTGTCACTGCTTCTACTTTTTCCCTTTTTTTTTTTTTTTTTTACTTTTTCCCTTTCTATTTGGCATGAAATGATCTAAATTTTCTTAGGATCTTTGTTTTCTGAATGTTGAATTTTTTTTTAACTTATTTTATTTTTAAACTTTACAATATTGTATTAGTTTTGCCAAATATCGAAATGAATCTGCCACAGGTATACCTGTGTTCCCCATCCTGAACCCTCCTCCCTCCTCCCTCCCCATACCCTCTCTCTGGGTCATCCCAGTGCACCAGCCCCAAGTATCCAGTATCGTGCATCGAACTACTGGCGTCTCATTTCATACATGATATTATACATGTTTCAATGCCATTCTCCCAAATCTCCCCACCGTCTCCCTCTCCCACAGAGTCCATAAGACTGATCTATACATCAGTGTCTCTTTTGCTGTCTCGTACACAGGGTTATTGTTATCATCTTTCTAAATTCCATATATATGCATTAGTATACTGTATTGGTGTTTTTCTTTCTGGCTTACTTCACTCTGTATAATAGGTTCCGGTTTCATCCACCTCATTAGAACTGATTCAAATGTATTCTTTTTAATGGCCGAGTAATACTCCATTGTGTATATGTACCACAGCTTTCTTATCCATTTATCTGCTGATGGGCATCTAGGTTGCTTCCATGTCCTGGCTATTATAAACAGTGCTGCGATGAACATTGGGGTACACGTGTCTCTTTCCCTTCTGGTTTCCTCAGTGTGTATGCCCAGCAGTGGGATTGCTGGATCATAAGGCAGTTCTATTTCCAGTTTTTTAAGGAATCTCCACACTGTTCTCCATAGTGGCTGTACTAGTTTGCATTCCCACCAACAGTGCAAGAGGGTTCCCTTTTTTCCACACCCTCTCCAGCTTAAGCCAGCTTTTTCACTCTCGTCTTTCACCTTCATCAAGAGGTTTCTTAGTACCTCTTCACTCTCTGCTATTAGAGTGGTATCATATGAGTATCTGAAGTTGTTGATATTTCTCCCAGAAATATTGATTCCAACTTGTGATTCATTCAGACTGGCATTTTGTATAATGTACTCTGCTTATAAGTTAAATAAACAAGGGAACAATATACAGCCTTATCATATGCCTTTCCCAATTTTAAACCAATTGGTTGTCCCATGTCTGGTTCTAACTGTTGATTCTTGACCCACATACAGGATTATCAGGAGACAGGTAAGGTTGTCTGGCATTCCCATCTCTTTAATAATTTTCCACAGTTTGTTGTGATCCACACAAATGCTTTTGCATAGTCAGTGAAGCAGAATTGTTTTTCTGGAATTCTCTTGCTTTCTCCATTAGCCAATAGACGTTGACAATTTGATCTGTTTTTTCTGCCTTTTCTAAACCTTACTGGAAGTTCTGGAACCATCTGGAAGTTCTTGGTTCACAAACTGCTGGAGCCTAGCTTGAAGGATTGTGAGAATAATTTTACTATCATGCAAAATGAATGCAATTTCTCAGTAGTTTAAACATTCATTGACACTGCCATTCTCTGGGATAGGAATAAATACTGAACTTTTCCAGTCCTGTGGCCACTGCTGAGTTTTCCAAGTTTACTGACCTATTGAGTGAAGCACTTGTACCGCATCATCTTTTAGGATTTGAAATAACTCAGCTGGAATTCTATCACTTTCATTAGCTTTGGTTGTAGTAATGCTTCCTAAGCCTCACTTGACTTCACACTCCAGGATGTCTGGTTCTAAATGAGTGACCACATCATCATGATTATCCCAATCATTAAGACTTTTTTGTATAGTTCTTATGTGTATTCTTGTCAACTCTTCTAAACCTCTTCTGCTTTGGTTGGGTTTTTAAAATTTCTGTCCTTTATCATACCCATTCTTGCATTAAATATTCCCTTGATATCCTCCAATTTTCTTGAAGAGATCTCTAGTTTTTCCCATTCTGCTGCTTTCCTCTACTTCTTTGGTTCATTTAAGAAGTCCTTCTTATGTCTCTTTGCTATTCTCTGGAACTCTGCATTCAGTTTGGTATATCTTTCCCTTTCTCCCTTTCTTTTTGCTTCTCTTCTTTCTTCAGCTATTTTTTAAAGCCTTCTCAGAGAAACCCTTTGCCTTTTTGCATTTCTTTTTCTTTAGAATGGTTTTTGTCACCATCTCCTGAGCAATGTTACTAACCTCTGTCTATAGTTCTTCAGGCACTCTGTCTACCTGATCTAATCCCTTGAATCTATTTGTCACCTCCACTGTGTGGGACTTGATTTAGGTCATACCTGTATGGCCTAGTGGTTTTCCCTACTTTCTTCAATTTAAGCCTGAGTTTTCCAATAAGTCTGATGATCTGGGCCAGTCAGTTCTAGGTCTCGTTTTTGCTCACTATATAGAGCTTATCCATCTTTGACTTCAAAGAATATAATCAATATGATTTTTATATTGTCCATTTGGTGATGTTCATGTCTGCGATCATCTGTATCCAAACATTAATAGAGTTGTATTCACCAATAAACAAGTGTGATCCTACCACATGCTCAGATCTGTATACAATCTCATGTGGATCTGTATGACCACATGTATATATGTACATGTTAATATGTATTCATATGTTAATCTATATTCAATTTCACATATGTGAACATAGGTCTGTGTCTGACAACACATGGATCAATCAGTATCTGATTACCTATATGAATCTACTTGTATATGTATATGCAGATGTATTCCATATGGTGACACACAGGCCTGTATCTGTACACACAGGGCTATATCTTGCTATACACAGGTCTATGTTTGAAGATACAATATTGTAATTAGCCTCCAATTAAAATAAATAAATTTATATTAAAAAATATGCAATCCTGTTTGTCTGCATACAGGACTATATCTCACCATAAACTGTTTTGTATCTGACTATGTATTACTTTAGACAGAACTTGACTTAACAGTTCTGTTCCACATGGCATGGACTGAGTTCAGTCTCTGGTATTCAGTGATTTTTGGGCTTCTAAGACTTCACTCGTATGAATGGCGCCTTGCCAGGAATGGCAAAACAACCAGGCTCTTTTGAATCTCTCTCCTTCTTTATTTAGATAGAGGATTATTATAGACAATGTCTGTCCAGTGAGGTGGTCAAAGTTGTAAAATGGAAACTCATGCCTACAAGAGGGAGTAATCAAAAGTTATCAGACAAGTTAAATCTCATCCTATCATGACATCTGCTTGAAGTCCAGGACTTTAATTTTTAAACCCAAATTGCTTCTGCAATGAAAGGAAACAATCAACACAATGAAAAGGTAACCTATGGAAAGGGAGAAAATATTTAAGAATCCTATATCTCATAAGAAGCAAATATGTAAAATATGTAAGAAATTTCTACAACTCAGTAACAAAAAGCAAATAACTCACGGTAAAAATGGGAAGGTTCTTGGGAATATCATTTAGCCATATAAAAGATGGGAAGCTTGTCATTTGTGAAAATATGGAGGGACACTGAAGACATGTTGTTGAATGAAATCAGCAGATAAGACAAATATTGTGTGATCCTACTTACATGTGAAATAAAAACCTCAGAAGCAGAGAGTAGAATGTTGATTGCCTGAGTATGGAGGGTGGGAGAAATGAGGAGATGTTGGACATAGTACATAAACTTCCAATTATAAGATGAGTATGTTTCGGGCATCTAATGTAAAGCAAGGTGACAATAGTTAACAATGTTATATTATATGCTGAAAGTTGCTAAGGGAATATATCTTAAATATTTTAGTCACACATAAACAAACTGTAATTATGTGAGTTGATAGATATGTTTAATAACTCTATTGTGGTAATCATTTCTAATCATCATTGTTGTACACCTTAAACTTAAAAAATGTTATCTGTCAATTGTATCTCAGTAAAGCTGGAAAAATATTTAAAACTAAATAAAATTAGATTTTATGGATTAAAAAATATAAACCAGCTTCAACAGAAGATGGTGGAGGAGTAAGTGGATCTCCCTGCATAGATGCACTATTGTCAGATGCAAAAGTCCTCACAGAGCACCAGGTGAGTACTGTCAGGCATTCCTGGCCACCAGAAAGGAATATATAGTAGATCCATGCTCAACTTGGTAGGATGAAAGAAGGGAGACGGAGGAGGAGAGCAAGCAGTATCTAACCTGCACCCAGGAGTATGGGAGCTGAAGCAGCGAAGAGATCCCTGCATCCAGGACAACTGGTTGAGACAGAAGGAAAACATTTGAAGCTCTCTGAGACAGCTTATCTTTGACAGTCTGAATGGAGTGAGAATCACACAGATGATTCATGCCATGGCCTTATGTACCCAGGACAGTAATGTGAGTCCACCAGAATGCACAGTGGCTGGGAGCTGGAGTGTGAAGATTGGAGAAGAATCCTGAGGTTAGGACTGCTGTTGACTATGGGGAGACAACCCAAGGGGACTGGAGGGAGGTAATCTACAGCTAGGGATGCCTTTGGAGGGACAGAGAGCTACTGCTGAGTCATATACAGAAGAGGGAGCCATCACTGTAGCCTCTCTTTCCCCATACACTGGCAGTGGCAGCTGACCAATAAATACCCCAGTGAAGGTGACTATTTGAGGACCTAATATGCATAGCCAGCCAGGGTCATCCTTTGAGTGCCTGCTGTAGCCAGTCAGGGAGGCCCTTTTAGCACCAGCTGTCAAAGGCTAGAACAGAACCCCAGTAGAGTCATATCTCCTGCACCTGTGGCTGCCAGCTTCCCTGTGTACCTGTCACTGCTAGGGTCCCTGCAATCCAAGTTGTCATGCCACCTTCCACCTGGTCCTCACTGGGGCAGAACCAAGATGCCAGGGAAGCCTTGGGAGCAAACTCCTGTGGATGACCCACTTGCAGAGCTAGGGATAATGCCACAATTGAGCTCCAGGGGCAGAGTGACTAAAGAAGAGGATCAATAAACTTTCCACCAGGTATACAGCTGCAAATTAAACCCACATGATTTAATAGGAAAACTCAGGAATATATTTAAAAAATGAGTGTTACCACAAAAGACAATGTTCTAGCTCTGTCAGGAATGGATAATGGAGGCAAGCACATGCAGGAGAAGGGCCAGAATAGAGTTTGAGCTGTCCTTACAGGGGGCCCATAGACCATCCCTTCTTAGCACTGGAGGGAACACTAGGGAGGCAGAAGTGGACTGTGGTGCACAGTGCAGGGAAGGGACACTGACAGCAGAGACCTGAGAGAGGCATTATTATTATTCTACTATTTTGACTCCTACAGTAGTTGGTTCTGGATTTTTTCTCTTATTTTTTCTCTGTTGTGGTTCTTGTTTTATTATTATCTTTATTTAAGATTTTGTGAAGGTTTTAAAAAATCACGCTTTTATTTCTTTTATATATTTCTACTTGTAATTTGGCTTTCTGCACTTTCGTGGGGGATTTTTGGTTCTTTCCTATTTGTAGTTTTCCTTTAATATGCATAGATCTTTCTATATATTTCTATTTAACTTTGTCTTTCTGGTTGTTTTCTGTATGTTTGTTTTGTTTTCTTTGCTTTATTACTGATTTGAAACCCTGCTTTGGTTGTTTTCTGTTTTGTGTTTTAAGTTACTCTTGTTATAATTAGTTGATATCATTTTTGTTTAACTTACTAACTGGATATCTCTCTTGTACTTTGTTTACTTTAGTCTATGTTGGTTTCATTTGGGTGCATATGTGTATTTTCTTTCATTTTTGTTTCTATTTGTCTAATTTTCATTTTACCATTTTTCTGGAGCTTGTGTTTTTTTCTTTTTCTTTTTTTTTTTTTTTGTGTGTGTGTGTGTTCTGTGTTTTTTGTTCTTTTTTTAAAATTTTTTGTATGCCTGTTTGTTTTAATAACCTTTATTGACATATGAAACATCTTGTGGAATTTTGGTTTCCTGAACAGAAGTTGGGCCTGAGCTTCTGGGGTGGGAGCACTGAGTCCAGGACACTGGACTGCCAGAGAATTCCTACCCAAGGAAAAATTAATCAGTGAGAACTCCCAGAAAAGCATCCACCTGATTTCAGGACCCAGAACCACGTAATTGCTTGTAGCACCCAGAACTGGACGCCAAAATCAAATAACAAGCAAGGCAAGACCACAAACACAATAATCAGCAGACAGGCTGCCCACATGCATCCCCAGATGCACCACCTAACATAGCCCTGTCCATCAGAGGGAAAAAAACTCAACTGCTCCAACCAGAACACAGGCACAAGTTCCTCCCAATATGAAGCCTACTCAAGCCACAGAACAAACCTCACCCACCAGGAATAGAGACCAAAAGCAAGAGGAATTATGATCTTATAGCCTGAGAAATGAGATCTCAAAAACAGGAAGACGAAATGAAAATACAGAGAAATATTAAGCAGATGAAGTTACAAGGTAAAAACTCACAAGACCAAATAAATGAGGTGAAAACAGGCAAACTACATTAAAAACAATTCAGAGTAATGATAGTAAAGATGACACAAAATCTTAAAAATAGAATGAAGGAAATGCAAGAATCATTTAACACATTTAACAAGGACCTAGCAGAAATAAAGAATAAGCAAACAGAGACAATCAACTTAACTACTGAAATTAAAAATATACTAGAGAAAACAAGAGCAGAATTACTGAGGCAGAAGAATGGATACATGCTAGCAAAGTAATGCTTAAAATTCTCCGAGCTATACTTCAACAGTACATTAAGCAATAACTTCCAGATGTTCAAGCTGGATTTAGAAAAGGAAGAAGAACTAGAGGTCAAATTGCCAACATCCATTCAATCATAGAAAAAGCAAGAGAATTCCAGAATTGCATCTACTTCTGCTTCACTGACTAGGCTAAAGCCTTTGTGTGGATGACAACAAACTGTGGAAAATTCTTAAAGAGATGGGAATACCAGACCACCTTACCTGCCTTCTGAGAAACCTGTATGCAGGTTAAGAAGCAACAGGACCAGACATGGAACAACCAATTGATTTAAAATTGGGAAAGGAGTATATCACGGCTGTATATTGTCACCCTGCTTATTTAACTTTTATGCAGAGTACATTATTCAAAATGCCAGTCTGGATGAATCACAAGCTGGAATCAAGATTTCTGTGAGACATATCAGCAACCTCAGATATGCATAAAATACCACTCTAATAGCAGAAAGTGAAGAGGTACCAAGGAGCCTCTTGATGAGGGTGAAAGAGGAAAGTTAAAAAGCTGGCTTAAAACTCAGCATTCAGAAAACTAAGATTATGGCATCCCATTCCATCATTTCATGGCAAATAGAAGGGGGGAAAAGTGGAAGCAGTGGCAAATTTTCTTTTCTTGAGGTTCAAAATCACAGTGAGCAGTGACTGTGAGAGGGTGAACAATGTCAGACTCATGGTCTCTGAAGAAGATTTAGCATCGGAACCAGGGACCAGTCTTGTTCACTCAAGAGCTTTTTGTGTAGCAGAGTTTTATTAAAGTATAAAACGAAACAGAGAAAGCTTCCGACATAGACATCAGAAGTGGGATGGAGAGTGCCCTCTCCCTGGTCTCAGCAAAGGAGGTATATACATTTTTAATTGGATATTACAGTAAATCAAAAGAATGTCTCAAGGTTGTAAAGGTCTTAACAGAC
This sequence comes from Bubalus kerabau, assembly GCF_029407905.1. Taxonomy (NCBI): domain Eukaryota; kingdom Metazoa; phylum Chordata; class Mammalia; order Artiodactyla; family Bovidae; genus Bubalus; species Bubalus kerabau. The sequence goes on from NC_073647.1 coordinate 82,863,115, forward strand.
CCACTCCCACAAAATACATTTTAAGATAACAGGATTAGTCAGAAGTGGCTTCAGAAGGAGAAACATGTCCTAGAGCAGGATACATTGTTATATAATCCTTAGGACACAGTTTAAGATGAGTTGTTTTGTTGTGTAATCATCAGCTCTGGGCTTAACGAAAAAAAATATTTTTTTTATGTGACTAAGACTAAGTCTTACGGACTCTGTGGGAGAGGGAGAGGGTGGGAAGATTTGGGAGAATGGCATTGAAACATGTAAAATATCATGTATGAAACGAGTTGCCAGTCCAGGTTCGATGCACGAACCTGGATGCTTGGGGCTGGTGCACTGGGACGACCCAGAGGGATGGTATGGGGAGGGAGGAGGGAAGAGGGTTCAGGATGGGGAACACATGTATATCTGTGGCGGATTCATTTTGATGTTTGGCAAAACTAATACAATTATGTAAAGTTTAAAAATAAAATAAAAATTAAAAAAAAAAAAGACAAAAAAAAAAAGACTAAGGAATATAAAAAAAAGTTTGTCCTTTTCTCCTCCTTGAGAACCCCAGACACCTTTCTCCTTCTCTGGAACCCTGCACTTCTTATCAACTTACCTAAGAATTAACTCTCTCAACTGCAGCCATGCAATTAAAAGATGTTTTCTCCTTGGAAGTAAAGCTATGATAAGTCTACACAGCATATTAAAAAGCAGAGACATCATTTTGCCAACAAAGGCCCATATAGTCAAAGCTATAGTTTTTCCAGTAGTCAGGTACAGGTGTGAGATTTGTACCATAAAGAATGCTGAACACTGAAGAACTGATGCTTTTGATCTATGGTGTTGGAGAAGACTTTTGAAAATCTCTTGAAATGCCAGTCAATCCTAAAATAAATCAGCTCTGAATATTCATTGGAAAGACTGATGTTGAAACTGAAGCTCCAATACTTTGGCCACCTGATGCAAAGAGTCAACTCACTAGAAAAGACCCTGATGCTGGGAAATATTGAAGGCAGGAGGAGATGAGGATGACAGAGGATGAGATAGAATGCATCACTGACTAAATGGACATGAGTCTGAGCATGTTCTGGAAGATGGTGAAGAACAAGGAAGGCTGGTGTGCTATAGTCCATGGGTTCGCAAAGAGTCCAACACGACTGAGTCACTGAAGAATAAGAAACAACAAAGAATGGATAAGTGAGCTGGAAGATAAAACAGTGGAAATAACTGCTGAAGATCCGAATAAAGAAAAGTGAATGAAAAGAATTGAGGATAGTCTCAGAGAACTCTGGGACAGTAATAAATTCACCAACATTGGAATTATAGGCGACTCAGAAGAAGAAGAGGACAAAAAGACCTGGGAAAATTTTTGAAGAGATTAGAGTTGAAAAATTCCCTAAAATGGAAAGGGAAATAATCAAGTCTCATAGAAGATAAACCTGAGGATAAACACACTAACACATATTAATTAAGCTGACAAAAATTAAACACAAAGGAAAAAAACATTAAAATCATCAAGGGAAGGTTTCCCTGGTGGCTCAGATGGTAAAGTGTCTGCCTGCAATGTGGGAGAACTGGGTTAGATCCTCTAGAGAAGGAAATGGCAACCCACTCCAGTACGCTTGCCTGGAAAATCCCATGGACAGAGGATGCTGGTATGCTACAGTCCATGGGGTTGCAAAGAGTCGGAAACAACTGAGAGACTACACTCACTCACTCACTCACTCACTCATCAAGGGAAAAGCAACAAGCAACATGCAATGGAAACCCCATAAGGTTAACTGATCTTTCCACAGAAATTCTGTAAGCCAGAAGAAGAGTTCCAAGACATATTTAAAGTAATGAAAGGGAGAAAACTACAACAAAGATTACTCTACCCAGCAATGATCTCATTTAGAACTGGTAGAGAAATGAAAAACTTTACAGGCAAGCAAAATTTAAGAGAATTCAGCACCAACAAACCAGCTTTACAACAAACGATAATGGGACTTCTCTAGGCAGGAAACACAAGAGAGGAAAAAGACCTACAAAAACAAACCCAAAACAAGAATATGTGCATAGGAACATATATACAAATAATTACAATAGTGTAAATGGATTAAAAGTTGCAACCAAAAGCCACAGACTGGTTGAATGGGAAAATCAGCATGGAAGGAAGTTACCTCAACACAGTAAAGGCCATACATGACCAACTCACAGCAAACTTTATTTTCAGTGGTGGAAAACTGAAAGCAATTCTTCTAAATGAGGAACAAGACAAGAGTGCCCACTCTTACCACTATTATTTAATATAGTTTTGAAAGTCATAGCCTCAGTAATCAGAGAAGAACAGAGATAAAAGTAATCCAGATGGGAAAATAATAAATAACATTCTCACTGTTTTCAGAAAACATGCTATTATACGTAAAAAACCCTAAAGAGGCTACCAGAAATTGCTAGAGCTATCAATGAATTTAGTAAAGTCCAAGGATACAAAAGTAATACACAGAAATCCCTTCCATTCTAATGCACTAACAATGAAAAAAAAAATAAAGAAAGAAAGAGAAATTAAGGAAACAATCTTAACCACCATTGCAACAAAAAGAACAAAATACCTAGGAATCAGTTCAGTTCAGTCAGTCAGTCGTGTCCGATACTTTGCGACCCCATGAAAGGCAGCATGCCAGGGCTCCCTGTCCATCACCAACTCCCAGAGTTCACACAAACTAATGTCCATCGAGTCAGTGATGCCATCCAGCCATCTCATCCTCTGTCGTCCTCTTCTCCTCCTGCCTCAAATCCCTCCCAGCATCAGAGACTTTTCCAATGAGTCAACTCTTCCCATGAGGTGGCCAAAGTATTGGAGTTTCAGCTTCAGCATCATTCCTTGCAAAGAACACCCAGGACTGATCTCCTTTAGAATGGGCTCGTTGGATCTCCTTGCAGTCCAAGGGACTCTTAAGTGTCTTCTCCAACACCACAGTTTAAAAGCATCAATTCTTTGGCACTCAGCTTTCTTCACAGTCCAACTCTCACATCCATACATGACCACAGGAAAAACCATAGCCTTGACTAGATGGACCTTTTTTGGAAAGGTAATGTCTCTGCTTTTGAATATGCTATCTAGGTTGGTCATAACTTTCCTCACAAAGAGTAAGCATCTTTTAATTTCATGGCTGAAATTACAATCTGCAGTGATTTTGGAGGCCCCCAAAATAAAATCTGACACTGTTTCCACTGTTTCCCCATCTATTTCCCATGAAGTGATGCGACCAGATACTATGATCTTCGTTTTCTGAATGTTGAGCTGTAAGCCAACTTTTTCACTCCCCTATTTCACTTTCATCAAGAGACTTTTTAGTTCCTCTTCACTTTCTGCCATAAGGATGGTGTCATCTGCATATCTAAAGTTATTGATATTTCTCCTGACAATCTTGATTCCAGCTTGTGCTTTTTCCAGCCCAGTGTTTCTCATGATGTACTCTGCATAGAAGTTAAATAAGCAGGGTGACAATATACAGCTTTGACGTACTCCTTTTCCTATTTGGAACCAGTCTGTTGTTCCATATCCAGTTCTAACTGTTACTTCCTGACCTGCATACAGATTTCTCAAGAGGCAGATCAGGTGGTCTGGTATTGTCATCTCTTTCACAGATTTCCACAGTTTATTGTGATCGACACAGTCAAAGGCTTTGACACAGTCAATAAAGCAGAAGTAGATGTTTTTCTGGAACTCTCTTCCTTTTTCCATGATCCAGTGGATGTTGGCAATTTGGTCTATGGTTCCTCTGCCTTTTCTCAAAGCAGCTTGGACGTCTGGAAGTTCACGGTTCACATATTGCTGAAGCCTGGCTTGGAGAATTTTGAGCACTACTTTACTAGCTTGTGAGACGAGTGCAGTTGTGCGGTAGCCTTAGCATTGTTTGGCATTGCCTTTCTTTGGGATTGGAATGAAAACTGACCTTTTCCAGTCCTGTGGCCACTGCTGAGTTTTTCACATTTGCTGGCATATTGAGTGCAGCACTTTCACAGCATCATCTTTCAGGATTTGAAATAGCTCAACTGGAATTCCATCCCTTCCACTAGCTTTGTTTGTAATGATGCTTTCTAAGGCCCACTTGACTTCATATTGCAGGATGTCTGGCCCTAGGTGAGTGATCTCACCATCATGATTATCTTGGTCTTGAAGATTTTTTTTTTAAATTTCTCTTTGTATTTTATTATTTTTTTTCAACTACAATTTTATTTTATTTTTAAACTTTAAAAAATTGTATTAGTTTTGCCAAATATCAAAATGAATCCGCCACAGGTATACATGTGTTCCCCATCCTGAACCCTCCTCCCTCCTCCCTCCTCATACCATCCCTCTGGGTCGTCCCAGTGCACTAGCCCCAAGCATCCAGTATCATGCATTGAACCTGGACTGGCAACTCGTTTCATACATGATATTTTACATGTTTCAATGTCATTCTCCCACATCTTCCCACCCTCTCCCTCTCCCACAGAGTCCATAAGATTTTTTTTGTACAGTTCTTCTGTGTATTCTTGCCCCCTCTTCTTAATATCTTCTGCTTCTGTTAGGTCCATACCTTTTTTGTCCTTTATCGAGCCCATCTTTGCATGAAATGTTCCCTTGGTATCTCTAATTGTCTTGAAGAGATCTCTAGTCTTGCCCATTCTGTTGTTTTCCTCTATTTCTGTGCATTGATCACTGAGGAAGGCTTTCTTATCTCTCCTTGCTATTCTTTGGAACTCTGCATTCACATGCTTATATCTTTCCTTTTCTCCTTTGCTTTTCGCTTCTCTTCTTTTCACAGCTATTTGTAAGGCCTCCCCAGACAGCCATTTTGCTTTTTTGCATTTCTTTTCCATGGGGATGGTCTTGATCCCTGTCTCCTGTACAATATCATGAACCTCTGTCTATAGTTCATCAGGCACTCTTTCTATCAGATCTAGTCCCTTAAATCTATTTCTCACTTCCACTGTATAATCATAAGGAATTGATTTAGGTCATACCTGAATAGTCTAGTATTTTTCTGTACTTTCTTCAATTTAAGTCTGAATTTGGCAATAAGAAATAAACCTAGAAACAAACCCACCTAAATAGACAGAAGACCTTATGCAGAACACTATAAGACAGTGATGAAAGAAATCAAAGATGACACAAATAGATAAAGAGATATAAAATTTTCTTGAATTGCAAGGATTCAACAAGAGATGGCAAGAGTGAACATCAACATTTTAGGAATCAGTGAACTAAAATGGACTGGAATGGGCAAACTTAATTCGATGACCATGATATCTACTACTGTGGGCAAGAGTCCCATAGAACAAACAGTAGTGCTCACAGTCAACAAAGGAGTCTGAAATGCAGCACTTGGGTGAAATCTCAAAAACAACAGAATGTTCTCCATTCGTTCCAAGGCAAACCATTCAATATCACAGTAATCCATTTATATGTCCCAACCAGTAACAGTGAAGAAGCTGAATTTGAATGGCTCTGTGAAGACATACAAGACCTTCTAGAATTAACAACCAAAAAAAAAAAAAAATGTACTTTTCATCATAGGGGACTTGAATGCAAAAACAGGAAGTCAAGAGTTACCTGGAGTAACAGGCAAATTTGGCCTTGGAGTACAAAATGAAGCAAAGCAAAGCAAAGCCTAGCGCAGTTTTGCCACAAGAGAAGACTTTACACATGGGCATCACCAGATGGTCAATACCAAAATCAGATTGATTATATTCCTTTTTTTTTTTTAGATTGATTATATTCTTTGCAGCCAAAGATGGATAAGCTCTACACAGTCAGTGAAAACAAGAACAAGAGCTGGATGTTGCTCAGATCATGACCTCCTTATTGCAACATTCAGGCTTAACTCGAAGAGAGTAGGAAAAACCACTAGAGCATTCAGGTATGACCTAAGTCAAAGCATTTACAGTTATACTGTGGAAGTGACAAATAGATTCCAGGGATTAAATCTGATAGAGTGCCTGAAGAACTATGGATGGAGGTTCATAACATTGTACAGGAAATGGTGATCAAAACCATCCCCCCAAAAAACAAATGCAAAAAGGCAACATGGTTATCTGAGGAGACCTTAAAAATAGCTGAGAAAAGAAGAGAAGTGAAAGGCCAAGAAGAAAAGGAAAGATATACTCATTTGAATGCCGAGTTCCAATGAATAGCAAGGAGACATAAGAAAGCCTTCCTCAGTGATCAATGCACAGAAATAGAGAAAAACAATGGAATGGTAAAGACTAGAGATCTCTTCAAGATGATTAGAGATACCAAGGGAATATTTCATGCAAAGATTAGCAAAATAAAGGACAGATGGTATAAAGATAACAGAAGCAGAATATATTAAGAAGAGGTGGCAAGAATACACAGAAGAACATACAAAAAAGATCTTCATGACTCAGATAACCATGATGTGTAATCACTCACCTAGAGCCAGATATCCTAGAATGCAAAGTGAGGTGGGTCTTAGGATGCATCACTATGAATGAAGCTAGTGGAGGTGATGGAACTCCAGTTGAGCTATTTCAAATCTTAAAAGATGATGCTGTGAAAGTGCTGCACTCAATATGCCAGCAAATTTGGAAAACTCAGCAGTGGCCACAGGACTATAAAAGATCAGTTTTCATTCCAACCCCAAAGAAAGGCAATGCCAAAGAATGTTCAAACTACCACACAATTGCACTCATCACACACACTGGCAATGTAATACTCAAAATTCTCTGAGCAAGTCTTCAACAGTACATGAACAGAGAACTTCCAGATGTTGAAGCTGGGTTTAGAAAAGGCAGAGGAACAAGAGATCAAATAGCCAACATCTGTTGGATCATAAATAAAGCAAGAGAATTCCAGAAAAAAATCTACTTCTGCTTTATTGAATACACCAAAGCCTTTGACTGTGTGGATCACAACAAACTGAAAAATTCTTCAAAAAGTGGGAATACCAGACCACCTAACCTGCCTCCTGAGAAATCTGTATGCAGGTTAAGAAGCAACAGAACTGGATATGGAACAATGGACTGGTTCCAAATTGGGAAAGAAATACATCAAAGCCGTATATTGTCACCCTGCTTATTTAACTTATATGCAGAGTACATCATACTAAATGCTGGGCTGGACGAAGAACAAGCTGGAATCAAGATTGCTAGGAGAAATATCAATAACCTCAGATATGCAGATGACACCACCCATAGAGCAGAAAGTGAAGAGAAACTAAAGAGCCTCTTGATGCAAGTGAAAGAGGAGAGTGAAAATGTTGGCTTTAAACTCAACATTCAAAAAACTAAGATCATGGCATCCAGTCCCATCACTTCATGTCAAATATATGGGAAAACAATGGAAACAGTGATTATATTTTTGGGGGCTCCAAAGTCACTGCACATGGTGATTGCAGCCACTTGTAATTAAAAGACGCTTGCTGCTTGGAAGAAAAGCTATGACAAACCTGGACACCATATTAAAAAACAGAGACATTACTAGTCAAAGCTATGGGTTTGCCAGTAGTCATGTATGTATGTGAGAGTTGAACTATAAAGAAAGGTGAGCACCAGAGAATTGACACCTTTCAACTTTGATGTTGGAGAAGATTCTTGAGAGTCCCTTGGACTGCAAGGAGATCCACCCAGTCAATCCTAAAGGAAATCAATCCTGAATATTCATTGGAAGGACTGATGCTGAAGCTGAAACTCCAATACTTTGACCACCTGATGTGAGGAACTGACTCATTGGACAAGACCCCGATGCTGGAAAATATTGAAGGAGGGAGGAGAAGGGGATGACAGAGGATGAGATAGTTGGATGGCATCACCAACTCAATGGACATGAGTTTGAGCAAGCTCCAGGAGTTGGTGTTGGACAGGGATGCCTGGCATTGAGTAGTCCATGAGGTCACAAAGAGTGAGACACGGCTGTGAGACTGGAGTAAACTGATATTTTGAAAATCACTGTACCACCCAAAGCAACCTACAGATTCAATGCAATCCCTATCAGATTTAATGGCATTTTAAAAATTAATTTTATTTATTTATAATTAAAATATTTATTGAAATCTGGTAGATTTAAAATGTGTTATATTCAAGTGTACAGCAAATCTTTCAAATATATATATATATATATACACATCGAAACACATATCTGAATATGTTCATTATATGTCATATTGTCTGAATATATTGTTTCACTGTAAGTTGTCATAATGTATTGAAAATTTGCCACTATGAGCTGTGAATCATGCTGGGATTCTTGGCCTCCAGAAGAGAGGAATTCTATCTGGGTCCAGTGACATGGCTTGATTGCTCAGAACTTTTGTGTGATAAAGCTTTATTAAAGTATAAAAAAGATAAAGAAAGCTTCTGACACAGACATCAGACAGGGGCAGAAAGAGTGCTCCCTCACTAGTTTTAGCAAGAAGTTACATATTATTAGCAAGCTGCTAATTAGAGAAAAGGATATGTCTCAAAACTCAGAGAATGGCACCTCACTCACAACATGCATTTTGAAATAACATTGGCACAAGGTGAGTCATCCTGGGCCATAAAACAATCGACATGAATCTTGAAGAAAGGCAGATTTCCAAGCAAATACAGAACTTCATTAATATAGCTGAAGAGAACATTTCCATGAGTAAAACGTACTGGTCTGTTGAGCTGTTATTGGTTCTGAGTCTTAGGCAGAACTGACTTGAAGAAAGACTGAGTCTAAGGTAAATAATAGTTCATTAACACAACTTAAGAAAAACATTTCCATAAGAAAAATGCATTGGTTAGTTCACGGTTTGAGAAAAGTTAAGTTCAGGTGGAACCAGGTATCATCATGGCAACACAGAATTTTAAAATAAATCTCCTAGTATTACTCAGCCATTAAAAAGAATACATTTGAATCAGTTCTAATGAGGTGGATGAAACTGGAGCCTATTATACAGAGTGAAGTAAGCCAGAAAGAAAAACACCAATACAATATACTAACACATATATATGGAATTTAGAAAGATGGTAACAATAACCCTGAGTACGAGACAGCAAAAGAGACACTGATGTATAGAACAGTCTTATGGACTGTGAGAGAGAGGGAGAGGGTGGGAAGATTTGGGAGAATGGCATTGAAACATGTAAAATATGTATGAAATGAGTTGCCAGTCCAGGTTCGATGCACGATACTGGATGCTTGGGGCTGGTGCACTGGGACGACCCAGAGGGATGGTATGGGGAGGGAGGAGGGAGGAGGGATCAGGATGGGGAACACGTGTATACCTGTGGTGGATTCATTTTGATATTTGGCAAAACTAATACAATTTTGTAAAGTTTAAAAATAAAATAAAATTAAAATAAAAGAAAATAAAATAAATCTCCTTTTAATTTTGTATAGAGAAGGGAAAAATGTCTGGCCCTTGTAGTTTGCTTCCTCCTGCTGCTTAAGAGAGAGATAAAAAACATCTGACACTCGCACCCTAGCCTTCCTGCCTGTTACCCTTTCAATACTTGGTGTAATTCTCTGTTATATACAGTTTTTCACAGAACCAACACAAAAAATTTTACAATTTGTATGGAAGAACAAAAGACCCCAAATTACCAAACAACCTTGAGAAAGAAAATCAGAACTGGAAGAATTAGCTTTCTTGACCTCAGACTATATGACAAAGCTATGGTCATCATACAGTATGGTGCTGGCACAAAGGCATAAATATAGACCAATGGAATAAGATAGAAAGCCCAAAGATTAACCTACAAACATATGGACACTTCATCTTTGATAAGGGATACAAGAATATACAATGGATAAAAGATCGTCTCCTCAATAAACGGTGCTGTGAGAACTAAAGAGCTACATGTAAAAGAATGAAATTAGAACATTTCCTAACACCATAAACAAAAATAAGCTCAAAATGGGTTAAAGACTTAAATATAAGGTCAGAAACTCTAAAAGTCTTAGAGGAAAACATAGGCAGTATACTCTTTGACAGAAATCACAGCAAGATCCTCTCTGACCCACCTCCTACAGTAATGGAAATAAAAGCAAAATTAGACAAATGGGACTTAAGTAAACTTAAAAGCTTTTGCACAGTAAAGGGAACTTTAAACAAGACGAAAAGAAAATCTTCAGAATGTGCCAGAAGCCGGTGAGAGACATTCCACTCGTGACAAAGGTCATGAGGAAGGAGGCTCGGCATACGCAAAGGTGGGATCGAGCCTTGGGAGTGCCCCTGGATATTCTCGAGCATCTACCCCCAAAAAACCAGAGTCTGCCTACTTTATTGCTTTGTGCTCTCACCTCTGACTTTACTGGGGGCTGTCCCCCACCACCATCTCACTCTCTCTGTCAAAGAGTTAACTTACAGCTCCAATTAATAAAGTTCCTGGGCAATTAGGAGTGTTTAAATCCAAACCCCTCAGATGGCTGTCTAACTCGCCTGACAAGTTTACCCGGACACCTACAGCTATGCATACGATTGTTTACAGTCTCCCAGCCTCGAGAGGCACGGGAAGCTTAAGATATTCAAATAGCTTAGAGCCTCTCAGAGAGTTAGAAACTGTCAGAATAAAACTAGTAAAAGATTTCATTGATGAGCCAATGCTTGCTGCCAAGTTTCCACATCCCCTGTATTGTATCCTTGAATGTGTATTAATTAATATAGTTGGTATGTAGAAAAAATAAGTAGTGGCCTTGGTGTTAGTAACTTTAGACCCTTAAGGTAATAAATTCTTTCCTTTGTAAACCCATTACACATCCGCCCTATAGGAATGTAATTTTATCTTCGAAAGATGGCGCCAAACCTTAAAATAATTACTCTTAGAGAAAATAAGTCTTTGTTGATAAGTCCTTGTCAAGAGTCATAAAATGTTAATAGGCCTTCTGGTCAGAAGATGATGTAAATCACCTAAACCATTTGTATATGATAAATTTGCAGGAAAGAAACCCTGGTTTTTGATAAGCATCAAAGACTGCTGACTTTGCATCCCCTATTATCCTCTATGTGTAACTTAGGGTATAAAAACCCCTGTTGAAAATAAAGCTATGGGCCTTGCTCGCCAAAGCTTGGTCTCCCCATGTCATTCTTCCCCTCAATTTTCAGCTGAGTGTCCATCTGGAGCGCGGATATCCTCTGCGACCATTTATTTGCCTGGGCTTCTAAGACCCACTCGAGAAGGTGTCTAAGGTGGGGCACCTTCCACTATTCGAGAGGGCGCCTGCGGCCTCCGTGGTCAGAGCTAACCTGGTGTCATGGGTTATATTGATTTTCCGCGTAAACCAAGCCACTCGGCTTCTTTTCTCCACTGAATTTTCCTACTGAGCTATCCTCTTTTTATTACTCTTTATATCTCTAATTAACATCTGAATAGGTCACCTAGCCATCTCTCCTTCGAATACCCTGGATCAGCCAGGGCTGGACCTCAGCAAGAATGGGAGAAAATAATTGCAAACAAAGCAACTGACAAAGAATTAATCTCCAAAATACATAAGCGACTCATGAAGATCAATATCAGAAAAAACAAACAATGCGACTCATGAAGATCAATATCAGAAAAACAATCAAATAAAAAAAAAAATGGCCAGAAGACCTAAACAAACATTTCTCCAAAGAAGACACACAAGAACAAACAATTCTAAAATTTGTAAGGAATCACAACAGAACCTGAATAGCCAAAACAATCTTGAGGAAGAAGAACAAAGCTGGAAGTACCATGCTGCCTGATTTCAAACTATGGTAAAAGTTAACAAAAGCAAAAATAAACATGTGGGACTACATTGAACTAAAAAGCTTCTTCACAGCAAAGGGAAGCAAAGGAAACCATAAAAAAATGAAAAAAAGCAACCTAATAAATGGAAAAATATTTGCAAATATGTTTGACAAATGTTTATTTTCCAAAATACATAAAGAACACAAATAACTAAAGAGCAAGAAGACAAAAACTCTGATTAGAAAATGGGTAGATAATCTAAATAATTATCTTTAAAAAGAGGTCATACAGATTTCCAAAATGCATATGAAAATATGCTCAGCATTACCAATTATTTTTGTTGTTCAGTCGCTATGTCCAACTCTTTGAGACCCCATGGACTGCAGCATGCCAAGTTCCCCTGTCCTTCACTATCTCAGATGGCTCAGATTCATGTACATTGAGTCAGGGACACTGTCTAAACATCTCATCCTCTGCCGCCTTCTCCTTTTCCCTTAAATTTTCCCAGCATTACAGTCTTTTCCAATGAGTTGGCCCTTTGCATCAGGTGTCCAAAATATTGGAGCTTTAGCTTCAGCATCAGGCCTTCCAATGAATATTCAAGGATAATTTCCTTTAGAATTGACTGGTTTGATCTCCTTGCAGTCCAAGAGAGTCTCAAGAGGCTTCTTGAGCACTGCAATTTGAAATAATCAAATTTGGCACTTCTTTGCCAAATCATCAAATTTGGCACTTCTTTGGCACTCAGGCTTCTTTATGGTCCAACTCTTTTTTTTAATTTACATTTATTTATTTTAATTAGAGGCTAATTACAATATTGTATTGGTTTTGCCATACATCAACATGAATCCGCCACGGGTGTACACATGTTCCCAATCCTGAACACCCCTCCCACCTCCCTACCCATACCATCCCTCTGGGTCATCCCAGTGCATCAGCCCCAAGCATCCCATATCCTGAAAGAAAAACACCAATACACTATGGTCCAACTCTTGCATCCATACATGAATATTGGAAAAACCATAGCTTTGACTATATGGACCTCTGTTGGCAAAGTGATGTCTTTGCTATTTAATACACTGTCTGTGTTTGTCATAGTTTTCCTTTCAAGGAATTAATGACTTTTAACTTCGTGAGTGCATTTACCATCCACAGTGATTGTGGAGCTCAAGAAAATAAAATATGTTACTGTTTCCACTGTTTCTCCTTCTATCTGCCATGAAGTGATGGGACCAGATGCCGTGATCTTAGTTTTTTGAATGTTGAGTTATATGTCAGGTTTTCCAATTCTCTTTCACACTCATGAACAGGCTCTTTAGCTACTCTTCACTTTCTCCCATTAGAGTGGTATCATTTGCATATCTGAGGTGGTTGATATTTCTCCCTGCAATCTTGATTTCGGGTTGTGATTCATCCAACCCAGAACTCTGCGTATAAGTTAAAGAAAACAGGGTGACCATATACAACATTGACATCAGTTCAGTTCAGTTCAGTCACTCAGTCGTGTCCGACTCTTTGTGACTCCATGAATCTCAGCACGCCAGGCCTCCCTGTCCATCACCAACTCCCAGAGTTCACTCAAAGTCACATCCATTGAGGCGGTGATGCCATCCAGCCATCTCATCCCCTGTCGTCCCCTTCTCCTTCTGCCCCCAATCCCTCCAAGCATCAGAGTCTTTTCCAATGAGTCAACTCTTCCCATGAGGTGCCCAAAGTACAAGAGTTTCAGCTTTAGCATCATTCCTTCCAAAGAAATCCCAGGGCTGATCTTCTTCAGAATGGGCTGGTTGGATCTCTTTTCAGTCCAAGGGACTCAAGAGTCTTCTCCAACACCACAGTTCAAAAGCATCAATTCTTCGGTGCTCAGCTTTCTTCACAGTCCAACTCTCACATCCATACATTACCAAGGGAAAAACCATAGCCTTGACTAGACGGGCCTTTGTTGGCAAAGTAATGTCTCTGCTTTTCAGTATGCTATCTAGGTTGGTCATAACTTTCCTTCCAAGGAGTAAGCGTCTTTTAATTTCATGGCTGCAATCACCATCTGCAGTGATTTTGGAGCCAAATAAATAAATAAATAAATTCTGACACTCTTTCCACTGTTTCCCCATCTATTTCCCATGAAGTGATGGGACCAGATGCCATGATCTTAGTTTTCTGAATGTTGAGCTTTAAGCCAACTTTTTCACTCTCCTCTTTCACTTTCATCAAGAGGCTCTTTAGTTCTTCTTCACTTTCTGCCATAAGGGTGGTGTCATCTGCATATCTGAGGTTATTGATATTTCTCCTGGCAATCTTGATTCCAGCTTGTGCTTCCTCCAGCCAAGCTTTCTCATGATGTACTCTGCATAGAAGTTAAATAAGCAGGGTGACAATATACAGCCTTTTCCTATTTGGAATATACTCCTTTTCCTATTTGGAACCAGTCTGTTGTTCCATGTCCAGTTCCAACTGTTACTTCCTGACCTGCATGCAGATTTCTCAAGAGGCAGGTCAGGTGGTCTGGTATTCCCATCTCTTGAAGAATTTTCCACAGTTTATTGTGATTCACACAGTCAAAGGCTTTGACATAGTCAATAAAGCAGAAATACATGTTTTTCTGGAACTCTCTTCCTTTTTCCATGATCCAGCGGATGTTGGTAATTTTATCTCTGGTTCCTCTTCCTTTTCTAAAACCAGTTTGAACATCTGGAAGTTCACGGTTCACATATTGCTGAAGCCTGGCTTGGAGAATTTTGAGCATTACTTTACTAGCCTGTGATATGAGTGCAATTGTGTGGTAGTTTGAGCATTCTTTGGCAATGTCTTTCTTTGTGATTGGAATGAAAAGTGACCTTTTCCAGTCCTGTGGATATTTTCTGGCATATTGAGTGCAGCACATTCACAGCATCATCTTTTAGGGGCTGGAGGTTGTAGGAAATGAAAGGATATTGGTCAAATGTTATAAACTTCTAGTTAAAAGATGAATAAATACTGCAGGTCTAATATTCAGTTTTCATTCCAATCCCAAAGAAAGGCAATGCCAAAGAATGCTCAAACTACAGCACAATTGCACTCATCTCACACGCTAGTAAAGTAATGCTCAAAATTCTCCAAGTCAGGCTTCAGCAATATGTGAACCGTGAACTTCCAGAAGTTCAAGCTGGTTTTAGAAAAGGCAGAGGAGCCAGAGACCAAATTGCCAATATCCACTGGATCATGGAAAAAGCAAGAGAGTTCCAGAAAAACATCTATTTCTGCTTTATTGACTATGCCAAAGCCTTTGACTGTGTGAATCACAATAAACTGTGGAAAATTCTTCAAGAGATGGGAATACCAGACCACCTGACCTGTCTCTTGAGAAATCTGTATACAGGTCAGGAAGCAACAGTTAGAACTGGACATGGAACAACAGACTGGTTCCAAATAGGAAAAGGAGTACATCAAAGCTGTATATTGTCACCCTGCTTATTTAACTTCTGTGCAGAGTACATGATGAGAAACGCTGGACTGGAAGAAACACAAGCTGGAATCAAGATTGCTGGGAGAAATATCAATAACCTCAGATATGCAGATGACACCACCCTTATGGCAGAAAGTGAAGAGGAACTAAAAAGCCTCTTGATGAAAGTGAAAGTGGAGAGTGAAAAAGTTGGCTTAAAGCTCAACATTCAGAAAACGAAGATCATGGCATCTGGTCCCATCACTTCATGGGAAATAGATGGGGAAACAGTGGAAAGAGTGTCAGAATTTATTTATTTATTTATTTGGCTCCAAAATCACTGCAGATGGTGATTGCAGCCATGAAATTAAAAGACGCTTACTCCTTGGAAGGAAAGTTATGATCAACCTAGATAGCATATTCAAAAGCAGAAACATTACTTTGCCAACAAAGGTCCGTCTAGTCAAGGCTATGGTTTTTCCAGCGGTAATGTATGGATGTGAGAGTTGGACTGGGAAGAAAGCTGAGCGCCAAAGATTTGATGCTTTTGAACTGTGGTGTTGGAGAAGACTCTTGAGAGTCCCTTGGACTACATGGAGATCCAACCAGTCCATTCTGAAGGAGATCAGCCCTGGGATTTCTTTGGAAGGAATGATGCTAAAGCTGAAACTCCAGTACTTTGGCCACCTCATGTGAATTGTTGACTCATTGGAAAAACTCTGATGCTGGGAGGGATTGGGGGCAGGAGAAGAAGGGGACGACAGAGGATGAGATGGCTGGATGGCATCACTGACTCAATGAATGTGAGTCTCAGTGAACTCTGGGAGTAGGTGATAGACAGGGAAGACTGGCGTGCTGTGGTTCATGAGGTCGCAAAGAGTCGGACACGACTGAGCGACTGAACTGAACTGAACTGAATATTCAGCCTGGTGTCTGTAGTTAATAACACTGCATTATACTTCAAAGTTGCTAAGAGATTTTCTTAAATGTTCTCTTTTTCAAAAATCTGATTATTTGAAATAATGGATATATCAACTGACCTTATTCTTGGAATCATTTCACAATAAATACGTGTATTGACTTCTCATGCTGTGAACCTTAAATTTACACAATGTGATGTGTCAATTATAGCTCAATAAGCCTGAGATTGGTGAAGGAGAAGAGAGGAGAAATCTTGCGGCAAACATTGTAAGATTCTATTAAAAGGATAGTAACAAAACACATTTGAAGAGGGTCACAACATTTGAATAACACATCAAGTATATATCATTTTGCTTATTTTAACCTTCTTTAACTACTCATATGGAGTTTACTGTTATAATTTAATCATTAGCATTCTTCCTTGAAGCTTCATAAAAACATGTTACAGAGAAAATAATTAGGGAATGGGAAAATAATCCAAAAAATATATGAATGAAGAAATGTTTAAATGTCCATAAAATTAATGACAAAACACAACACAACACGGTATTTTGTTTATGGACTATGCTAAATGTTTTCATTATATAAAATATGCTTTATATTTCAATATGTGAGTGTATTAAGTAGGTACTGATATGAACTAAGAGAAGCTTGCATGCTAATAACCACTAAGGACTTTGTTTGAAAGGGAATACAAATAAGATGTGCACTCTACACAGATTGAGTCTTTCAGGGCCAAGGACAGTGTGTGGAGTTATGAAAACAGAGATCTTCCTCTCTATACATATCTCTGCACATATTGCTTAATCAAACATTTGTTGACCTTGTCTGTGGTTCACAAGAATCATTGTGCAGCTGAAAACTACAAACTGTAGTCAAAACGTTTGAAAATGGTTATGGTTACTTTGAAACCTCAGTTGCATAAAAAATTTAGGAGCATTCTGACCCCTAGTGGAGATAGAGAAGAATGCCACCAAGTCTCTCCAATAAAGGAGTTTAGGTACGAGCCATATAAAAAGTATCCAATGATGAAAAGAGTCCTCACAAATGTAATTGAGTTTTACAGGAGCTAATGCAAACATTATTTTAAAGGTGGTTCAGTGCTGAGGGCAAAATGTTTTAGGCATCCTGTGGCCAGAGGAGCCTGCTGGGCTGCTGTCCATGGGGTCACACAGAATCGGACACGACTGAAGTGACTTAGCACGTGTGCATGCTTTGGAGAAGGAGATGGCAACCCACTCCAGTATTCTTGCCTGGAGAATCCCAGGGACAGAGGAGCCTGGCGGGCTGCCGTCTATGGGGTCGCACAGAGTCGGACATGACTGAAGCGACTTAGCAGCAGCAGCAATGAAGAAGCAACAGGCATCTCATTCTTTGGTTAATGTCTGAGAACTCTGGTACAAGCAGGCAAAGTTTTGAGAAATGACCTTCAGTCAAAGTTACATCACTGATTGAAAGAAGGCAAAAATTATTCTTCCTCATAGTCTCCTATAGATATGAGTCAGCGATGACAGATATTACCCAGTTTCCCATGAGTCTAAGCCAAGTTGCAGAAAAAGAGACAGGTGAGTATCAGCTTGGTCTAATCTGTGGATCATTGGCACCCAGGGAACATGTGGAAAGAAACCAAAGTATCACTTTTCCTTGAAAAGTTCTTAATATAAGACAGTTCTGGGGATGTAGGCAAAAAGACTAACAAAATAGAATAGACCAAAAGGAGACATTCATATGAGAAAACTTCATTTGTGGCAGAGATGTTCTTTGTCCATTAATGATTCTTGGCCAATTGGATAGCCATATAGTAAAAAATAAATATTTGAATCTTGACTTCTGTTATGAATATATGCAAAGTCCATCCCTAGGGGGTTAACAAAGAGAATGTATTTATGACCTTGTGGGTAAGCAGTGAACATGTAGGTGCATTTACCAATAATTGTTTTAATATCCTTGTCTACCATCTGTGTTATTTTGGCGGCTGTTTCTGTTGATCGATTTTTCTCCTCATATGGGTTG
This sequence comes from Bubalus kerabau, assembly GCF_029407905.1. NCBI lineage: Eukaryota > Metazoa > Chordata > Mammalia > Artiodactyla > Bovidae > Bubalus > Bubalus kerabau. Next base: position 82,881,119 of record NC_073647.1, read on the forward strand.
TATTTTCCTGCTTCTTTGCACGCCTGGTGCTACTTGATTTGATACCAGACATTGCAAATTTTACGTTGTTGGATGCTGATTTTTTTTCCCATTTTTAAAAAACCTTTGAATCAGTTCTAATGAGGTGGATGAAACTGGAGCCTATTATACAGAGTGAAGTAAGCCAGAAAGAAAAACACCAATACAGTATACTAACGCATATATATGGAATTTAGAAAGATGGTAACAATAACCCTGTGTACGAGACAGCAAAAGAGACACTGATGTATAGAACAGTCTTATGGACTCTGTGGGAGAGGGAGAGGGTGGGAAGATTTGGGAGAATGGCATTGAAACATGTAAAATATCATGTATGAAATGAGTTGCCAGTCCAGGTTCGATGCACGATACTGGATGCTTGGGGCTGGTGCACTGGGACGACCCAGAGGGATGGAATGGGGAGGGAGGAGGGAGGAGGGTTCAGGATGGGGAACACATGTATACCTGTGGCGGATTCATTTTGATATTTGGCAAATCTAATACAGTTATGTAAAGTTTAAAAATAAAATAAAATTAAAAAAAAAAAAACCTTTGATCTCCAATACAATTAAGATATTTGAAAACAATTTGATCATTTCAAGGTTTGCTTTTAAAAGTTTTTAGATGATATGAGAGCTACAAAAATATTTTGATTTAGGGCTGATCTGTCCTGTGTTTTGAGGTAATATACTTTTGAATACTCTGTCTGATGTCCTACTCATTAAGAGATTTCTTGACTTTGGTTTTTGGAAATGTGAACTCTTCACAACCCTGTATAAGCATCAAGAATTGTTCTGCCTACTCATTTCTAATAGTCTGATGGTAGTTTCTTCATACACATGATCAGAACTCAGTCGAAGATGGGAGAGGCCTCTGAAGATCTCCAGAGCTCTCACTCTGTGCAGACTTTTCCTCACTAGTGCTATGCCCTTTATAACAATTTCTGTTTAGTTTCTCAGTAGTGTCCGACCTTTGTGACCCCATGGACTGCTGCACGCCAGGCTTCCCTGTCCATGACCCATTCCTGGAGCTTGCTCAAACTCATGTCCATTGAGTCAGTGATGCAATCCATCCTCTGTTGTCCCCTTCTCCTGGCTTCAATCTTTCCCAGAATCAGGGTCTTTACCAATGAGTTAGTTCTTCACAGCAGGTGGCCAAAGTATTGGAACTTGAGCTTCAGCAACAGTCCTTCCAATGAATATTCAGGACTGATTTCTTTTATGATTGACTGGTTTGATCTCCTTGCAATCCAAGGACTCTCAAGAGTCTTCTGCAACACCACAGTTCAAAACCATCAGTTCTTCAGTGCTCAGCTTTCTTTATGGTCTAACATCCGTACATGACTACTGGAGAAACCATAGCTTTGACTGGGTGGATGTTTGTCGGCAAAGTAATGCCTCTGCTTTTTAATATGCTGTCTAGCTTGGTCATTGCTTTTCTTCCAAGGAGTAAGCCTCTTTTAATTTCATGATTGCAGTCACCATCTGCAGTGATTTTGGAACCCCCCCCAAAATAAAGTCTGGCACTGTTTCTATTGTTTCCCCATTTATCTGACATGAAGTGATGGAACCAGATCTTTGTTTTTTGAATGCTGAGTTTTAACCAAGCTTTTTCACTCTCCTCTTTCACTTTCATCAAGAGGCTCTTTAGTTCCTCTTAACTTTCTGCTATAAGGGTGGTGTCATCTGAATATCCTAGGTTATTGACATCTCTCCCAGCAATCTTGATTCCAGCTTGTGCTTCATCTAGCCCAGCACTTCACATGAAGTACTCTGCATACAAGTTAAATAAGCAGGGTAACAATGTATAGTGTTGATGTACTCCTTTTCCAATTTGAAACTTGTCTGTTGTTCAATATTCAGTTTTAACTATTGCTTTTTGACAGGCATACAGATTTCTCAGGAGGCCAGTAAGGTGGTCTGATATTTCCATCTCTTTAAGAATTTTCCAGAGTTTGTTGTGATCCACATAGTCAAAAGCTTTGGTGTAGTCAATAAAACAGAAGTAGATGTTTTTCTGGAATTCTTTTGCTTTTTCTATGATCCAACCAATGTTGGCAATTTGATCTCTGGTTCCTCTGCCTTTCCTAAATCCAGCTTGAAAATCTGGAAGTTCTCAGTTCACATACTGTTGAAGCCTGGTTTTGGGAATTTTGAGCATCACTTTGCTAGTGTGTGAGTCGAGTGCAATTGTAGAGTAGTTTGAGCATTCTTTGGCATTGCCTTTCTTTGGGATTGGAATGAAAACTGACCTTTTCCAGTCCTGTGGCCACTGATGAGTTTCCCAAATTTGTTGTCATATTTAGTGCAGCACTTTAACAGCATCATCTTTTAGGATTTGAAATAGCTCAACTGGAATTCCATCACCTCCACTAGCTTTTTTCTATTATTTCCCTCTGTTTCTTTGCATTGATCTCTTAGGCCTCTTCACTTTGACCACCTTAAATCCTCTGCTCTGTTGCCTCAACTGAGTGAGAATATCAGACTGTTTGGATTCTTGCCTTCTGTATTATATACTGAAGACTTTTCCTGCAGCATGCTAGGGCAATTGTAGGGCTTACTATTGTTTTCCTAGTCTCAGGGACTGTGTGAGGCCTTGTCCAATGTTTAAAAATAATTGTTTCATATATTTTTGTATGTTTTTTATCCAGTTTTACTGAGAAATAATACATCCTTGTATAAATTTAGGGTGTGCAGCATGATAGCTTTATTTACATATATTATTAAATATTTACAACAATACATTCCCCTAACATTGATTTTTTTCATATAGATACAATAAAAAGAAAGAAGAAAACAAATAAAGGAAAAAATTTTCTTTTGATGAGAACTCTTAGGATTTGCTAATTGAACAACATTCCTATATATCAACTGTAGTGCTAATTACGGTCATGAAGTTGTACATTAAATTTCTAATATTTATTTATCTTATAACTCAAAATTTATACTTTCTAAACACCTTTCTCTGATTATCCCTTCCCTTACTCTCCACCTCTGGTAATAGCAAGTCTGATCTCTTTATCTTGAGTGTTTTTTTTTTTTATATCACATATAAGTGAGATCCTACTATTTGTCTTTCTATGCCTGACATTTCATGTAGCATAATGTCTGCAAGATCTATTCATATTGTTGCAAATGGCAGAAATTATCTTTTTTATGGATAAATAATATTCCATTGTGTACTACAAATACTCTATCTATTCATTCATTCATGGACATTTAGATTGCATCCATGTCATGCCTATAGTAAACAATGGTACTATGATCATGGAGTACATATTTCTTTTTCAGTTAGTGTTTTCTTTCCCTTTGGATATATTCCCAGAAATGAAATTATTGGATCATATATGTTAGTTCTATTTTTTAGTTTTTCATATTCCTCCATACTATTTTCCACATCTTTCCACATCCACGTCTTCTCTTCCCATCTTTTCCTGCATTTGTTGTCTCATTTTTTCTTGCAGTTCTGTTGAGATGCAATTGACATATAGCAGTGTGTAAGTTTAAGGTATACAACATAATTATTTGATGTGTATATCATGAAATGATTACCACAATAAGCATGTCCATCATCTCACACTAAAACAAAATTTTAAAAAGAGAAAAAAAGTTCTTTTCCTTGTGTGAGGACTCAAGATTTCTTCTACAACTTTCATATGTAAAACAGTGTTAGTAATATTTATCATATTGTACATTATATCCCTATTACTTATTTATCATATAAATAGACGTTTATACTTTTTAACTACCTTCATGCAATTCCCTTCACCCACCCCCAGCCTCCGGTGGCCACAAATCTGATTCCTTTTTGTATGAGTTTGTTTGCTTGCATTTGAGCTATCATTAAACTACAACACTATGTTAGTTCCTGGTTAAAAATACAAAACAAAACATAGTGATTTGATACTTCTATACATTACAAAATGACCACCACTAAAGTCTAATTACCACCTGTCACTATACAAAGGTATTATATAATTACTGACATATTCCCTACACTGTGAATTTTATACCTGTGATTCATTTAGTTTGTAACTGAAAATTTGTACCTTAGTCTCCTTCACCTATTTATTTCCTCTTACCATCATCCTGCCCTATTTGTTCTCTGTATTTGTGATTATTTTTCAGTTATGTTTACTTTTATCAGATACCATACATAATTGACATATTATACCATTTGTATTTCTCTGTCTGACTTATTTCACAGAGCATAATACGCTGTACATCTGTCCATGTCTTCAGAAATGGAAAGATTTCATTATTTTTCATGGCTAAGAAATATTCCATTTCAGATACATACCACTTGTTCTTTATACATTTATCTATTAATGGACATTTATGTTGCATCTGTATCTTGGTTGTTGTAAGTAATTCTGCAACTTACATAGGGGTGCATATACTTTTTCAAATTAGTTTTTTCACTTTATTTGGATAAATATCCAGAATTGATGAATCACATTTTATCTCTGTTTTGAATTCTGTGAGGAATCTCCATACTATTTTCCAAAGTGGTTGCTAGCACCCATTTAAATTTCCACCAGCAGTATATGAGGATTTCTCTTTCTGTACATCCTTGTCAACACATATTCAGTTAAGTTCAGTCACTCAGTTGTGTCCAATTCTTTGGGACCCTAGGATTGCAAAATGCCAGGCCTCCCATCCATCACCAACTTATAGAGTTTATTCAAATTCATGTCCGTTAGTTGGTGATGCCATTTAACCATCTCATTCTCTGTCGTGCCCTTCTCTTTCCACCATCAATCTTTCCCTGAATCAGGGTCTGTTCAAATAAGTCAGTTCTTCACATCAGGTGGCCAAAGTATTGGAGTTTCAGCTTCAACCTCAGTCCTTCAAATGAATATTCAGGACCGATTTCCTTTAGGATTGACTGGTTGGATCTCCTTGCAGTCCAAGGGACTCTCAAGAGTCTTCTCCAACACCACGGTTCAAAAGCATCAATTCTTTGGCGCTCAGCTTTCTTTATAGTCCAACTCTCACATCCATATATGACTACTGGAAATACCATTGCCTTGACTATACGGACCTTTGTTGACAAAGTAATGTCTCTGCTTTTTAATATGCTATCTAGTTTGGTCATAACTTTTCTTCCAAGGAGTAAACATCTTTTAATTTCATGGCTGCAGTCACCACCTGCAGTGATTTTGGAGCCCAAAAAATAAAGTCTGACACTGTTTCCTCTGTTTCCCCATCAATTTGCCATGAAGTGATGGGACCAGATGCCATGATCTTAGTTTTCTGAATGTTGAGTTTTAAGCCAACTTTTTAACTCTCCTCTTTCACTTTCATTAAGAGGCTCTTTAGTTCTTCTTCACTTTCTGCCATAAGGGTGGTGTCATCTGCATATCTGAGATTATTGATATTTCTCCCGGCAATCTTGATTCCAGCTTGTGCTTTCTCCAGCCCAGTGTTTCTCATGATGTCCTCTGCATATAAGTTAAATAAACAGGGTGACAATATGCAGCCTTGACATACTCCTTTTCCTATTTGGAACCAGTCTGTTGTTCCATAGCCAGTTCTAACTGTTGCTTCCTGACCTGCATACAGATTTCTCAGGAGGCATGTCAGGTGGTTTGGTATTCCCATCTCTTTAAGAATTTTCCAGAGTTTGCTGTGGTTCACATAGTCAAAGGCTTTGGCATAGTCAACAAAGCAGAAATAGATGTTTTTCTGGAACTCTCGCTTTTTTGATGATCCAGTGGATGTTGGCAATTTGATCTCTGGTTCTTCTGTCTTTTCTAAATCCAGCTTGAACATCTGGAAGTTCATGGTTCACCTATTGCTGAAGCCTGGCTTGGAGAATTTTGAGTACTACTTTACTAGCATGTGAGATGAGTGCAATTGTGTGGTAGTTTGAGCATTCTTTTTTTTTTTTTTGGTTTTCTTTTAATATAAATTTATTTATTTTAATTGGAGGTTAATTACTTTACAATATTGTTTTGGTTTTGCCATTCTTTGGCATTTTCCTTTCTTTGGGACTGGAATGAAAACTGAAATTTTCCAGTTCTGTGGCCACTGCTGAGATTTCCTGATTTGCTGGCACTTTCACAGAATCATCTTTTAGGATTCAAAATAACTCAACTGGAATTACATCACCTCTATTAGCTTTGTTCATAGTGATGCTTCCTAAGGCCCACTTGACTTCACATTCCAGGATGTCTGGTTTGAGGTTGGTGATCACACCATCGTGATTATCTGGGTGATGAAGATCTTTTTAGTATAGTTCTTCTGTGTATTCTTGCCACCTGTTCTAAATATCTTCTGCTTCTGTTAGGTCCATACCATTATTGTTCTTTATTGTGCCCATCTTTGCATGAAATATTCCCTTGGGATCTCTAATTTTCTTGAAGAGATTTCTCGCCTTTACCATTCTGTTGTTTTCCTCTATTTCTTTGTATTGATCACTGAAGAAGGCTTTTTTATCTCTCTTTGTTATTCTTTGGAACTCTGCATTCAGATGCTTATATCTTTCCTTTTCTCCTTTTCTTTTTGCTTCCCTTCTTTTCACAGCTATTTCTAAGGCCTCCTCAGACAACCATTTTGCCTTTTTCCGTGTCTTTTCCTTGGGGATGGTCTTGATCCCTGACTCCTGTATAATGTCACAAACCTCCAAACATAGCTCTTCAGGCACTCTATCAGATCTAATTCCTTGAATCTGTTTCTCACTTTCACTGTATAATCATAAGAGATTTGATTTAGGTCATACCTGAATTATCTAGTGGTTTTCCCTACTTTCTTCAATTTAAAACTGAATTTGGCAATAAGGAGTTCATGGTCTGTGCCATAGTCAGCTCCCAGTCTTGTTTTTTGCTGACTATATAGAACTGCTGCTGCTGCTGCTGCTGCTGCTAAGTCGCTTCAGTCATGTCCGATTCTGTGTGACCCCATACACGGCAGCCCACCAGGCTCTGCCGGCCCTAGGATTCTCCAGGCAAGAACACTGGAGTGGGTTGCCATTTCCTTCTCCAGTGCATAAAAGTGAAAAGTGAAAAGTGAAAGTGAAGTCGCTCAGTCGTGTCTGACTCCTAGTGACCCCATAGACTGCAGCCTACCAGGCTCCTCCATCCATGGGATTTGCCAGGCAAGAGTACTGGAGTGGGTGGCCATTGCCATCTTTGTTATACATCTTCTAATATCTTGTTATATGTTGTCTTTTTGATAACATCCATTATGAGAGGTGTAATTCGATATCTCATTGTGGTATTTATTTACATTTCCCTGATGATTAATGACTTTGAATATCTTTTCATGTACCTGTCAGCCATCTGTGTACTTTCTTTGTAAAAATGCCAATTTAGGTCCTCTGCCCATTTTTAAAAAATTGAATTATTTGATGTTGAGTTGTATAAGTTCTTTGTATAGTGTGGATATTAGTCCCTTATCAGTTATATGGTTCAACAATATCTTCTCCCAGTCAACAGGCCATCTTTTGTTTGGTTGATTGTTTGTGTCACTGTGCAAAACTTTATAGTTTGATGCAGCTTTTATATGTTTATTTTTCCTATGTTTATATGTTTATTTTCCTATTTTTATTTTTCCCTTGCCTGAGGAGACACATAAAAAATAGACAATACTAAGATCAATGTAAAAGACATACTGCCCATATTTTCTTGTAGAAGTTTAAAGGTTTGGGGTCTTATATTTAAGTCTTTAATCCAATTTGCATTTATTTTTGTATATGGTGTGAGAAAGCTGTACAGACCGATTCATTTACATATAGCTATCCAGTTTTCCTAGCACCATTGTTTGAAGAGGCTGTGTCCTCCTCATTGTAAATTCTCACCTTCTTTATTGTAGATTCAGTTCAGTTAAGTTCAGTTGCTCAGTCATCTCCGACTCTTTGCGACCCCATGAATCACAGCATGCCAGGCCACACTGTCCATCACCAACTCCTGGAGTTCAATCAGACTCACGTCCATTGAGTCAGTGATGCCATCCAGCCATCTCATCCTCTGTCGTCCCCTTCTCCTCCTGCCCCCAATCCCTCCCAGCATCAGTCTTTTCCAATGAGTCAACTCTTCGCATGAGGTGGCCAAAGTACTGGAGTTTCAGCTTTGCATCATTCCTTCCAAAGAAATCCCAGAGCTGATCTCCTTCAGAACGGACTGGTTGGATCTCCTTGCAGTCCAAGGGACTCTCAAGACTCTTCTCCAGCACCACAATTCAAAAGCATCAATTCTTCGGCATTCAGCCTTCTTCACAGTCCAACTCTCACATCCATACATGACCACAGGAAAAACCATAGCCTTGACTAGACAAACCTTTGTTGGCAGAGTAATGTCTCTGCTTTTCAATATGCGGTCTAGGTGGATCATAACTTTCCTTCCAAGGAGTAAGCATCTTTTAATTTCATGGCTGCATTCACCATCTGCAGTGATTTTGGAGCCCAGAAAAATAAAGTCTGACACTGTTTCCACTGTTTCCCCATCTATTTCCCATGAAGTGATGGGACCAGATGCCATGATCTTCGTTTGCTGAATGTTGAGCTTTAAGCCACCTTTTTCACTCTCCACTTTCACTTTCATCAAGAGGCTTTTTAGTTCCTCTTCACTTTCTGCCATAAGGGTGGTGTCATCTGCATATCTGAGGTTACTGATATTTCTCCCAGCAATCTTGATTCCAGCTTGTGTTTCTTCCAGTCCAGCATTTCTCATCATGTACTCTGCATAGAAGTTAAATAAGCAGGGTGACAATATACAGCCTTGACGTACTCCTTTTCCTATTTGGAACCAGTCTGTTGTTCCATGTCCAGTTCTAACTGTTGCTTCCTGACCTGCATACAAATTTCTCAAGAGGCAGATCAGGTGGTCTGGTATTCCCATCTCTTGAAGAATTTTCCACAGTTTATTGTGATCCACACAGTCAAAGGCTTTGGCATAGTCAATAAAGCAGAAATAGATGTTTTTCTGGAACTCTCTTGCTTTTTCCATGATCCAGTGGATGTTGACAATTTGGTCTCTGGTTCCTCTGCCTTTTCTAAAACCAGCTTGAACATCTGGAAGTTCAGGGTTCACATATTGCTGAAGCCTGGCTTGAAAAATTTTGAGCATTACTTTACTAGCATGTGAGATGAGTGCAATTGTGCAGTGGTTTGAGCATTCTTTGGCATTGCCTTTCTTTGGAATTGGAATGAAAACTGACCTTTTCCAGTCCTGGGGCCACTGCTGAGTTTTCCAAATTTGCTGGCATATTGAGTGCAGCACTTTCACAGCATTGTCTTTTAGGATTCAAAATAGCTCAACTGGATTTCCATCACCTCCACTAGCTTTGTTTGTAGTGATGCTTTCTAAGGCCCACTTGACTTCACATTTCAGGATATCTGGCTCTAGGTCAGTGATCACACCATCATGATTATCTGGGTCATGAAGATCTTTTTTGTACAGTTCTTCTGTGTATTCTTGCCACCTGTTCTTAATATCTTCTGCTTCTGTTAGGTCCATACCATTTCTGTCCTTTATCGAGGCCATCTTTGCATGAAATATTCCTTTGGTATCTCTAATTTTCTTGAAGAGGTATCTAGTCTTTCCCATTCTGTTGTTTTCCTCTATTTCTTTGCATTGATCGCTGAAGAAGGCTTTCTTAAGTCTTCTTGCTATTCTTTGGAACTCTGCATTCCGATGCTTATACCTTTCCTTTTCTCCTTTGTTTTTGCTTCTCTTCTTTTCACAGCTATTTGTAAGGTCTCCCCAGACAGCAATTTTGTTTTTTTTTTGCATTTCTTTTCCATGGGGATGGTCTTGATCCCTGTCTCCTCTACAATTATTATAGATTACTTTTCCATAAAAGTGTGTTATTTCTGAGTTCTCTCTTCTGTTCCATTGACCTATGTTTCTGTTTTTATACAAGTACTGTACTGATACTGTAGGTTTGTAGTATATAGTTTGAAATCAGGAAACATGATGTTTCATCATCAATTTAATTTTTAACTGTTCTGCCATACAACAACAGGAATCAGGCATACGTATACATATGTCTCCTCCCTCATGAACTTTCCTCCCACTCCTCACCCCATCACACCCTTCTAGGTTGTTACAGATTACTGGGTTCATCTCCCTTTGTTATACAGAAATTCCAACTACCTATTTTACATATTATAATATATATGTTTCAATGGTCCTATCTTAATTTGCCCCATCTTGACCTTCCCCTGCTATGTCCACAAGTATGTTCTCTGTATCTGTGTCTCTATTCCTGCCCTGCAAATGGGTTTATCAGTAACATTTTTATATGATATATATATACATATATATATATGTGTATACACACACATATTGTTATGTAATTTTTTTCTTTGACTTACTTCACTCTGTATAATAGGCTCTAGTTTCATCCATCTCACTAGAACAAACTCACATTCACTCCTTTTTATGTCTGACTGATATGTCATTTATACATGTACCCCAACTTCTTTATCCATTTATCTGTTGATGGACATCTAGGTTGCTACCATGTCCTAGCTATTGTAAATAGTACATAGTACAGCAATGAACATTGAGGGTACATGTGACTTTTTGAATTGCAGCCATGGAATTAGAAGAGGATTGCTTCTTGGCAGGAAAATTCTGACAAACCTAGACAGTATATTATAAAGCAAAGACATCATTTGCTGTCAAAAGCCCATATGTCAAGGTTATGGTCTTTCCAGTAGTCACATATGGTTGTGAAAGTTGGACAATAAAGAAGGCAGGGCACGAAAGAGTTGATTCTTTTGAGCTATGATGCTGAGGAAGACTCTTAAGAGTCCCTTAGACAGCAAGGAGATCAAACCATGTTAAAGAAAATGTTAAATGTTTCCTTAATGTTAAAGGAAACCCTGAATACTCATTGGAAGGACTGATGCTAAAGTTGAAGCTCCAAGACTGACCACCTGATGGGAACAGCTGACTCATTGGAAAAGACCCTTGGAAAGATTAAAGGCAGAAGGAGAATAGGGTGACAGAAGATGAGATGGTTGTTTAGCATCACTGATACAGTGGACATTAACTTGGGCAAACTCTAGGAGATGGTGAGGGACAGGGAGGCCTGGCGTGCTGCAGTCCATGAGGTCATGAAAAGTCAGGTATGACATAGTGACTGAACAACAACAAGGGTACAGGTTCAGTAGTGGGATTTCTGGGCCATATGGTAGTTTTGAGCTTCCCAGGTGATGCTAGTGGTAAAAAACCTGCATGCCAATACAGAAGAGAAGTGAGTTTGATCCCTGGGTAGGGAAGATCCCCTGGAGGAGGACATGGCAAACCACCCCAGTATTCTTGCCTGGAGAATCCCATGGACAGAGAAGCATGGCAGGATAGAGTCCATAAGGTCACAAAGAGACAAAACTGAAGCAATTTATAATGCATGCACATTACAACCCATTGTGCAAAAGGATTCCCTTTACTCCACATCCTCTCCAGCATTTATTGTTTATAGCTTTTTATTTATTTATTTATTTACTTACTTTACAATATTGTATTGGTTTTGCCATACATCAACATGCATCCGGCATGGGTGTACACGTGTTCCCCATCCTGAACCCCCCTCCTATCTCCCTCCCCATACCATCCCTCTGGTTCATCCCAGTGCTCCAGCCCCAAGCCTCCTGTATCCTGCATCAAACCTGGACTGGTGATTCGCTTCTTATATGATATTGTACATGTTTTAATGCCATTCTCCCAAATCATCCCCCCTCCCTCTCCCACAGAGTCCAAAAGGCTGTTCTATACATCTGTTTCTCTTTTGCTGTCTTGCATACAGGGTTGTCATTACCATCTTTCTAAATTCCATATATATGTGTTAGTATACTGTATTGGTGTTTTTCTTTCTGGCTTACTTCACTCTGAATAATAGGCTCCAGTTTCATCCACCTCATTAGAACTGATTCAAATGAATTCTTTTTAATGGCTGAGTAATACTCCATTGTGTACATGTACCACAGCTTTCTCATCCATTCATCTGCTGATGGACATCTAGGCTGCTTCCATGTCCTGGCTATTATAAACAGTGCTGTGATGAACATTGGGGTACACGTGTCTCTTTCAATTCTGGTTTCCTTGGTGTGTATGCCCAGCAGTGGGATTGCTGGGTCGTATGGCAGTTCTATTTCAAGTTTTTTAAGGAATCTCCATACTGTTCTCTAGAATAGCCAAAGCAATCTTGAGAAAGAAGAATGGAACTGGAGGAGCCTGACTTCAGGCTGTACTACAAAGCCACAGTCATCAAGGCAGTATGGTACTGGCACAAAGACAGAAATATAGATCAATGGAACAAAATAGAAAGCCCAGAGATAAACCCACACACGTATGGATACCTTATCTTTGACAAAAGGAAGCAAGAATATACAATGGAGAAAAGACAATCTCTTTAACAAGTGGTGCTGGGAAAACTGGTCAACCAATTGTAAAAGAATGAAACTAGAAAACTTTCTCACACCATACACAAAAATAAACTCAAAATGTATTAAAGATCTAAACATAAGACCAGAAACTGTAAAACTCTTAGAGGAGAACATAGGCAAAACACTCTCTGACATACATCACAGCAGGCTCCTCTATGACCCACCTCCAAGAATATTGGAAATAAAAGCAAAAATAAACAAATGGGATATAATTAAAATTAAAAACGTCTGCACAACAAAAGACACTATAAGCAATGTGAAAAGATAGCTTTCAGAATGGGAGAAAATAATAGCAAATGAAGCAACTGACAAACAACTAATCTCAAAAATACACAAGCAACTCCTGCAGCTCAATTCCAGAAAAATAACCGACCCAATCAAAAAATGGGCCAAAGAACTAAACAGATATTTCTCCAAAGAAGACATACAGATAGCTAACAAACACATGAAAAGATGTTCAACATCACCCATTATCAGAGAAATGCAAATCAAAACCACAATGAGGTACCATTTCATGCCAGTCAGAATGGCTGCGATCCAAAAGTCTACAAGCAATAAATGCTGGAGAGGGTGTGAAGAAAAGGGAACCCTCTTACACTGTTGGTGGGAATGCAAACTAGTACAGCCACTATTTTTTATAGCTTTTTGATGATGGTGATTTTGACAGATGTGAGATGATACCTTATTGTATTTCGATTTGCATTTCTCTCATAATGAACAATGTTGAGCATTTTTTCCTGTGTTTATTGGACATTTGTATGTCTTTTTTGGAGAAATGTCTGTTCAATTTTTCTGCATTGTTTTTTTTTTAGTTTTTCATTCTTTTTTAAAAAAATTTATTGGAATATAGTTGATTTACAATTTTGTACTTTCAGGTGTACAGCAAAGTGAGTAATTTATACATATACATATATCCCCTCTTTTTAAGATTCTTTTTCCCATGTAGGTAATTAAAATGTATTGAGTAGAACTCTCTGTGCTATAGAGTAGGTCCTTATTAGTTATCTATTTTATATAGTAGTGCACGTATAGCAATAGGAACTTTTTTTTAAACCACCTGTTTTTTTTTTTGTTTTTTTTTTTTTAATTGGAGGCTAATTACTTTACAGTCCTGTGGTGGTTTTTGCCATACATTCAAATGAATCAGCCATGCGTGTACGTGTGTTCCCCATCCTGACCCTCCCTCCCACCTCCATCCCCATCCCATCCCCAACCCTCAGGGTCATCCCAGTGCACTAGCCCTGAGCTCCCTGTCTCATTCATTGAACCTGGACTGGTAATCTATTTCACACATGATAATATACATGTTTCAGTGCCATTCTCTCAAATCATCCCACCCTTGACTTCTCCCACAGAGTCCAAAGTCTGTTCTTTACATCTGTGTCTCTTTTGCTGTCTCGCATATAGGATCATCATTACCATCTTTCTAAATTCCATAAATGTGTGTTAATATACTGTATTGGTGTGTTTCTTTCTAACTTACTTCGCTCTATATAGTAGGCTCCAGTTTCATCCACCTCATTAGAACTGATTCAAATGCATACTTTTAAATAGCTGAGTAATATTCCATTGTTTATATGTACCACAGCTTTCTTATTCATTCATCTGCCAATGGATATCTAGGTTGCTTCCCTGTCCTAGCTATTGTAAAATAGTGCTGTGATGAACATTGGGGTACACGTGTCTCTTTCAGTTCTGGTTTCCTCAGTGTGTACGCCCAGCAGTGGGATTGCTGGGTAATATGGCAGTTCTATTTCCAGGTTTTAAGGAATATCCACACTGTTCTCCAGAGTGGCTGGACTAGTTTGCATTCCCACCAACAGTCTAAGAGGGTTCCCTTTTCTCCACACCCTTTCCAGCATTTATTGCTTGTTGACTATTGGATAGCAGCCATTCTGACCAGTGTGAAATGGTACCTCATTGTGGTTTTGATTTGCATTTCTCTGATAATGAGTGATGTTGAGCATCTTTTCATGTGTTTGTTAGCCATCTTATGTCTTCTTTGGAGAAATATCTGTTCAGTTCTTTGGCCCATTTTTTGATTGTGTCGTTTACTTTTCTGGAATTGAGCTGCAGGAGTTGCTTCTGTATTTTTGAGGTTAATTCTTTCAGTTGCTTTGTTTGTTATTATTTTCTCCCATTCTGAAGGCTGTCTTTTCACCTTGCTTATAGTTTCCTTCGTTGTGCAGAAGCTTTTAATTTTAATTAGGTCCCATTTGTTTATTTTTGCTTTTATTTCCAATATTCTCTGAGGTGGGTCAGAGAGGATCCTCCTGTGATTTATGTCGGAGAGTGTTTTGTCTTCATTTTCCTCTAGGAGTTTTATAGTTTCTGGTCTTATCTTTAGATCTTTAATCCATTTTTAGATTATTTTTGTGTATGGCGTTAGAAAGTGTTCTAGTTTCATTCTTTTACAAGTTGTTGTCCAGTTTTCCCAGCACCACTTGTTAAAGAGATTGTCTTTTCTCCATTGTATATTATTGCCTCCTTTGTCAAAGATAAGGTGTCCATAGGTGCATGGATTTGTCTCTGGGTTTTCTATTTTGTTATATTGATCTATATTTCTGTCTTTGTGCCAGGACCATACGGTCTTGATGACTGTAGCTTTGTAGCAGAACCTGAAGTCAGGCAGGTTGATTCCTCCAGTTCCATTCGTCTCTCTCAAGTTTGTTTTGGCTATTCGAGGTGTTTTTGTATTTCCACACAAATTGTGAAATTATTTTTTCTAGTTCTTTGAAAATACCGTTGGTAGCTTGATAGTGATTACATTGAATCTATAGATTGCTTTGGGTAGTATACTCATTTTCACTGTATTGATTCTTCCAATCCATGAACATGGCATATTTCTCCATCTGTTTTTGTCATCACTGATTTCCTTCATCAGTTTTTTATAGTTTTCTATATAGAGGTCTTTTGTTTCTTTAGGTAGATTTATTTATATGTATTTTATTTTCATTGCAGTGGTGAATTGAATTGTTTCCTTAATTTCTCTTTCTGTTATCTCATTGTTAGTGTATAGGAATGCAAAGAATTTCTCTGTGTTAATTTTATACCCTGAAACTTTACTATATTAATTGATTAGCTCTAATTATTTTCTGGTGGAGTTATTAGGGTTCTCTCTGTAGAGGTTCATGTCATCTGCAAACAGTGAGACTTTTACTTCTTCTTTTCCAATCTAGATTTCTTTTATTTCTTTTTCTTATTTGATTGCTATGGTCAAAACTTCCAAATCTATGTTGAATAGTAGTGATGAGACTGGGCACCCTTGTCTTGTTCCTGACTTTAGGGGAAATACTTTCAATGTTTCACCATTGATGATAATGTTTGCCATGGGTTTATCATATATGGCTTTCATTATGTTGAGGTATGTTCCTTCTATATATGCTTTCTGGAGGGTTTTTATCATATGTGAATGTTGAATTTTGTCAAAGGCTTTCTCTCAATCTATGGAGATAATCATATGGTTTTTATCTTGCAATTTGTTAATGTGGTGTATCCCATTGATTGATTTGCAAATATTGAAGAATCCTTGAAACCCTGGGATAAAGCCCACTTGGTCATGATGTATGATCTTTTTAATATGTTGTTGGATTGTTTGCTAGAATTTTGTTAAGGATTTTTGCATCTTGTTCATCAGTGATATTGGCCTGTAGTTTTCTTTTTTTTTGAGGTATCTTTGTCTGAATTTGATATTAGGGTGATGGTGGCCTCATAGAATGAGTTTGGGAGTTTACCTTCTTCTGCCATTTTCTGGAAGATTATGAGTAAGATAGGTGTTAGCTCTTCTCTAAATTTTTGGTAGAATTCAGCTGTGAAGCAATCTGGTCCTGGGCTTTTGTTTGTTGGAAGTTTTCTGATTACAGTTTCGATTCCAATGCTTGTGATGGGTTTGTTCAGATTTTTTATTTCTTCTTGGTTCAGTTTTGGAAAGTTATGCTTCTCTCAGAATTTTTTCATTTCTACCAAGTTGTCCACTTTATTGGCATATAATTGGTGATAGAAGTCTCTTATGATTATTTGTATTTGTGTACTGTCTGTTGTGATTTCACCATTTTCATTTCTATTTTGTTGATTTAATTCTTCTCGCTCTTTTTCTTGATAAGTCTAGCTAATGTTTTGTCTATTTTATTATCTTCTCAAAGAATCAGCTTTTAGCTTTGTTGATTTTGACTATGGTCCCCCTTGTTTCTTTTGCATTTACTTCTGCCCCAATTTTTATGATTTCTTTCCTTCTATTAACACTGGGCTCCTTCATTTCTTCTTTTTCTAGTTGCTTTAGATATCAGTTCAGTTCAGTTCAGTCGCTCAGTTGTGTCTGACTCTTTGTGAACCCATGAAATGCAGCACGCCAGGGCTTTCTGTCCATCATCACCTCCCGGAGTTCACCCAAAGGCATGTCCATCGAGTCAATGATGCCATCCAGCCATCTCATCCTCTGTCGTCCCCTTCTACCCCTGCCCCCAATCCTTCCCAGCATCAGAGTCTTTTCCAATGAGTCAACTCTTCCCATGAGGTGGCCAAAGTATTAGAGTTTCCACTTTAGCATCAGTCCTTCCAATGAACACCCAGGACTGATCTCCTTTAGAATGGGCTGGTTGGATCTCTTTGCAGTCCAAGGGACTCCCAAGAGTCTTCTCCAACACCACAGTTCAAAAGCATCAATTCTTCGGTGCTCAGCTTTCTTCACAGTCCAACTCTCACATCCATACATGACCACTGGAAAAACCATAGCCTTGACTAGACGGACCTTTGTTGACAAAGTAATGTCTGTGCTTTTGAATATGCTATCTAGGTTGGTCATAACTTTCCTTCCAAGGAGAAAGTGTCTTTTAATTTCATGGCTGCAATCACCATCTGCTGTGATTTTGGAGAGCCCAGAAATAAAGTCTGACACTGTTTCCACTGTTTCCCCATCGATTTCCCATGAAGTATTGGGGCCAGATGCCATGATCTTCGTTTTCTGAATGTTGAGCTTTAAGCCAACAATTTCACTCTCCTCTATCACTTCCATCAAGAGGCTTTTTAGTTCCTCTTCAGTTTCTGCCATAAGGGTGGTGTCATCTGCGTATCTGAGGTTATTGATATTTCTCCCGGCAATCTTGATTCCAGCTTGTGCTTCTTCCAGCCCAGTGTTTCTCATGATGTCCTCTGCATATAAGTTAAATAAGCAAGATGACAATATATAGCCTTGACATACTCCTTTTCATATTTGGAACCAGTCTGTTGGTCCATGTCCAGTTCTAACTGTTGCTTCCTGACCTGCATATAGGTTTCTCAAGAAGCAGGTCAGGTGGTCTGGTATTCCCAGCTCTTTCAGAATTTTCCACAGTTTATTGTGATCCACACAGTCAAAGGCTTTGGCATAGTCAATAAAGCAGAAATAGATGTTTTTCTGGAACTCTCTTCCTTTTTCCATGATCCAGCAGATGTTGGAAATTTGATCTCTGGTTCCTCTGCCTTTTCTAAAACCAGCTTGAACATCTGGAAGTTCATGGTTCATGTATTGCTGAAGCCTGGCTTGGAGAATTTTGAGCATTACTTTACTAGAGTGTGAGATGAGTGCAATTGTGCTGTAGTTTAAGCATTCTTTGGCATTGCCTTTCTTTGGGATTGGAATGAAAACTGACTTTTTCAGTCCCGTGGCCACTGCTGATTTTCCCAAATTTGCTGGCATATTGAGTGCTGCACTTTCACAGCATCACCTTCCAGGATTTGAAATAGCTCAACTGGAATTCCATCACCTCCACTAGCTTTGTTCATAGTCATGCTTTCTAAGGCCCACTTGACTTCACATTCCAGGATGTCTGGCTCTAGGTGAATGATTACACCATCATGATTATCTTGGTTGTGAAGATTTTTTCTGTACAGTTCTTCCATGTATTTTTGCCACCTCTTCTTAATATCTTCTGCTTCTGTTAGGTCCATACCATTTCTGTCCTTTATCGAGCCCATCTTTGCATGAAATGTTCCCTTGGTATCTCTAATTTTCTTGAAGATATCTCTAGTCTTTCCGTTTCGGTTGTTTTCCTCTATTTCTTTGGATTGATGACTGAGGAAGGCTTTCTTATCACTCTTTGCTATTTATTCTTTGGAACTCTGCATTCAGATGCTTATATCTTTCCTTTTCTCCTTTGCTTTTTGCTTCTCTTCTTTTCACAGCTAATTGCAAGGCCTCCCCAGACAGCCATTTTGCCTTTTGCATTGTTTTTCCATGGGGATTATCTTGGTCCCTGTCTCCTGTATAATGTCACGAACCTTTGTCGATAGTTCATCAGGCACTCTATCCATCAGATCTAGGCCCTTAAATCTATTTCTCACTTCCATGATATAATCATAAGGGATTTGATTTAGGTCATATCTGCATGGTCTGATGGTTTTCCCTACTTTCTTCAATTTAAGTCTGAATTTGGCAATAAGGAGTTTATGATCTGAGCCACAGTCAGCTCCCGGTCTTGTTTTTGCTGACTATATAGAGCTTCTCCATCTTTGGCTGCAAAGAATATAATCAATCTAGTTAGGTTATTTATTTGATTTCTTTCCTGATTCTTGCGGTAGGCTCATATTGCTATGAACCGTCCCCTTTTCACTGCTTTTACTGAATCCCATAAGTTTTGGATTGTTGTGTTTTCATTTTCATTCTTTTCTATGCATATTTTGTCTTTTGCATATTTTGGATTGTTTTTTTTTTTTTTTCCCTCATTTTGAGCTGCATGAGTTGTGTTTATATTTTGGAGATCAATCCTTTGTCAGTTGCTTCATTTTCAATTATTTTCTCCTATTCTTTGCATTGTCTTTTAATCTAGTTCATAGTTTCCTTTGCTGTGCAAATCTTTTAAGTATAATTAAGTCCCTTTTGTTTATTTTAGTTTTTTTTTCCCCATTATTCCAGGAAGCAGGTCATAGGGGACCTTGCTTCAATTTTTGTCATACATTGTTATACCTATGCTTTCCTCTATGAGTTTAATAGTTTCTGGTCCTCTATTTATATCTTTAATCCATTTGAGTTTATTTTTGTGTATAGTGTTAGGAAGTGTTCTAATTTTATTTTTTGACATGTTTCTGTCTAGTTTTTCCAATATCACTTATTGAAGAGATTGTCTTTTCTCCACTGTATAATCTCACCTCCTTTGTCAAAGATAAGGTGCCCATAGATGCATGGGCTTATCTCTGGGCAATCTGTTTTTTTCCATTAGTCTATATTTCTGTTTTTGTGGCAGTACCGTATTGTCTTGATGACTGAAACTTCCTAGTATAGTCTGAAGGCAGGAAGGTAGATTCCTCCAGTTTGTTTTCCTGTCTCAAGATTTCTTTGGCTCTTTGGGGTCTTTTGTGTTTCCATACAAACTGTGAGATTTTTAAATCTAGTTTTGTGAAAAATGGCAATGGTAATTTGATAAGGATTGCATTGAATCTGTGGATTGCTTTTGGTAGTATAATTATTTTCACAATATTGTTTCTTCCAACCCAAGAACATGGTACATCTCTCCACCTTTTTGTGTCATTGATTTCTTTCTTGAGCATTTTATGATATTTTGTCAAATAAGTTAGGTTGATTCCTAGGTATTTTATTATTTTTGTTATAATGGTGAATGGAACTGTTTCCCTAATTTCTCTTTCTAATCTATCATTGTTAGTGTATTAGGGTGCAGGAGATTTCTATATATTGACTTTGTATCCTGTGACTTTACTAAATTTACTGATTAGCTTTAGAAATTTTCTGATAATATCTCTAGGATTTTGTATTTATGGCATCCTGTTATCTGCAAACAGTGAGAGTGTTACTTCTTTTCCATTCTGAATTCTTTTTATTTCTTTTTCTTTTCTGATTGCCATGGCTAGGACTTCCAAAACTATGATAAATAATAGTAGTGAGAGTGCACACTCTTATCTTATTCCTGATTTTAGAAGAAATGCTTTCAGATTTTCACCATAGAGATTAATGTTTGCTGGGAGTTTGTCATATATAACCATTATGTTGTGGTATATTTCTTCTATTCTGACTTCTGAAAAGATTTTATCTTAAATTGATGCTAAATTTTGTCAAAAACTTTCTCTGCATCTATTATAATATAAATTTTATCTTTCAATTTATT